>NC_081411.1:668301059-668610892 GCF_030272615.1 Cryptomeria japonica | reverse complement strand
TCTACTGATTCTCCATGGCAAGATGGATGTTGATACACAAGTAGTCATGAGATCTCTGCAGTATCTAGTTAACCTCTATTAGGTTCCTGTTGTCAATCTGTTTTTTAATGTTTTACTCTCTATATTACAGTTAAAATGTTTAGCTCCTCTTGGCTGGGTGCCTTTCCGGTTATGCTTGATTTGGGTAGGGAATAAACTTCTTTTCTTTCCAGGTGATTATGTAAGTTATATGACATAAAAAACTTCATTATAAATATAGAAGCTTACAATAAATTTGTAACGATCAGTTCTGCAGGCTAATTTTATATAAAGAACTGTACCGTAAATGTTGAATGTGGATCAACTAAATTTTCCAAATAGCGATTACTTAGTCTATATGGTTAAGCTATAGGGTGGTCGGTTTGTTTTTTCCCTCTATTGTGATGCCATCTCTATTGTGACCCTAATAACCTAGTTCCATGTTCTAGTTATGCATTCATGTTTTAATATGTTCGATGAGAGTGACCACAATTTAAGGTGTGCTTGCAGTTCTATCGTAGATATAATGTTGTCAAATGGATTGGGTTGCAAGAGATATGTTTAGAACATAGAGTGGACAGCGTTGAGATTATTTGATTATGTGATGTTTTGGTTTTAGATGGGAGTGGATTAGTGTGGTTCGTGATTGTGGATCATTCTTCTTTTGTAGCCTGTGTTATGTTATCTAGAGTTTGAAAACATGCTTGAAATTAGTGTGGCCATCTATATTGTATATCAGAAGTATTTAACAATTTATTGAATATATTTGATCTGGAAGTTCAATTATGGTGATGATATTACAATGACAATTCAACATGTTAGAATTATGAGGATGATACCATTTAGTTGTTTATATTGTGATGTTTAGTCTCCATTGATAATGATTTATATTGCATATTCTTATAATTAAATTTGAATCGATGGATAATGATGAGATGTGTTTATTGTTCCTTAGATGTAATTCATTTGATGAAATTCATGATATTATCTTATGTTATGATTGTAGTCACATAAATCTGTCCATTTTAATTAAATGAATATCTGCTATTTATTTGATTAAAAACCCACTAGCCATCAATTAATTAAATTAATATTTAATTAATTCATCTTCAAACATTCTCCTATTAATTAAATAAATTATTCATTTTATTTTAATTAATTCATTTTAGTTAAACTAAAATCACAATCAATTAAAAGAATAAATTCAATTTATTTTATTTAATCCCCTTTCCTCTTTTAAATAAATTAAATAAAACATTTATTTAAATCATTAAATCCCCCCCCCCCCCCCACTTGCATTTTCCTAAAAATGCAACTTGCACTTATTTTTTGAAATAAATGAATTTTATTTTAAATAAAAATCCTATTCTCCCTCACCCACCAAACCCACTTGCAATCCTAATCCCCTTCTGGATTCTTCTAACCCCTTCCTAATTAGCCTAATCCATCCCCTAAATATTGTCACATTCCTAAGCAACTTGGAGTCACTTCTCAAAGACTTCAAAGTCTTTGAAAAGCATTAAATGCTTTGTGTGTTCAACATTTTAACCTCTAAAGTCTTCCAAACCACTAATGGCTCTTACATGACCATTAATGGCTCTTACATAACCATTTATGGTTAAATCCACTTGCACCCATGGTTAGGGACTTTGACCCCTAAACTCAACCCTCATGTAACCCATGTGTCTCTTCAAGCATTTATTGCTTTGACCATGGTTATCCCTTTAACCTTTGCACAAGAGTTTATCCATTGGATAAAAGCATTATTCTTTGGATAATGAATTTATTCACTCAACTCAACCTTAACCTTAACTCCCAAGTTAACCCTCAGGTCATGTCAAGCATTTAATGCATATTCCCTCTCCTCTCAACCCATCTCATGTTGACACTTGTCAACATAGGATTGGGTTAAAAGTCCTCACATGGATTGAATACTATTCAATCCTGACCCTTGTTGAGATTACTCGATCTCAACAACTGAACAACTGAGACAAGAAAGAAACATACATATGAACTTTCATACTTAAATGTGTCTAATGTGTTATTAATAAGTGTAGGGGCTTTTTCTTACTTGTAGGGCCTTTTTTGCTATTGTCCAGACCAAGACGTTGCAAAAATGTATGGATATTATCTTCCATCCATATATCTTCAGATAGTCACATTTTTTAGTTGACTAAGGAGTGCACTCTAATCTTGCAGCCCTTGATAGAGATTGTAAATGTTTTGTAACCCTTGTCTATTGGATATACAATTGTAGGATTTATGGACAACAATTCAGATCTTATATAATATAATGTATAGTTAACATTTATGTTAAGGTCAATTTATTTTTAATTTATACATAATATATTTACAGTATTGTCACAATTCAAAACATATAAGTTTCTAGTCAAATTTAGTGATTCACATTTCATGAGTAGTGATATACATGAACTCATCTCTCACAAGCATATATTGTCCACTTAACACTAATTGTAATTAGGTGATACTTATCAGAATGAATGATAATAATACTTCACTCCTATGAACACCACCTAAATTGAATGCATCCTAAACATATCATTCATATTCATAAAATATAAACTCATATGAATGATTATTCATATGAATAGAATATAAATAAAATGATTAAAAATTTAAACAACTAAGTGTTAATAAAATATAAATGGATTGATTAAAAATTTAAACAATCAAGTCTAAATAAAATATCATAATATAACACAATAAAGAAAATAAATAAACAAATCGCAACCTATAGCTTACCCATATAGTCCAAGTAATAGCTATTTTGAACATTCAACTGTTGCACATTTACCATTTACAGTACATTTCTCTATAAGAAATTTGCCTCCAGAGCTGATTGTTACAAATTTATTGTAAGCTTTTATATTTATGATGAATTTTTCTATATGGCATATAACTACATAATCACTTGGAAGGAAAAGAAGTTTATTCCCTATCCAAATCAAGCATAACTGGAAAGGCACCCAGCCAAGAGGAGCTAAACATTTTAACTGTAATATAGAGTGTAAAACTTTAAAAAACAAATTGACAATAGGAACCTAATAGAGGTTAACTAGATACTACAAAGATCTCACAATTACTTGTGTATCAACATCCTTTTTTCCTTGGAGAATAAGGCTCTCACCCTCCAAAGAGTGTAGGGGGCACCTCTTGAGATATTATAATAAAATAAATACTCATAAAATCTCCATTATAACTCTCAATTCTCATCTCAACTATAAGCATATAACAAATGGAATTCCACATATTAGCTATGTGATACTCATAATACATAAAATAATATCATGGGTAACTATATCCCTTCAGTAAGATTCACATAATACAATGATGGTCATGTGTACTCATACCCTTCAAATAATATTCACATAATAGAATGGTGGTATTCATACCACATAGCAATATTATGAGAACTCATACCTCTTCCCAAGAGTGCCACACCCTACCCCTAAACAACCTAATAAGATCCTCGTTCTTTTCCTCAGGGAAAGGTAGAGCTTATCCTCATAGAAACAAAACAATACCATCAAAGTGAAACATATTTGAGAGGCAACTCTTTGACAAAACACATGTACAAGGCTGCCAAAATCCCCACCAACACTCATACAAACACACAGATAACCAAATAGAATCAATAGATTAAAGATTTAAGACACAATAGATTGAAGATCATAATCAACAATAAAAGGGATAAATCAACTCACCTTAATCAATTGGTCTTCTACAACTTGCCCAAATCCTTCTCCATCCTCACCTTCTCTCCCTTTCCTCCTCTAATATAACCTTTACAAAATTTGAAAAGAAAATGGCCCCCAAAAGTCCCCACAACACTATCCGCACCTTATTTTATAGCCAAGAGGTTTGACCCTTGTTGATTGAACTTGTTGATATTCCACCATTGGTTGAACTATTTGTGGACATTGTATAGTTGGTTGGACATATTGTTGAAATTGGACCATTGGTTGTGTCTGTTGAATATGTTGGACCATTGGTTGTGTTGGTTGTATATGTTGGACAATTGGTTGTGTCTGTTGGAAATGTTGAACCATTGGTTGTATTGGTTGAAAATTTGATTGATAGTAAACACCTTCTTGTTCTTGTTGTGGAGGCACATAATGTTGAAATTGATGTTGTCTCCTTTCTTGAAATTGTTTCATCATCTCTATTTGGGAGAGGAGAGCTGGTATGTCTGATCGTTCAAGAAGAGATCTTACATCAATTGGCTCAATCTTTGGATTTCGACTTGGAAATTTTTGAAACATTTCAGACATTTGTGATCTATTCTTCTCAATGTTTTTCACTCTTTGTTTTAATATCTCCTCTTCTTGAGCTAGTTTCTCCTCTAGTTTTTGTATTTGGAGACTTGTTTCATCATAATAAGTTTGATCCAAGTTCTGAGACATGTAGAGATTGGATTGACATGATTGATTGCTCAATTGTGATGACATGGCTTTGTAAGAAGGTTGAGACCTCATTTCAACAAACATGTCACTATGCAAATGCAATATTTTTGGAATTTTTTTTTTTCAAGGATGATGTATGATATGCAACTAAATGCAAACTAAACAGACGAAAATGCAATCTATGGCAAGAATGCAACCTATGTTTTTGGTTGTTTTTCAAAATTTTGACAAACTTTTTGGAATGCAAATCTAAAAAAGAGACCCTTAGGAAATTGAAATGATGTCTAGACCTCAAAGGACAAAAGGACCAAGTGACAAAAGGACAAAATGACAATGTCTCCCCTATATGCTTGGATACTAAGCTAGGTTTGACCAAATGACATTGATGACAAAAAGACAAAAGTTTGATAAGGTCTAGACTTCTTAACAATGACTTAGGGTTGTATCAAAGATTTGCATTACTCAAGTATGACAAAACCTAGTTTTGGCACTATATGCAAAGGGACAATTACTATGCAAATGACCCTAATATGATATGATAATGACCTAAGCTTAATGAAGGGACCTAGGGTATGCAAATGCAAATGTATGACAATGTCAGCCTAAGGAAAAACCTAAGGTTGAATTATGAAATGGTATTACTCTAATGCAAGAGGACACATGCAAATGAATGACCCTTATTGATATGCAAAGGAGTATGACCTAGGTGAAACTTAACCTTGGTAGTTAACAATGAATTTGCAAAATGCAAACCTAGGATGAACCTAAATCTAAGTGACATGAATGTTGAGACAAGATTTTGAAAAATGTTTGACAACCATGTTTGAAGGTGTTTTGAACTTTGTTGAATGAAATGCTCTTGTGTTTAACCTTGTTTTGAATCAATTTGCCTTGTTTTTGAAATGAGACACCACTCAACTTTTGACAAGCAGAGAAGACAAGATATTTTAACATAGACTCAAGACAATCATGCTCATTCACACATTTCTTATGGTAAGTAAGGACAGTAGGTACTTGAGAGGTAGACTCGTTATGGGATTCAAGGAGAATACATAGATTCTTGACCCCACGGGCTCCCCTCCACGGCACTCACTTCTCAGGGCAGCCAAGCATCAGTCCCCATGGAAATCTCCCCATGGCGAACTTAGTATCTCTTCCAAGTATCCGAACTTGTCCTTCTCAAGCAACTAGAAGGATTTTTGGCCTCTAAATACAAGGTGTTTAGTAAGGATTTCTGTTAAGCGTTACTCCTTGGTGTCACGCAAGCGTGATTGAGACATTAAGCCCACCAAGATACCAAACAAATGTAGTCGCGCAAGCACAATTTAGACCGTGGGGCCCTACTTAGATGTTGATATGAGAAAGAGTTCAAGGGTCATCACTTCCCAAGTAACTACAATTCCCATGTAACCCTTCCTTCAAAGCTTTCGCGCATCAGGTATTTATTTATAGTGAGTTAGAATGCCAAGGTACTCTAGTTGTACTCACTTTGGGTCGTTCCCTTCTCACGATTGTCACTTGCCTGCAAAAGAAAGCAAATGGTCGGGAAGGTAGGCCCTCTAAAGGTAACAAACAATCTGAGCCATGAGAATGGTATCAAAGATCTGGATTTCTGATCACCCTAAGAAGGATGAGAGCATACTCTCCTACTCCAATGTTAAACTCGACAATCAAAGCAAACACACGTTCATTCCATCCTACTTAGCAATCATACTAGGTGCCTAATTATGAATCACAAACACCAAAGTTTGGTTGAAATACAAGGCAACCTGCAAAATCACTAAGTTAGGAGTTTGATTTGTTTGGTCTTTGACTAGCGAACCTGCAAACAATTCATTAGTAGTTTGTGAAATAATTCTTTGTCAAGCATTTCGCCACAAAGCTACCAACAATGTTAGAGAATCAAGAGAAATGAATCACCATCAAAATTAATCCATAAAAGTTGTGATTCTTTGTCCTCTTAGATTAATCTATGTGAAATTTATCAAATTTACCACCCTAGATTAATCTAGATAAAATTTGCATGAATGCATGATTAATTTGCCAAGCTAAATTAATCTAGATGAAGGTTGCATGATTTTGTTTTTGAAATTTTTGACCATTTACAGAAGCATAATTAAAAATGTCATAACTTCCTCAATATTTATCCAAATCACAAACCGTAAGATGATCTGGAAAGGTAAAAACGTGATCTAATATACCCAGAAATCGTTTATTTTAATTCTACATGAAAGTTTTTACGTGATCAATTGATTATGACTATTTTTTTTTTAGAAGAAAAATCTACAATTTCTCCACAAAAAAATCTGCAACTTCACAAAACATTCAAAAAAAAAATTAGATCCAAGCATTTTCATGTTGGGTTCACCATTTAATGTAGATAGGAATCTGGAAATCATCAAAGCAAATAGATATTAAACTAGTTCAATCACAAAACTAGATTGCAATGATAACAAAACCTACAAACATTCAATAAAGATATGGAAATAAAACATTCAAATCAAATGCAAACCATCGCAAACGTGAATGTCTCCTTCATAATTCTCCATTGTCCTTCTTTCTCCTTCAAATGGCTTTGTTTTGTGGATCTCGCCTACAAGTGCATAAGCATAATATGAAAGCAAGATTGACAAGACAAGATGATAGCGTAAGGATACTAGAAGCGTGATTGATTCGGCCCTTTTGATTGAAGAAATTCATCCAATTTATAGATAAATTGGAGAAAATACAAGATTAGAATAAAATTGATATTAGAGGCAATTGATTTCAAAATGGCAAAATTGAGTTGACGGAAGAAGGTTATGACACCTTCTATGTCATGAATTATGACATATTGCCAATGCAAAGGTTAGAGGACTAAAAGCTTATGACATCTTACTATGCCAATAGTATGATGCATGAGAAATTCATGCTTCCACCGAAGCACAAAAATAGGGAGAGACTAGAGAGAAATTAATTAGGTGGAGATTGAATTTGACAAATTAGAAAATAGGTGGAAATTAGGAATTAGGAAAATTAGAAAATTAGGAAATTAGAAAATTAGAAATGATGTGGAAATTAGGAAATTAGAAATTGATGAAATTAGAAAATTAGGTGAATTAATTAATAAATTTTCATTCATTAATTAATTCACAAAAAGAGGGGGAATTAATTAGCCAATTAAATAAATATTTAATTGTGACAAGAATACTTAGGATAAATAAATAAATTATTTAACCTAGAGGGAAAATGACAAACAAGATTAAATGAATAAATCATAAAACCTTAGAAGATTAGGTCTTGACAAAAGATAATTGATGTAGATTCGATTTAATCATGATTCTGACTTGATAAATGATTTGATTGATAAACAATTGAAATTGGTTGACAAATTGACCAATATTGATAAAGAGACCAAAATTGATATGCGCCAATTGACATGATTGAAGAGGACAAGGATTGATGACAAATCGATCGCAAAATTGACGAGATTGACAAGGACGAGGATCGATGACAAATCGATCTCAAAACAACAAGATTGATAAGAGGACAAAACCCTAATTCAAAAGCGATAAAAATGAGGAATGCAGAAGAAGGACTCGATGCTCGCAAATGATAAAGACCAAGTACGCAACATAGAAGAAATGTTAATGCGACGCAAAAACCTAAAATAAGGCAATGCGCCAATGTTAAAGTATGACTCCGCAAGCATTGACCATTTTTAGGTGTCTACACATATATGTGAGATTGAGTATGTTTTTTGTATGGTTTTATTATATTGTGATATTAATTTATTTTGGAATCATGGTAATTTATCTTATTTATAATTTGTGTTATTTAGGATTTTATTTGACACACTAAGGCCCTTAGATAAAGAAACTAAAGTCCTTGGGGGTATAGTATAGGTTTGGGGGTATTTTTAAGGTGTTATATTGTAAAATTATGAATTTTGCCATTTTTAAAATTACGATAAAAGTCTTGAACAAATTTAGAAAGGTGGTTAGACAAGATAAGATTCCTCTCTCAGCCTCTTGCCTCTCAAGAGGTGGGAGGTCTCTCCCAAGATGTGGAAGAGAATTAGTTGAGAGATGAGGTGAAAGAGGAGGGGTAGGTTGATGTTTGAGGATGTAGAAATGTGGCATCATTATAGGCAGTGGATGGATGGAATGAGGAATGACCACTTGGCCTCATCTCATCCATTCTCATACTCAAACCTCTTAGCTATAAAATAAGGTGCGGATAGTGTTGTGGGGACTTTTGGGGGCCATTTTATTTTTAAATTTTGTAAAGGTTATATTAGAGGAGGAAAGGGAGAGAAGGTGAGGATGGAGAAGGATTTGGGCAAGTTGTAGAAGACCAATTGATTAAGGTGAGTTGATTTATCCCTTTTATTGTTGATTATGATCTTCAATGTATTGTGTCTTAAATCTTTAATCTATTGATTCTATTTGGTTATCTGTGTGTTTGTATGAGTGTTGGTGGGGATTTTGGCAGCCTTGTACATGTGTTTTGTCAAAGAGTTGCCTCTCAAATATGTTTCACTTTGATGGTATTGTTTTGTTTCTATGAGGATAAGCTCTACCTTTCCCTGAGGAAAAGAATGAGGATCTTATTGGGTTGTTTAGGGGTAGGGTGTGGCACTCTTGGGAAGAGGTATGAGTTCTCATAATATTGCTATGTGGTATGAATACCACCATTCTATTATGTGAATATTATTTGAAGGGTATGAGTACACATGACCATCATTGTATTATGTGAATCTTACTGAAGGGATATAGTTACCCATGATATTATTTTATGTATTATGAGTATCACATAGCTAATATGTGGAATTCCATTTGTTATATGCTTATAATTGAGATGAGAATTGAGAGTTATAATGGAGATTTTATGAGTATTTATTTTATTATAATATCTCAAGAGGTGCCCCCTACACTCTTTGGAGGGTGAGAGCCTTATTCTCCAAGGAAAAAAGGATGTTGATACACAAGTAATTGTGAGATCTTTGCAGTATCTAGTTAACCTCTATTAGGTTCCTATTGTCAATTTGTTTTTTAAAGTTTTACACTCTATATTACAGTTAAAATGTTTAGCTCCTCTTGGCTGGGTGCCTTTCCAGTTATGCTTGATTTGGATACGGAATAAACTTCTTTTCCTTCCAAGTGATTATGTAGTTATATGCCATATAGAAAAATTCATCATAAATATAAAAGCTTACAATAAATTTGTAACAATCAGTTCTGGAGGCAAATTTCTTATAGAGAAATGTACTGTAAATGGTAAATGTGCAACAGTTGAATGTTCAAAATAGCTATTACTTGGACTATATGGGTAAGCTATAGGTTGCGATTTGTTTATTTATTTCCTTTATTGTGTTATATTATGATATTTTATTTAGACTTGATTGTTTAAATTTTTAATCAATCCATTTATATTTTATTAACACTTAGTTGTTTAAATTTTTAATCATTTTATTTATATTCTATTCATATGAATAATCATTCATATGAGTTTATATTTTATGAATATGAATGATATGTTTAGCATGCATTCAATTTAGGTGGTGTTCATAGGTGTGAAGTATTATTATCATTCATTCTGATAAGTATCACCTAATTACAATTAGTGTTAAGTGGACAATCTATGCTTGTGAGAGATGAGTTCATGTATATCACTACTCATGAAATGTGAATCACTAAATTTGACTAGAAACTTATATGTTTTGAATTGTGACAATACTGTAAATATTTTATGTATAAATTAAAAATAAATTGACCTTAACATAAATGTTAACTATACATTATATTATATAAGATTTGAATTGTTGTCCATAAATCCTACAATTGTATATCCTATAGACAAGGGTTACAAAGCATTTGCAATCTCTATCAAGGGCTAGAAGATTAGAGTGCACTCCTTAGTCAACTAAAAAATGTGACTATCCGAAGATATATGGATGGAAGACAATATCCATACATTTTTGCAAAGTCTTGGTCTAGACAATAGCAAAAAAGGCCCTACAAGTAAGAAAAAGCCCCTACACTTATTAATAACACATTAGACACATTTAAGTATGAAATTTCATATGTATGTTTCTTTCTTGTCTCAGTTGTTCAATATGGGCACATGGATACGTTGTTATCTATCCCATGTTCGTACAATTTTTGTATACCTTCATCAGCAAGTATACTTGCATATCTAAAAATGAAGGTTGTTTAGAAGATTGGGTAGGATGCATCTCTATCTATTGTATACTCTATGTTATCATTTTATCTTATAGTTAATATATTACAAGCTTCGGCCTTTTGCCTAAAAAAACACATTAGACACATTTAATATAAATGGTCTATGGCTAGTGAAGGTAGCTACTTGTTTTGTAAACATTCAAATAAATACTAATAAAATGACATAATTTATCAATGTGAGTCAAAAAATATTGAAAGATATAAGTCTAGTATGAATGAACATTGACACTCTTTCAATTCCAAAAACTTCAATTATTTTTCTGTAAATCTAAAGATAGGCATTACAAATTTGGATGCATCACCCTATAGCTAAATCTTATCATTACTAAGTTGTAGGATCTTAATGCTATTTACATTCATAGTTATGTGTGTCAAGGAAAGAGCTTGGTAATGGTATGATAGGAAGACATGTGTGATTACAGCATTTGACAAAAAATATTTTTTCTAATACATAATTACAAAGGTTGCATGTCAAAAAAAAGTTACAAATTTACTATAAAAACAAAAACAAAAAATCCCAAAGAGTGCATATAATTACTATATTGTGATTGTAAGCACTAGACATTCTACACTTTAGATTAATTAAGCTTGCAATATCAAAGTAATGTCAAAATGCAAAATAAAATCTTGATTTAGCTCTAAAAGGACATGATATAAAAACAAGGGAATTAGATTAAATACTTACAAAGGGGCAAATCAGAAAGAAAAAAAATAAAATAAAATATTCCTCTAAAATCATATAAATTTTATTCTAGTCAATAAAGAAAATATGTCTTTTGTGTAGTTTGTAGACTCTTTTTAGATTACTTTTTGAAATGGAATGATGAACATTTATAATTTTATAATAAGGTTCAAGAATTATTTTGTTTGCTCAAATGCAATTTTTAATGTTTTAACTTTTAATATTAGTTTAAAAATTTATTGTTCAACTATCTTTTCATCTAAACATATATGTATTCTAGTTTCACAATTGATTTACTTTGTATTGTATTCTTATGTATCTTTTTTGAAAAGATGTTTTATTCATGTATGTCTATGTAATTTGAATATTGTTACTAACTTTTAAACATGTTAACTTTCTTGTGTGAAGGTTTCAATTTGAAAGTAAGAAACAACAATAACCAAGAAAATGAATCTTTATGTAAAAGAATACAAGTAGCAATTTCAAAATACTATATGAAGGCTAAATAAATGACTTTATTTAAACAATTATATTTTAATAGGACACTTGAATGAAACATAACTTCTAGGAGTTGAAAATATCTTCAATTCAATATGTGGGTCTATGAGATTCTTCTTTTATCAGATATAGATATCAAGAATCAATAGCTCTCAATGTTCACCCCTTATTGAACAATGCATACAAGA
Organism: Cryptomeria japonica; assembly: GCF_030272615.1. Classification (NCBI taxonomy): domain Eukaryota; kingdom Viridiplantae; phylum Streptophyta; class Pinopsida; order Cupressales; family Cupressaceae; genus Cryptomeria; species Cryptomeria japonica. The sequence goes on along the minus strand of NC_081411.1, from coordinate 668,598,858 downwards.
GCCTAATAAAAGAATGGATGTGTTATAAAAGGAAATCATATTTCGATTTGAGTTGAGAAATTTTAAACATAAAAAATAAATTTTTTTTTTTCCAACAATGCAACTAATGATAATCAATGGTTGAAATTTAGAATCAATCTTAAGAGCATGCAATAGCAATTGAACCTCTATCTCGAAGAAGTTTCCATGCATAATAACTTATTTTTGCTATGTTTCTAGTATTTGATCGACACAACTTGCACAATAATGGGTGGTAGATAAATTTTATTTTACTTTAAAGCATGATAATTCTATTGCAATTGATTTTGTAGACACATAAACTTTTCATCAAATGTCCTCATACAATAATCATAATTCTTCATTGGATATTATTGTCTAAATAATTAAATTCATTATTTATTTCCTCTAATACATATCATTTTCTCGATTCACTAAACTCTTTCATTTAAATTTATTCCTAAATCTACTTCTAATCTCCACCATATCCTATTTATCCCTTTCACTCCACTAAATCCATTCACACAATAAATATGGGACAAACATTTATCTTCAATTTATTTCTTTAGTCCCACATTTCTCCCATGGCTTTCTTTTTGTATGAGGACTGTTATAAATACATTTGGCTCTTTCACATTGCTCTCTCTCACTTCTTGCAATCTTGACATCGTAATGTCATTTTGAAAACTTTTGCATGCTTGAGAAATGATAGTTATTTTTCAATCACTTTCAATCAACCATTTTTCCGTTCTACCATAGCCTCTTGTGCATGGTGTTAAAAATTTGAGAGCAAAATCATTATTGCGCAAGACCTTGATTAGATAGGAAACAAGAGAATCAAGCATCTCTTGAGTGCATTTGTTTATGTTGTTTTATGTTTAATTTTTGTGCATTTATTAAGTAAGTGTTTTCATCATATGGTGTTGGATTGAACACTTGAATCCTTGGCTTATGGTTGGGCTTTATAGGTTCAAGAAACAAATCTTTTGTATCCTCTATCATCAATAGCATATGGTGTATTCCCTCTAAAATGTTAAATTTTTTTAGTATTTAAAAACTCATCTCATTAAAAAATCAGCTTATACTATGTAGTTTATGCCAAAAAAAAAAATTGCTAATTATTTCATGAATATATGATTTTTTTACTAATTTTCAAAGTGGACGCATCCTTAAAAACAAAAAATTGAGCATATGCCCTTCTAAATGTATTGGAAACGAATGTGTGTGTGTGTGTGTGTGTGTGTGTGTGTGTGTGTGATAGGTAAGAGGTGGGATTAGATTCCACTCTCGATAAAAAATAAAATAAAATAGAATAGAATAGCTCTAAACCCACAAAAGGGGAGCATAGAGACAAAAGAATACAAAATTTGATGAGGATTAAGAACTTAAACAATCCAACAAGGTGCTAAGAACAAAAGTTTTGATGAATATAGGACGAAGGACCAAAGATAAGACAAAAACAACATCCCTCCATAAGCAAGGGCAAGACATCAAGACCATTTTGATAAGACCTTCCTTCTAACCCTAGTAAGAAAAGAATCCATATTCCATTGAGTGCCCACCTCAACAACATCCCTTCCTTCAAGCCAAATTTGGTTAGCTTCATTTTTTCAAACATTTTTTCTCCTTCAGATGTTGATGTTTGGTTTTGAGATGTGCCTTGTTGATTGAGCTATGGAGTACTTCTTGACAAGAACAATCTAATATTCATGATCAAAAAAATTAGACATCTCTTCACATAAAATTTTAAAAAATCGAAAGGTTCTATTGGCTAGAAAACAGTATACAAACACCAATCTGAAAATATGTAATATATAATTTGGAAAGAAGGATCAATAATAGGAGCTTAGGAAGATATAATATACTCTAGAGATATTAAATAAGCGCCACATCCCCTATTTTAGCTATAATTAGTTAGTAAGATTTGTTCACCAAAATAGATAATAGAAAAGATAGAGAATGATGAAATATAATATAAGTAGATATAAGGAATGTAATGAACATAGATTGATATATGAATACAAATAAATATAAATTCTGATATATTGTGTGTATATAGTATTTTATTTTGATTTCCAATTGGTGTAGGATCTAGAAACCTTTCATTGTTGCCTCACGAGGATTCAATCCGGGGTAGAAGACTACAACATCAGAAATCCTTCAAGTATAGAGCTCTAGTCTGCATCTCTCAAATTTCTCAAGCTAACATTTGTTTTGTTGTACGGACCCTGGTTAAGTTTTGTTGAGGTTTGCCAAAAAAAAAATTAACTATTACCAGATCAAGAAACAAACATCAAATGATAGGAAAGATATGATGAATCAAATTTTTGTATTCTTGACGTCTATCCTACGAGAGGGAATTTGGCACCAAGGGGACAAGAAATGGAAAGGAGGAAAAGGTCCAAAGAGACCTACAAAAGGATGTGACCATTATTAAAACTACCAGGTAATTGGCATGGGACACAATAAGGAATAATGCAATCCCCAATCTTAAACACCCATGGCCAAATGAGACAAGAGGAAATCAAGAGAGATTAAGGAGCAAATTGATTAAGAAAGAAGAAAAAGAATGGTCAGCCTAGGTAACGGAAAGGAAAGAAGACAAAGACACATGATGGAAAGAGAAGAAAGACAAAGGAAAAATGAAGACAACCAACCTCATAGCGTACAAAATTTATTCCACAAATTGAGAGGGCTCTACCATGACAATGGCTATTGATATAGCATAGTGAATGGTTGTTGAAGGAAAAGACTTCAACCTATGCAAGGTTCCAAGAACTAAGTTATTAGAGAATGTATCACTGACAAAGAAGACAAACTATCAATTTCTCTATGGCACCCTATTAATTTGTTTAGCTTTCTATTTTATGTGTGACCTTCAACAATATGTCGCTAGAGTATCATGGGCCACAGAAAAATCAATAGTTGCACAAATTTTACAATATGGAAGGAACTTCAACCCCTAACACATATACAACTCTTTGTTGGGCATTTTAGGGATTTTATGGAAAGGAATGCCAGATTGGTATAGCATATTGCATCATATTATTCATAAGTACATAGACACCATAGTGTTCCAACTAGACAAATATTTTACCATCATAAAAGCACTAGAACCCCAACTTCATGGATACCCCCACTACCCTACAAAGTGGTGAATGCAAAAGTAGTCATATGCACAAGGGTTGCTTAGATGTCCCAAAGATTCGACAGCATAAGAAAACCAAACCATCAAGCATATTTTTAACTCATTGGATAAAGAGAAAGCAGCAGAAAAGTTTGAGAAGAAAGGAAAACAAACAGAGAAAACTAAAGAGAAACAAGAACAACAAATGGAAACTAGGCCAACCTGTAGACACATAAATTTGTCCACTTAATTAAATGGACATTTGGTATTTATTTGATTATTTAACCATCGTTCAACAATTAATTAAATTAATATTTAATTAATTCATCTTGAACCTCTTCTCCTATTAATTAAATAAATTATTCAATTTATTTAAATTAATTTATTAAACCATATTCTAACAATTAATTAAATGAATAAAGCATATTTGTTTAATTAACCCCTCTCCACATTTAAAATAAATAAATATTTATTTAAAATCTCTAAAAACCCTCCCACTTGCATTCTCCTACAAATGCAAGTTCCACAATTTTAGTTGAAATAAATGAATTTTATTTTAATTAAAATCTTATTTTCTCTCACCCACCAAACCCACTTGCTCACTAACCCCCTTCTAGACTCTTCTAATCCCCTTCTAGACTCTTCTAACCCATTCTAATTAGCCTAATCCCCCTCTCTAATCATTTGCACATTCCCAAACAAAGCTCACTTCTCAAAAATGCCTCAAAGTCTTTGAAATGCATTATAGGCTTTTATTCTTCAACAAGTTATCCCCCAAAGTCTTCCAAAGCCTTTATGGCTCTTACATAACCATTAATGGTTAACTCAAGTTACCCACATGGTTAGAGGCTTTCCCTCTAACTCAACCCTCATATAACTCATGGGTCTCTTCAAGCATTTATTGCTTTGACCATGGTTATCCCCATTAACTCTTGCACAAGAGTTTATCCATTGGATAAAAGCAATTACCCTTGGATAAAAGCTTTATTCACTAACTCAAGCCTAACCAAACCCTCCTAGGGTAACCTTCATGTCATATCAAGCATTTAATGCTTCTTCCCTCTCCTCTCAAGCCATCTCATGTTGACACTTGTCATCATGGGATCGGGTTGAAAGCCATCACATGGATCACAAACCCATCAATCCAAGCCCTTCACAAGCCCACACAATCTTGGCCATTCAATCAACATTTTTCCCTATAAAAGGACCTCATTCCTCAAGCAAAGAGGGCATCAGAAAGCATTTTGCATTGTTATTATACTAAGATTCACATAGACTAATTAGGAGCTTTCTCATAGTAAATCATTTACACTCGCACAAGCATTTGTTTTCATTTTTACAACCATCTTGAATCTTCATATGGCATCCATGGATAGTGCTAAAAGATGAGAGCTACACTCATGTGGGACTTGGAGAGGAGAGGAACAAGGGAGAAAAATCAATGAGCATCCTTGGGAGCATCTTGGGGGATTTTCTTTCCCTTTTTGATATATGTATGCTTCTTATTGTTTATTTTATATCTCTCTTGATATGCATCTTAAAGTTTTTGAGTTCATTTGTATTTATTTTTGGTTGTAACTAATCTACTAACATTTGAACTTGTGTTTGTGCCTTGTGCCCCTTTTGCCCTACATCATTTGGTGAACCCGACGTGAATCAAACATGCAACCTTTTGATTGTTTGGTTCATAACTTTTTTTAAAATTTCCAGAATTTTCATGCACGGGTTGCTCTTCAGTGCTTTTGTTCCGCGTTTTGGCACTTTCGTCGCACGCAATAGCGCTTTTGTCCCGAATTGACGCCTCTGATTTATCTAAGTTATAGTGTTTTTGTTCTATCTTAGTGCTTTTGGGTGTTTAGTATAGGGCTTTTGGAATATATTAGCGCTTTTTCTCTCTGTTATAGTGCTTTTAGTTTGTTTTGGTGCTTCTGTGGTTTGTTATAGCGCTTTTGAATTATGTTAGCTCTTTTGCTTTCTGATAAATTAGTGCTTTTGTAACAGACAGGGAGCTGAAAAATTGTAAGAAAAATAAAAATTTAGGCTTGTCAAGCCCACCATCTTAGCTAACATTTTGAGTGATTTTCTTTGCAAGTTTAACAATTTGTTGCAGGTTTTGGAGGAGTTAAATTAAAAAGCATTTTTTCAGACTTTGAGTTTAAAATTAATCTTTCATGTTTTTCAAACAAAAGGATTAAAATGAACCTCATAGTCTTTTTGGTGCAACTAAAATAAACTTCACTTTTACTTTGGTGCTTAAAACAAAATTAATCTTTCATGTTTTTCAAACAAAAGGATTAAAATGAACCTCATAGTCTCTTTGGTGCAACTAAAATAAATCTCATTTTCACTTTTAGTGCTTAAAACAAACTCCATCTTTCTTGTTTTCAAGCAAAGGGATTAAAAATCAACTTCATTTCTTTTGGTGCACTTCCACTTCATTGTTCAGTTTGGTGCATAAAAAGAACCTCACGTCTACATTTTTTGCTACAAAAGCTACATGATTTCATTTTGTTGACCAGGTTTATTTTTAGTTTGTCAAATGTCCAAAACATTTTTTATCTTGGCTAAAAAGAACACCATATCTGTTGGAGCAACATCTCCAAATAACAAATAGATCACATTGCAATAAAAAGGTTAAAAAGAACAACTGTCTTTTGTTTTTGGCACGCTTGTGCAAATCTGTAGAGTGCTCTCATTTCTAACACACACTATCCTCTCCCTTCGCTCTCGTGGTCCTAGGTGCAAGAGAAAAGTGTTAGTAACGCTCTAAATTTTCTATTTTTAAGAGAGACCTGTCAAGAGACACATCACTCTCGGGACGACCTTGCACGGTAAATCCTTCGAGTCGCTATAGAAATTAGATGAGAGAAAAAGTTGTAGCCTTGGGTGTAGTTGTTTCTACAGTGTAACTTGCTGAAAGGACATATGGGCCCCACCGTGAGTTACAAGGCTCTTAAGTGAATCACTGCATAATGAAATTTTGTCCAAAGACATCAAACATTACTAGACACCTCTTATTTTAGAAGCCCACCCGTTCTATTGATTGAGGATATTTGTGAAAAGTTCAATGCAAGAGCATAGATGGTTTTGCTCCCAAGATACTCACCATATATATTTCCTTGAGTAGAAACAGACCTTTTTGAAAGGCTACTTGTAGCTTGATGAAAGTGGTGACTCCCCCATCATAGGGATCACCTATCTGTTATGATCGCGCAAGACTTAGTATATCACATCCTTACCTGCCATGGCGGAATACATAAGGTATGTAGTACCAAAATAAAAGAAATATCAAGATGTGGGCTGAAATTATCGCAACTCGCCATTACCTTAGGGATAAAAAGTGTTTGAGTTGTCTTCGTCTTGTTTCAGACTAGTAAAAATTTGGGTTGACTTTAGGCCTGAGAACATACATACATTTATAAGGGTCAAAAAAGTTCATGATTGGGTTGATTTAGACCAACACCTATTGTGTCTTTATTGAAAAGGGGCAAGAATATGTGCTTGTGTGCTTACCGTATTTTCTTGTCAAAGGATTCAAAACAATTGAAACAAAGTATCCGTCCAACAAATCTACATCAACATTTATAACAAATCTACATCAACAATTGAAACAAAGTATCATTTTGTATGACCATCACTCATAACTTGAGAAAAATAAATCTTCATCAAAAGACTAAGTTAAAGAAGAAACAACTTGGTTCAAGGGCTCTTATCAAGAAAAGGAGATTTCTCTATATCAATAGACAACACTCTCTCACATAGAGTATTCTTGTGTCATATGCGATTGTACCTTCCAGGAAAATCCAACGAATTTGACAAAGAGTCTTTGAGCAATAGAGCTTTCACTTAGTATAGAGCTTTTGATTATCGAAAGAACAAAGGGGGCAAGATCAATCTCGTTTTCTTTCCTAAAATTTGTATCACATACAATGAAGTTCGAGAGGAACCACCAACCTCTGTAAGAGAGGAAGAAGCAAAAACCCCCTTCGTAACAGAGGAGTTTTATTGAGACACATATCCTATCCACTTTCACATCCAAACATCACAAATTCACTCAACTCTCAACACAAAGAGGTCTTGTCCTTAGTCCTTTCAGATATTGCTTAAACAACCCAAATCATTTTTAGGGTGTTTCTACATCTAGGATCAATCAACCTAAGAGGCATTTCTACACATCTAGATAGGTTAAAAATAGTTTATGAGTGCATCCTCTCATTACTAGGTAGCTTGGATTATAACACATCTCAAACCTTGCTATACCTCATCGCATCAAATTGTTGAAAAATACATAAGCAATTCACAAAGAACTCTGTTGACATCCAACCTTCAGTATTAGAGATCTACCTTCCACCAAACATTTCAAAAAACTTGTCTTCCATCAACCATTTCATCACCACCTCATAGTCATTTTCACAACATCAAACTTTTAAACCATGGCTCAAACAAGATCAATGAGAAATCGACAACCAGAAATTGAAGAGGACAAAAATCTCAACAATTTTCATGAGGCCTTTGGAGGAGGCACTGATGATGAATATCCTAGCACTCCAATTCGAGAAGAATTAGAAAGAGCACAACATAATTCAAAATTCAACAGATTCTTTGATGAAATTATTAGAAACAATGCCAATGCTCATTTCTTGAAACTCCCTCAAGAGGGTGCCAAGCTTCCCTCCAATTTTGATACAACACAATTACGACAAACATCCAAGCAGCATAGTCATCACAATGGTGGAGGAGGTAGAGATAATTCCGCTACGACCCTAATCATCAAGGGAATCCTCCACCTCCTCCTTTAGAAATAGACATGTTGAAGCAACAAGTAGAAAATCTCGCCCAATAATAGAACAGTGGTGTGAAGACCAATCGATTCTCACTTAACAATATTTGTCCATATCCATTTGATAGGAACATGCTTATGCCACCTTTTCCACGAGGGTTCGAAACACCCAAATTTGAAAAATATAGACGCAAAGGAGATCCTAGGGACCATGTGCGATAATTTCACTCTGCTTGCTTAGAGGTGGCCTATGAGGACACATATCTAATGTGCCTCTGTCCTCAAAGTTTGGGAGGCACAACCACAAAATGGTTTTCACGATTGTCGGGTGGTATCAGAACATTTAAATAACTGGTCCAAAAATTTATTGCTCATTACGCACACAACATAGAACGTGACGTCACTATGGCAGATTTGTGCAACACAAAACAAAAACCAAGGGAGTTGTTCTCAACTTTCCTACAATGGTGGATACAACTGTCTAGGAGACGCTCCCTTCATCTACCTGAGCAAGAATTAGTGGAAATTTTCATTTCCAACTTAAATGATGAAATGGAATTTCATTTGGACATGAAGGGCACAGAATCCTTTGAAGAAATGATAACTCAAGGGCTCAAATGTGAAAGAGCCCTCATTAAAAAGGGACTTATCAAAATTTATAATAAAAACAAAGATGGTCCTCGTCCACACTATAATAGCGACAAACCAAAATTTTGGAACAAAAACAAGAACGTTGTCAATGTCGAGATAGTGGACGCAAGAACAGTGAAAACTGCACAACCTGTGATTAGGTTTGCAGGACAAAATCCCCCTCCTAACAACAACACCAACAATAATCCACAAAATCAAGGTCGTAATACACAACAAGAGGAACCAAAACAAAAGCAACAAAACTACAAGCCAAAACGCACATATACACCCTTAGGGGAACCTATCGAAACAATCTTATGCCAATTAATATCCTCCAATCTTGTGACCTTACCAAAAACATCCAATTATGAGCCTCAAGTGAAGCCTCCATGGTGGCGAGATCATGAACATTGTAAATTTCACCAAGGAAGAGGGCATAAAACAAGCAATTGCCATCAGCTAAAATATCTTGTTCAGGATCTTATCGATAGAGGAGAAATCAAAATTGAGGGACATGACCCAAAAACATCTAAAGATGATCACTTAATGTTCAAGAATCCACTTCCATCACATGATCAAAGGGGTCCTTCCACCTCAAGGAGAAACACAGATACCACAACCAATTACACACAAGCCGCATACAATTATACTATGAATCACCTTTATGGTGTGGATGAACAAGTTGCAACTCTTACCATGAAAGATCAAAATCCTACATGCAACATTGTTACGCGTCGTAGCAAGATTACTATTCGAGCTGCACCACAAGGAATGACACCCCTCCCCAAACAATATAACCTTGTAGAGCAATTGGATAAGATGCCAACCCTAATCTCCATATTAGAGCTTTTACGCTTATCCCCCTCACATAAAACAATCTTAGACCAAGCTCTCCAAGAAGCGTCTATCCCCGCCAACCTCAACACGGATCAATTTCAAGCCATGGTTGGTAGCCTAAAGTCATCACCATGTCTCACTTTTACCAAAAGTGACAACACATCCTTCCAACAACCCCATAATGCCTCCCTCCATATTGAAGGGTTCGTAAACCAACATAGAATCAAGCGAGTCTTGATTGACAATGGAGCCGGCTTAAACATATGCACCTTGCAGTTAGTCACAGCATTGGGTTATGCAGCAGAGTCAGTGGATGTGAGCAAAAAGATAACCATCAAAGCATATGATGATGCAGAACATTCTTCTAGAGAAGTTGTTATATTACCCATCAAGGTTGGGCCAGTGGTGAAGCATATAGTTTGCCATGTTCTAGACCTTCCTTTGCCATACAATCTCTTGTTAGGGAGACCTTGGATACATGTCATGCAAGTCGTTCCATCCACATATCACCAATGTATCAAGTTTCCACATAATGGGGTAGAAATTACAATCCTCGATGATGCTAATCCATTTGCATATTATAATAATATTCACCATCAGCCAGACATCACCGCACCTAACAAAAAGGAAGCTATCCCTTCCTGATCAAATGTTAATCCAACCTCTCTTCTAGTTTAACAACCCCTACACCAAAACAGGAGAAATTAAAAATGAAAATGACCGAGGAAGGTCCCGGTGAATATAATCTTAGCCAACCCTTTTGTGTTGGGAAGTTACTCACATCCCCTAAGACTCACGACAAACCCAAGGTTTACTTCAATCACCGTTGGCCAAAAGAACTTGCACTTTGGCACAATTCACCCCTGGTAAAAGTCAAGAGGAGGAAACCATGGATGAAGACCTGGAAGAATGGATCTACATAGACCCACTCAACAAAGAAAGCCCGAAGGCTAAGCTCCCCACTAACAAATATGGCAAAGGCTTCACTATAATGCAAAGAATGGGCTATGATGGCCATAGTGCTTTGGGACCTTGCAAGCAAGGATGACAAGAGCCCTTACAACCTGAGTTGAAACCAAGAGATAAAACTAGCGTAGGTTTTCAAAGAGAATATGTTCCTAAGCTTTGATTCAAAGGAAAACCCAACAAACCCGTGTATCAGCCAATTACTCCAAGGATGAAATCATTGACTATATCTGAAATCCCAGCAGCACCAACAATCCCACCTCCAAAAGTACATAAGCCAGTAACTAATGCACTATTCAATTCAAATGGCATCCCAGCTTGGTACAGTAATTGGATGCTAGAGAGTGATTATGAGACAGACTCACATGAGTGGGGAAGGGATTCAGTATATTTAAATACTTCAGACGAGGAGGAAACATCACCTTCTCCACCTCGTAAGGATATATCAGTTTATGGAGAAGCATGGATTAAAAATTTTTGGGTTCCTGAGCTAGAATAAACTTTCATAGGCCCTACGTCAAATCCTACGCTCGAATCTGACGAGGAGAGTACCATCGATGAACTTCGCGCCTCCATATTAACCCTCATTGATGCCTCCTACGAACTCAACTTAATCGATGAAGTAATGCCTATCATTCATCTCGAACTCATTGAATGGAACCAGCCAAATCCCCCATGTCTTGACCATTTCCAAAACGATGAGGCACTCATAGACTTTCTAGAATTACGGGATAACATACCAAGCGGAGATCATAAAGTTGGGTTTGCCATTGAACTTAACAGTGCAGCATACTTTGGGGAAGATGCCAAACCTTTCAGCTGCAAAAATATTATAATAAAGCATGGATCTTCTAGTGAAAACCACACGGTGGCACTTTTTGATCCCAAAAGAGTAAAAACAAAGAGCGTATCCAAAGGTGAAAACCTCTCCGAGTCGCCTAAGGATGAAAGGTTTGACATCCTCCCCTTTAGTACGAATCAGGAGAGATCAACCATCCTAATAGAAGAAACAAAAGAATTCAATGTGGGGACCCTTGAGACTCCTCACAAAATACATTTGGCATCTCTATTAACTCCTGAAGAGGAGCCAAAATTTGTGGAATTCTTCCAAAATCGCCAAATCAACTTTGCATGGTCTTATGCAGACATGCCCAACTTAGATCCAGATTTGGTCATGCATCACCTAACTGTAGCAGAAGGAGCTAAACCTGTCAAATAAAAGCTCAGAAAGATGCACCCACAGATTGTCGTTCTTGTCAAGGCTGAACTTAAAAAGCTCTTGGATGCTGGTTTCATCAGGCCTATTGATTATGCAGAGTGGATCTCCAATATTGTACCTATTGGTAAACCTAATGGGGGTATTTGTATCTGTACGAATTTTAGATATTTAAACAAAGCATGTCCCAAAGATGACTTTCCCTTACCAAACATCGACATGATTGTCGATCTAACAGTAGGCCATGTGATGCTTTCTCTCATGGATGGCTTTTCAGGATACAACCAGATTAAAATTGCTCCAAAGGATCAACACAAAACTGCTTTCACATGTCCATGGGGAACATACTATTGGAATGTAATGCCATTTGGTCTAAAGAATGCAGGGGCAACATATCAAAGAGCCATGACTACCATCTTCCATGATATGATGCACACAATAATGGAAGATTATGTGGATGATTTACTAGCTAAATCATTAACAAGAGAGGGTCATCTTGCAATACTGGATAAAATCTTTAACAGATAGGAACAATACCACGTCTGTCTCAATCCAAAGAAATGTGTCTTTGGAGTAACTTTCAGGAAGCTCTTAGGATACATTGTCTCAAGTAAAGGCATTGAGGTAGATCCTGCGAAAGTCAAGGCAATCATGGACATGCCACCTCCAAAGAATATCAGTCAGTTAAGGGCATTACAAGGGCGGCTACAATCCATTCGGCGGTTCATTGTGCAATTGGCTGATAAATGTCATCCCTTCATCCATCTGTTTCATAAAAATATCTGCTTTCAATGGGATGCAAAATGCCAGCAATCATTCCAAATACTTAAAGACTACCTAATGAATACACCATTGTTGATTCCACCAGATCCAAGCAGACCTCTATTGTTGTACATTTCAGCTACAACCACGACATTAGGAGTATTGCTTTCATAGCATAATGCGGAAGGAAAAGAGTGTGTTGTCTACTACATCTCTCAAACACTGGTAGGCTATGAACTCAATTACACACCTATTGAGCGAGCTTTCTTCGAAGTTATCTTGGTAGCCACCAAATTAAGGCACTAAATGTTAATGCACAAAGTATAACTTATTGCCAAGATAGATCCACTCAAGTACCTACTCAGCAAGGCAGCATTGACAGGCCACTTGGCCAAATGGGTTATGATCCTGAGTGAATTTGACATTGAGTATGTGGATCGCAAAGCTATCAAGGGACAGGTTATTGCAGATCAGTTGGTTGATGCACCACTCAAAGGCGACCATCCTCTTATTTCCAACTTTCCGGATGAAGAAATTTTCATGATCACAGCTACACAACCCTGGAAGCTATATTTTGATGGCTCATACACCAGACATGGCTCAGGGGCAAGTATTCTTTTTATCACACCTCAAGGTGACAGCATCCTGAAGTCATACAGACTCACTTTCCCATGCACAAATAATAGAGCAGAATATGAGGCCTTGATCACAGGACTTAGATTGGCCATACAATGGAATTTAAAAGAGCTACAAGTATATGGAGATTCCCAGTTGGTCATCAGAAAGTCACTGATGAATACCAAACAAAGGATGATAAGCTCATGTCATACAAAAGAATGGTGGATAGTTTCAAAGAATCATTTACAACTATCACATTTGAGCGAGTACCAAGAGATAAGAATCGAGTTGCTGATGCAATGGCTACAATTGCATCTCTCCTGGATGTTCCACAAAATTCTACACGCTATGAGTTCTTGGTAGAACAGCTTTGGATCCCCGCTTATGATATCCCTGAATCTGAAATGATATGTCACCTTACCGGTTCTGAATCCCCATGGTATGGTGAGTTTTTCACTTACCTACGTGACCACACACTTCCCCCTAACCAATCAAACAACCAATGAAAAACCTTTATCCGCCAAACCGCTAGATACACCATCATTCTCGAAACCCTATACAGGCAAAGTCTCCATGGTACTCTCCTTCGATGTTTGGAACAAGATGAGATAATAAAAGCCTTGGAAGAGGTACATGAAGGAATTTGTGGGGCTCACTCAAGCGGTCCTTCACTAGCAAAGAAAATCATGCAAGTCGAATACTATTGGCCCTCCATGGAGAAAGACTCCTACTACTTTGTCAGAAAGTGCAAGAAGTGCCAAGTTCACAGAGATCTGATACATGTCGCAGCATAAGAATTACAACCAATCACAATACCATGGCCCTTTTGTCAATGGGGACTTGACCTTGTGGGTAAAATCCATCCATCTTCATCCAACAGTCATAAATTTATAATTACCACCACAAAGTACTTCACCAAGTGGATCGAAGTCGTTCCACTCACCTGTCACTGGCAAGTAGATCGCCTCATTCATCCTCAATTACATCATCTGTCGATATGGTGTACCCATATCCATCACCATAGATAACGGGTTCCCTTTCAAAAATCAAGACGTCTGTGAACTCTATGAGAAGTTTCATATCCAACACCATTTTTCCACCCCATATTACCCACAAAAAAATGGTCAAGCAGAAGCATCCAATAAGAATATATTGAGGATCCTCAAAAAGACAGTCAATGATGCTAGTCGTGATTGGCACATTCGTTTGAATCCATCACTATGGGCATATCGAACTAGCATTTGAACCCCTACAGGCACAACCCCTTACTTAGTGGTTTATGGACCAGAAGCCATCTTGCCTATTGAGGTTGAATTACCATCTCTACAGGTCTCCTTGCACAATCTAATAAATTATGAAGAATACTCAGTCTCATGTCTTCAAAACTTGGAACTGCTTGATGAAAAGCGACAAGTTGCCTACAATCACCTAAAAGCCTATCAGCAGCGCATGAGCGGAAGCTACAATCATAGGGTCAAACCTCGCACATTTGAAGTAGGAGATCTTGTCCTTAGGGAGAATCCTCACAATAAACCGAACAGAGAACACCGGGGCAAATTTGAATCCAATTGGCTGGGTCCATATGTCATCATTGTCGTCTTCGGGTCTCGGGCATATCAGTTAGCAACTTCAGAAGGAGAACCACTAGCAAATCCGGTCAATAGTATGTATCTCAAAAGGTTTCATACATAAGCTGTGCAGAGCATCAGGCTCATCCAATATCAGAAAATAGTCCTAAACAAAATACAAAAACACAAAAAAATCAAAAAAATAGTAAAGAAAAGTCATTCATCCAAATGGTGAAAACCACTCTGGTGGTGCCTTAGGTAAGTACGGTGGTGAAAACCTGGTAAACAGGCGCCATTTGTAAAGGGTATGGCTCCATTGTCTTTCAGACTTGTTGCGATCACATCCATTCATTCATCATTTATACCATGGCTTGTTATTGATCTGCAATCAGGGTTATTACTTCATGTGTCTCGCGTCACACTTTCATTGCGACATCTAACTGGGGGCAATGTTCTTAAACTACTGATGGGAGTGGATTCTCCATTGCTTGTGATTCATTGAGTTGCTCATTCAAAAACATCTTAAAATAATACCAAAAACATTCATAAAATCTCAGCAAAATCCCAAAAACATTTGCAAAAAATCCTAAAGATAATACCAAAAATAATCACAACATTGAAAAAATCCAAAAACATGACAAAAACATCAACATCAATGAAAAACATTGCAAAGTATATTATTCCTCGTACATACACATCGTAAAAGACACAAAACAACATTTTGAGTTATTCAAACGATGACCACCTATCAGATCAACCAACCAATCAAAACATATGCACACAATCGTATTCACAAGGATGCATCCTTCCTCACAAACAAGACATGGTAACATTTTCTTTGACAAGAAAATTTTGTTTGGCTAATAAGCACTTGGTCGATTTTTTTTTTTAATTATTTATTTATATCAGGTTCCTATGCTACTCCAGGATATCCACAAGTGATTAGAGTAGTCGTGATGGTTCCTGATATCTTTTTCTTTATTTGTTTGTTGTCTGCGGATTGTTCCAACGAAGTTCTGGGGCATATACTAATGGTGTCTACGTGGGAAGTTCACTAAGCTACGCGATCCTATGCAAAAATACAGTCATGGATCACTATGGCTTACTGACTACAACATATACCTCGACCATTTGTACATGAACCAAAATGGAGGGGAACTTTCCTTGTCTGCGATGTTTTCTCACAGGTGAAACGCTCAACCTTGGTTTCTACTACCTCAGCCAAGATCAATACTACCATGCTCGATGATGAAAATTAAGCACTGTGAATAAGCCATGGATCGTCGTTTCACCTCATCTGTATATATTGCATTCCGTTGCATTCCATCCATCCATAAATCCATATCGTTGCATATCATTCATACATAGTCATGACAATGGATATTCTATTTTTGTTATCCTCTTCCACAAGAATGAGTACTACGTCCTCCATACCTTCTATCTAACATTGAATCCCCCCCTCACCCTCCCTATCTAGGTCGTCATCATAAATTGCATAACCTGCATCGTTTACCATCCAATCAATCAATCCACGTTCAATTGCCTAGTCTCAATAGGTATGCTAATTCCAGAAAATGCCACAAACAACCTACAAGGCAAACACTATCAATTGATCAACCTATCAAACACAATCAAAACGGACAATTACATCAATTGTCTAAGTCTCAACAAGTATTTAGCTTCAGACACCTTGACTTCATCGGGCAATTACATCAATTGTCTAAGTCTCAACAGGTCACTTTGATTCACTTACTCAAACTTTATCCTGTCCAAGCGAACAACTGACATCAACTGTCATGTTTTGACTCAATCAAGGCAATTCAATCGATTGCACCAAATTGTCCAACCAATTTTGATCGATTGTATAGTATTAATCAAAAGCACAAACACTACATTTGCACCATGACCCCCGTGTACTTTCGAGGCTTGTCATTTCTTCGTATTCACTCCGTCTTCTCTCATTCTTTCACCATTATTTCTAATTTCTTCTATTATACCTCCCCCCAACTTCTTTCTCTTTTTCGAGAGATCGCCCGATTTTTCGAAAATTTTTGGCCAATCTCTCAAGGAGACATACCACCCACTAAATTAACATTTCTGGGGCATATTTCTCATACCTATCTTTCTTTCTTTGAAATGACGCGATAAACCGCACCATCTCAAAGAGGGACAAATGTAGACACATAAATTTGTCCACTTAATTAAATGACTATTTAGTATTTATTTGATTATTTGACCATCGTTCAACAATTAACTAAATTAATATTTAATTAATTCATCTTGAACCTCTTCTCCTATTAATTAAATAAATTATTCAATTTATTTAAATTAATTCATTAAACCATATTCTAACAATTAATTAAATGAATAAAGCATATCTATTTAATTAACCCCTATCCACATTTAAAATAAATAAATATTTATTTAAAATCTCTGAAAACCCTCCCACTTGCATTCTCCTACAAATGCAAGTTGCACAATTTTAGTTGAAATAAATGAATTTTATTTTAATTAAAATCTTATTTTTTCTCACCCACCAAACCCACTTGCTCACTAACCCCCTTCTAGAATTTTCTAATCCCCTTCTAGACTCTTCTAACCTCTTCTAATTAGCCTAATCCCCCTCTCTAATCATTTGCACATTCCCAAACAAAGCTCACTTCTCAAAAATGCATCAAAGTCTTTGAAATGCATTTAAGGCTTTTATTCTTCAACAAGTTAACCCCCAAAGTCTTCCAAAGTCTTTATGGCTCTTACATAACCATTAATGGTTAACTCAACTCACCCACATGGTTAGAGGCTTTCCCTCTAACTCAACCCTCATTTAACTCATGGGTCTCTTCAAGCGTTTTTTGCTTTGACCATGGTTATCCCCATTAACTCTTGCACAAGAGTTTATCCATTGGATAAAAGCAATTACCCTTGGATAAAAGCTTTATTCACTAACTCAAGCCTAACCAAACCCTCCTAGGGTAACCTTCATGTCGTCTCAAGTATTTAATGCTTCTTCCCTCTCCTCTCAAGTCATCTCATGTTGACACTTGTCATCATGGGATTGGGTTGAAAGTCGTCACATGGATCACAAACCCATCAATCCTAACCCTTCACAAGCCCACTCAATCTTGGTCATTCAATCAACTTTTTTCCCTATAAAAGGACCTCATTCCTCAAGAAAAAAGGGCATTAGAAAGCATTTTGCATTGTTATTATACTAAGATTCACATAGACTAATTAGGAGCTTTCTCATAGTAAATCATTTACACTTGCATAAGCATTTCTTTTCATTTTTACAACCATCTTGACTCTTCATATGGCATCCATGGATAGTGCTGAAAGTTGAGAGCTACACTCATGTGGGACTTGGAGAGGAGAGGAACAAGGGAGAAAAATCTATGAGCATCCTTGGGAGCATCTTGGGGGGTTTTCTTTCTCTTTTTTGTTTATATATGCTTCTTATTGTTTGCTTTGTATCTCTTTTGAGATGCATCTTAAGGTTTTTGAATTCATTTGTATTTAGTTTTGGTTGTAACTAATCTACTAACATTTGAACTTGTGTTTGTGCCTTGTGCCCCTTTTGCCTTGTATCCCCATTAACTCTTGCACAAAAGTTTATCCATTGGATAAAAGCAATTACCCTTGGATTCACTAACTCAAGCCTAACCAAACCCTCCTAGGGTAACCTTAATGTCATCTCAAACCATCAAGCAGTTTTTTAACTCATTGGCTAAAGAGAAAGTAGTTGAAAAGTTTGAGAAGAAAGGAAAACAAACAAAGAAAACTAAGGAGAAACAAGAACAACAAATGGAAACTAGGCCAACCTATAAGAGGTCTGCTAGACTACATATTCAAACCCCTCTGACAACACAAGGGTTGCTTAGATGTCCCAAAGATTCGACAGCATAAGGAAATCAAACCATCACGCAGTTTTTTACCTCATTGGCTAAAGAGAAAGTAGTAGAAAAGTTTGAGAAGAAAAGAACACAAACAAAGAAAACTAAGGAGAAACAAGAACAACAAATGGAAACTAGGCCAACCTATAGGAGGTCTGCTAGACTACATATTCAAACCCCTCTTACAACACCTACAAAAGCTAAAGTTAGCCAACGAGGAAAAAGAAAATAACCTACTATGTCAGAGGAGGGGTCCTTAGAGCAAGAAGCATCAAAATCTCTACTCCAGGTGAGCATAGTAAAGAAGCCAAGGAAGAATCAACAAGCACACAAACCACTTGAATCAAATAAAAAAAGTGAGGAGGAGATTCAAATCATAAAAGAGGAGACCAGTGCCTACAACTAAAGAAGTCCGCCTTTTAGATGAAGATCAACTATATAGTGATCTTTATGGCCCTAAATTTTTTGCAAAAACACTAGAGAAGTACAAGGAGTAGGGCATGCCCTTGATAAACAAGCACACATCAAAGCAAAAACTAATCTCATACATAATGGCAAACAAGTATACTCAAGAAGACTTCATGCATAATTTATCGAACCCCATAGTTACTGAATTGAAGGGTCGAAGAACAGAAGCACAACAAGAAGAAAAGAATCTGAAGGAGATAGCCATCTGAACGATAGCCCCGAAGATGACAATAATTCAAAGATATGCAGACCAAATAACTCCAAACAAAATAAAGCATTGACATATTGATGTTAGACAAATGGGAAATAATCCAACATGTGCAATTGGAGATAATAAACGCAACTACCAAGGCCTACAATCAATTATGTGAAAAAGAAGCAAAAGAAAAACATAAAGAGGTAGTAGCTCCTCCACTCCCCGAACAAATACCAAATCTACCACCTCTACAACATCGTCATTCAGAACCTTACAATGGATCACATCAAAGACTTCTTGGCACAACAACAATTACAACTTATAAAATCATGTCAATTACTCCAGATTTTGGTAACTAGAAATGTAGTGGACATAGGGAGCACATCTCCCTTATAGAAGCTTTAGTTAGGAGATATCTTTTAGCAAACGGTCAAAGAAGTTTTAAAGAAGCATGTGCTAACCACTAATCAAATTGAAGAAGTATTTCACAAGATTTAGGGCAGGTAACCTCATATAAAAGGGGATCCTTCTCAAACGGCTCCTATCCAACTTAGATTATTAATGTATCAACTACTACTAGATCTGGCACTACAAAAAGATAAACTTATGTAAGACGTACAAGCTGAGTTTCAAATAGAAAATTTGGATGAAGAATAGAACCATTTGTGTCACAATCTAGTCTATCCTAAAAACACAAGTCAATATAGCCAAGAAAACAGAGTAGAGATTAACTAGCTATATTGGTTTTGGTTGCAGTGGCCAACCTAATAGGCGCCTGAAGAGTCAAATAGATCAAATCGAAAGTCAGAATTCTCCAGTCAACACACCAGTATGATGCCTTCAAATATCTAGATGGAAGGCAAAGAGTCGCAATTGAAGACCTACATGATCAACACAAATGGTTCCAAGAGTAAAAGGATAGATCCCAAAAAACATTCAAGCACATAAGGGAGTTTGTTAGCCTAAGGCTAGCCCATGTCACCAACATAATCACAAATGCCAAAAAAATCCTTAAGCACATCAGATTCCAAATACACTTTTGAAGCAAAAATTCAACTCATACAGTTGCATATACAAACCAATCAGGTGCAAACAACAAGGAAACAATGGGATGACAACTTCAACTCTTCGCAAGAAAAGGATATACTTCTGAACGAAGGTTGATTTGAGCACAAGTCAAGGTTTTGAAGACATGATGATGTTGGCTAAAATAGAATATACAAGCATTGGTCTAAAAATATGTAATATCTAACTAGAAAGAAAGATCAAGAATAGGAGCTTGAAAAGATAGAATATACTCTAGGGATATTATTGAAGAGCCACGTCCCCTATTGTAGCTATAAGTAGTTAATAAGATCTATTCACCAAAACAAATGATAGAAAAGAGATAGAACAATGAAATATAATATAATATAAGGAGATACAAGGAATGTAATGAATACAAATTGATATATGAATGCAAATAAATATGAATTCTAATCTATTATGTGTATTCGGTATTTTATTCTAATTTACAACTAGCGTAAGATCTCAAGTATCTTCCCTTACTGCCTCAATAGGACTAAGTCTGAGGTAGAACGATATATAACATTAAAAATACTTTGGGTGCAAAACTCTAGTCTACATCCCTCGAATTTCTTGCTAACAACGTCATGCATCATTAGAGATATCTCCCTCCTTTTCAAGGAGAATCGGTTAAGGGGTTTCCCCAAGATTTTAAGTACCCACAACTATCAAAAAGATTTGTCTAAAACTCTTTCCGAGGTTCCAAGAACTTGCCATGATTTTGCCAAATGAAATCAATGTTCAAAGGGCCTAGTTTTTAAACCCACTTTTTATGACTAACCATCTTTAAACTCGATGATTTTGTAGAGCACCAAACAATTTTGTGGCTAATCCTACTGCAACAAAAACATGAGAGGTAGGCCCTCATAATTTAAAAAAAAGGGTCTATCTTTCAAAAGAATGGATTCTAATAGAGTGAAAAACAAGTTTTGAAATATCAATCATGGCACACACTCAGATGAATCTGTTTGTTAGAGCCATTCTTGAAATCTCACTTAATGAAAGTGCACAACTAACCGATCATATTTCTAACGAGATTTGTTACATGCATGATCAAGGGCAGATTGTACAAATGGTATTGAATGGGATGAAGGTAATTTCAGTTGTGGTCGGATCGAAAAAAAGGGGACCACAAAGCAATGAAAAGCTACATTTTTCTAAAACTAGGGGCCATTTTGTTTTGGGAATTTGCAATCCTCTAAGGATTTGAAATGGATGAGAAAGAAGCTAAATTTCTAAAATTTTGACTTCAAGAGTGACCAAAATGCTCCACGTAGACTTAATCCACTCCATACAAAGCTTGTATGGTAGACATATTGAGGGATCAATTTCCAACATCAACTAATGCATCATTAACACAAGCATCAAGAATATGAAAATCAATTGGATCTTCCACCAACACCACTTTAAAGTTACCCATGAAGAAAAATTTATTGCTATGTATAGAAGGGAAAGCAAGATCAAAACAAGTATCATGAGCCAAAACAATATCATTGACCAAAGATCGTGCCATCCTTTTTTGGAGGAAAATTAGGGTTTGCCGAAAATATTCTCCTTATAGAAATCATTGCATTTGTGGAAATGATTTGAAATGTTCTTGCAAGCCACGAACATCTGTGTATCGAATTGGGGTATGGGCAACAAGTTCAATAGAGACATTAGGGAAAGGATGCCTCTATATACCATTCTTTTGAGGATTGAGAGGGTTGAAACCCAAATCTTGCGACCTGTTTGAGCCACAAATCACACCAACCCTGCCATTTCGCTTCCTATCACCAATTTTTCCTTCCTTGCATGACACATCTAAATTTGATCTACTTATCATCCTCACTTTTGCACCTTCACACATATATGCATATACATATTTGCATACACATACGCACACGTATATATATTTGTATATTTATATATTTATATTTGTATTTGTATGTACATATTTATATTTCTATTTATATATGTATATTTATATTTATATTTATAAGCATATTTAAATTCAAATTTAACTAGCCAAATCTATGCACACTAATCAAAATGCAAAATAGATTGTTAGGGCACTTGATGGAAAGATCTCTCCCTTCACCGCTACTCTACGACAAAAGAAGGGAAATGGCTATCTAGACCCTACGATGAACCCAAGTATCCATGCTCTTTATACATGATAATGGATACTTTGATGCATCCCAAGAAATGGATAGCCATTTCCCAAAAGAAGTTGCCCCTATCGTCAATGATAACATCACTACTACCCTATGAAAAAAGAAATGGCCCCTATAGTCGATGGGAAAACTCAAGAGGTAGTTCAAAAAGAATCCCCTCAAAGAAATGGCCCCTATAGTCGATGGGAAAACTCGAGAGGTAGTTCAAAAAGAATCCCCTCAAAGCATGTTAATCTTCTGAGATTGGAAATTAGAATGCCTCAACTTTAGGGTCGTAATCTCCACCTATGGTTATTGAAGGTTCCCATCGCTTCGGGAGGGGAAGCATAAAAGGTTCGAACAAAAAGGATTCTAAGACCAAAAAATGTTTAATATCACATAGGCAGTGTAGAAGTAACGCCCCTGTGGACAAAAATACCAATACATCAGGAACTTATGATGTGGCTTTGAATCTTGCGGCTGCCAATAAAAATCAATGCTAAAACTTAGGATTTTGGTGACAAAATTTAATGAGATCCTTATGTTTCACTGTGTTCAATACAATGTACCCCTGTTTTAGGGTCTGAAGAATATCATGTTTTGGAGAATTTCCAAGCAATGTGATCTTTGCAATCTTTATTTTACCAGTTAATATATAGGGTACGGCTCCAAAAATTTAAAAATAACCAATAGGCAACTATATTATTTGGGAACAATATCCTTCCCTTGATTTTAAACAATTTTCCCCAAAATTGTAGAATTGGAAGAGAAGAACTAATAGAGGAATTAATTATTTATCTCTCTTCATTTTTCCCCGATGTTGTAAACTTGTATGTGCATAAGTAATTGAATTCGGTATAAATTAATAAGAATGTTGTTATCTATATGAATCTTATTCTGATTTGATTTTCCTTTTAATCTATCAATGCAAATCTTGTGGTCATTGTGCAAACGATTCACAACCAAGTCTGAAACAGATAAAAGACCATAGGCATTAAGAGTCAAAACAGTTAAACAGTCTAGAGCAAAATCCAAATAAAAAGGAAAAGAGAGTGACTACGATAACATAGCTGGTACTATATGACCTCCATTAGCATGTTAAGCTGTTGAATCTCCTCCATATTAGCACAATGATCTCTGTATAAAATTGGCGAGAATAATTTCAATTTAAAGACAACAGATCTGATCCCCACCTCGTGTTAGACGTTCACATGTGGAGTAGAATGCAAGAGCTCCTCTGTGAGAGTAGACAGGTTCTCTTTCATAAATTGAATCTCTTGATAAAATGCTTTATCGATCACACATTTTCTCCATGTTCATTTTGTTTAGGCAACCACTGCTCCAATATTACATGCCTAATTATAACACTGTTCAATCTTCTGCCGGTTTATTCTTTATAAAAAGAATCGAATTGTTAAGCAGTTAGAAAGATATGATATTGCAACAGTATGAATACTTTAATATGAGCAGTTACATCAAGGATTAGTGGGGAAACAGGAAGCAGGAGCTATGTACTGAGGGGCATGAGATGTGATGCTTCCTTGAGGGCTTCTACAATTTACTCCATCCAATGTTTATAGAATCTTTAAAGATATTGGCATAATGGCAGTAAATAATGCTATGTTGGAACCTCTGTGCAAGGTCAGTTTGTGATGATGACAAGATTGTCTACATGAATCTTCCGTCCCCACTGCACTCAAGGAAATGGACTAAGTGTATTCTATACACTATTTACCAAAAAAACAAATTAAAATCATTGCAAGTACAATGCTATCTTCAATAAGTGGAACTAGAGTCGAACGCTGTCGCAGTTTAAGATTATCTCATGCAAAAAGCTACTGCAAACAGAAATCTCAAAAAATAAAAGAGATAATTTATCACCAATGAGTGGATATATTTTTTTCATCATCCACTTCGATGTTTCGATATTCTTGCAACTTCTGCAAGTTCCTCTTTTTTATTCCTATTCCATAGCTATATGAAGCAGAATGTTTCACACTCATCGGTTCAACATGCGGCCTTGACGTTCTCCTTTGCTTGATGTATCTAGTTGCTTCAGCTTGGACTGTAACCAACAAAACAAATGTAAGATATACAGGAAAGACAAGAAATTTCGATTTCATCATTCCTGTTTCAAAATGCATTAGTACATGTAAAATATCATAGAGAATATAAAATTGTTGGCTGAATAAGGATACGTTAAATGTCTCTGGTTCCAAATTAAAGTGCTCAACATCAAAGAAACAAACGTTTCACAAAACTTGGACCTAAAATATAAAAGTAAGAGACAAGTGATTATGACATTATGAATATCTCATTTCTCCAAATATTTATAGAAGAAAGAAAACACACCTTATCAGCATTACAGTCTAAGGCGTTAGTGTCAGCATTTTCATGCTTGTTGAATACTCCAAATTTTTGTGCCCGAATCTTGGATATTAACTTGTAACAATTACTTAGTAGTTACTTACAAATGGAACTGAACTTTTAAAATCAACATATATGACTCTCTAGAAAACGATTGTCCAATCCAGTGGCAGTGCATGGAAGGGTACTCTCCCAATTTTAAGTCCGTCATTTATGTACTCTAAACTTAGATGTTTATGTGTCCTCTTCTTGCATGCTTATTAATTTTGGTATTAAATCTCAGACTTTGCCTCAATATCTTTGGGGAGTCCATACTAAACCTATCTTGCCTCAAAAACTCCTTCCTTACATCTCACTTTATTCTTTTTACATGAGTTTACAACCATCCAAGTCCATGTTGCTATATAGAAGATTCACATAGAGATGGAATTGCCAGTTCACAATGAAATGAGATGTGCAATGCAAATTATCACAACTGACAATTATTTCCAATGTTGAAAAGAGTCTTGAGGATAATTAAATAGCAACTATGTCAGTGCCATAATTTTGCAATTAAGCCTTTTCCTATCATTTAACTACAATGCATTTTTTTCCATATGCTAAATTTAAATTTTTATATATATATATATGACGAATTAATCATTTTTTTTTTTGATAAAAGTGGATAGAACCACTGAACTATATTAATTTTTAAAAGTTTTTTACAATGTCTGGTTCAAAAAGCACTGAAGGAAAAGAACAAGTAAGAAAACCCTTCAGTATTGCTTAAATAACACAAGCCTATTCTACCCAATACAAAATGCCCATTGGCATACTACATCAAAAAACCCATCCCAATTACATAAGCCGCATTAGATATAAAGGAAGCCACCAGAGGAAGCATATAGGAGGAAGATTAAAGTATGATCTCAGAACGATGCATAGCCATTGCTGCCAAAAAAACACCAGTCTGAACCACCCCTGTCTATGAAACACAATTCTCCAAACCACTGGTTAGAATGATACCACATAGCAGAAAGGAAACCATAATCAAAGACCCTGTCAAAATAAACATTGTGATCAAGCATAACAGAACCCAAATGAGGAGAAAGAGAGGATGTTGAAGTCCTCGTGGAGCCAAAATAAATCCAATCCACAGAAAAGACCACAGAACGATCTAAGAAAAAAGCAACAAAAGAAGGAGCCAACTCAGATACCAATTGATCTGTAGATTCCAAGATCTGAAGGACAGCCACCAGCCACCAACCCGAACCAAAAGCTTCCGGACGAAACAGAACATTTTGATATATAATACACAGTGACAAAAAAGAGAGACATAAAAACCAACCATAGAACTTCCATATATACCATTCACACAAAGGAGCATTATAAAAAACCGTAGAAACCTCCACAAGTGTGCAAGGCCCATCCCCGAAATATGATGACAGAAGATCAAGCAACAGGCTGGCAACGTGAAATTACCCAATACAAAACGAGCATGCCACGAAACCACCATTCTCACTGAAACCCAGAAATGAAGCAAACTAACACATCACTATAATCATCAGTGAATGACCGAACAAGGAAAACGCACGAGTGAAGATACCCAAGACATCCCTCCCAACTTAACCGAACATGATTAACACATACAAACCC
Organism: Cryptomeria japonica; assembly: GCF_030272615.1. Classification (NCBI taxonomy): domain Eukaryota; kingdom Viridiplantae; phylum Streptophyta; class Pinopsida; order Cupressales; family Cupressaceae; genus Cryptomeria; species Cryptomeria japonica. The sequence goes on along the minus strand of NC_081411.1, from coordinate 668,572,601 downwards.
AACACCAAGAAATGATTAAAGGAAAGTGCCCGCACAGAACGACATACAATAACATGTAATGAGTACTTCCAAAAAGATACGCTAAACAGCCCCGAGTACTCAAAGCACCTTTATAATAGCAGGCCAATTAAATATGAAATGAAAGCCACACCAGACTTATACAGAACAAAAAACATGCCAAACCAATCAGGCACACAATTCCAGACCCCACAACCTCCTTGTTCCATGTAGAAATTCCTACCGAATATGCCATTAACAAGGGAGTTCTCATAAGGCGAACAACACCCTCCTCAATGTCACATACGAAAGAAAAGCCACACCCAATAAGGAGGTTGATGAAGACTACAACTATGCCCAAACTATTTAAGGCACCCGAATGCAGACTCCACACTGTAAATGATGTTCAATTTACATTCAATATGCAAGTTATATTCTATTAAATAATCTTGTTTTATTTATTATTGCCTTAATGTATAAATCTGACTATCTTCTTCTTTGTGGCAGGTGAGAGGAGCATTTAATATTTTCTATGTCCTATCTCACGAATGCCTCTCAATATAAGTATATGACGAATGGGGCACGGTCAAGCAATGCCTTGATTGGTCATGACCGATCAAGACATTACTTGATCGTGCCTCTTTGTTTATACTAAACAAATAACGTTAATGCCAATCGGTGTGGGAGTAGTATTACAACCGATGTCATGACCGATCAAGGCATTGCTTGACCGTGCCTCTTTGTTTATACTAAACAAATAACGTTAATGCCAATCGGTGTGGGAGTAGTATTACAACCGATGTCTATCGGTGTTTGCTTAATGCTAACAGCCGATAGTTATCGACGTGTTAGCCTTAACAACCGATAACTATCAGTGAAGGCTTAACACCCGATAACTATCGGTGACCTTTGTTATAATGCCACCCGATATATCATAAGCAACCCGATATATTAATCGGTGTTTTCATTAATCTTTTATTTATCATTATATGTGTTAATCGATATACATCTAAATACAAGATTTATTAATCGATGAACATAAACAAAACACATAGTATGATTATCAATGAATAGGTTATTTATATGCAAATGTAGAATGGCTATCAAAGAGGAATTAATTGCTTGAAGGTTTTATCATGGTTATTGATATGATAAATGATTGAATGAGAGACTTCATTTATCTCTCATTCAATCATTTATCTTACCGAAGCTATCATGCGTTAACACACACTCCCCTCGCTCTATACAGAGATACTTACCGAATATGCCATAAGAAAAAGGAATTATGATAAGGCATATAATACCCTCCTCTATGACATATGCGAAAGAAAATATTACCACTATCCATCCTTACTGGTTACATCAGAAGATAACCATTACATTTACCATGTAAGCTTACCTCCTTTACTTCAAATATTCCAAAAGCAAGGAAGGGATCTCATCCACACTTACCTCCCACATATTAGCATCACTGTCAATGGCTAAGTTAGACAAAAAATCTACAATCTTATTCACTTCTCTATAACAGTGGGAAATCAAGAAGGAATCAAAAAAATCTAATTTTTGCAAAATATGATCAAGTATATATTGTAATTGCCAGCAATTTGACTTCTTTTTCATGACACTTTGAATAATAACCATAGAATCACCCTCAATTATCAAATCCTTAATTCCCAAAGATATAGCCATATCCAAACCAAAGGACAAAGCAAAGAATTATGCACAATTGTTAGACTTGAATCCAATCGCATGACAACAAGCCTGAATAAATCTTACCTTATGATCATAAATTACCATACTTGCCCCTGCTAGGCCAGGGTTCCCATGAGAAGCACCATCAAAATTCAATTTAAAGTGCCCTTGCGGAGGAGGTTTGCAGCAAGCAAAATTTCTCTTACTTATAGCATTAGTCTTATTCAAAATAGATCCATGAGAAGGTAAAACTGATAACATCCTCTAGACTCGAGTTACCCTACCATCCCAATGGGAAAAGAGGTAAGGTTTTCCAAATTCTTATAGATAAAAGACAAAGCAACTTTAGAGATGGAAGATTTAATCCTCAATAAAACCTCAGCCAAGGAAGAGCTTGTTTGTTTAAAAATCCTATTATTACGCTCTAACCAAATATTCCAAATCACAATAGATGGAGAAATAATCCAAAGACATGCATAGAAAGATGAGGCAAACAGGAGAGGCCAGGCTCTAAAGTGGGAAAGGAGATCCTTACCAATAACAAAGGATAGATTTAGCTTTTCAAACAACCGTTGCCAGCAAGCATAGGCAAAATCACAGTGAAGAAACAAGTGTGCAGAGGATTCTAAATTTTTATTACAAAAGACACAAGAAAATACTGCAATAATACCCAACCTATCCAACCTCATTCCTGTAAGGACCCTATCCTGCATTGCTAACCAAGCAAAAGCACCAGCCTTTGGGAGGCAAGCCATATGCCAAAACAACTTGTATGGCCAAGTAGACAAATCTTTAGCAACCAAGAGAGAATTATACCCATCCTTAACTGTGTACTTACCAGAGATATTCCTTGTCCAGATAAGTTCATCGTCAGCATCAAAAAGAATTATTACTCTCTCCCCCAACATCTTTTCATATTCCAATTTCACATTTTGATCAATATCCAAAAACTCAATTGATTTTCATCTTGCCACCTTAAGATTCCCACTATACTCAATTTCAAAATAATCAGGCACAAAGACACCCCAAAGGAAGAAAGAGTGGAAATTAAAGGAGACCAATCCCTCGTATTCACCAGAGGGGGATGTCCATTCCAAACTTCCTCCCAAAACCTGACCTTTCTATCATTATGAACAATCCATGAGAGATGAGGCAAAATCACTGATCTACATTTACATAGAAAATTCCAAATAGTTGAACCAGACGGTAAATTAGAAACTTGAAAAACATACTCTCTTGGTCCGTTATTTAAATATTTAGCAAACATAATCTGTGCCCAAAAGGAGAACGGTCTCTCATACAATTTCCAAACCATCTTAGCACCTAAGGCTAAATTCTGACTTTCCAGACTCCTAATACCTGTACCCCCAAGGTTTTTAGGCAAACAAACTTTATCCCATGCTACCAGAGGGAGTTTCTTCTTACCATCTTTATTATTACTCCAAAGGAAGGTCCTAAGAGTATCTTGCAAACTAACAATAGCCGCTTTCGGAGACTGCAAAACAGACATGAGATAAATAGGAACAACATTTAGGACAGACTTAACAAGAACAATCTTACCAACCAAAGATAACCATCTATGATTCCAGGATAGGATCCTTCTAGAGATAACTGAAATAATCTTATCCCAAAACCCAACTTTATCCTACTTAATGAAGAAAGGTATACCAAGATAAGAACAAGGAAGATTTCCAGATGCAAATCCCCAAAAAATCTTCAATCTATCCTGAACCAATTGTGAAGCATGAAGGAAAAAAATCTTTGACTTATCAACATTTACTCTCTGACCAGAAAAGGATGAATAATTTTGTATTAACCCCTTTATCACTCTTGCCTCACCAAAAGAAGCCTAACCAAATAACAAGGTATCATCTGCAAACAAGCAATGGGAAATGCTTTGTGGAACATTCTGAATCCTAATTCCCTTCCAAAGCCCTCCCAGCTTAGCGGCTCTTATAGCCCAACTGAACGTTTCAGCTAGAAGAATGAACAAGAAAGGAGACAGGGGATCCCCCTGCCTCAAACCCCTAGAAGAGGAGAAAAAACCACAAGGGGAGCCATTAATTAGAACCAAGAACCTTGCAGAAGAAATACAAGCACGAATCCATTTGACCCATGCCTTGGAAAAGCCCAATTTAAGTAGAACACACAAAGCCCCCCATTCTACTCTATCATATGCCTTCATCATATCTAATTTGAGGATCATGGCCGGGATTCTCTGAGTAGAAATAGAATGCAAAACCTCATGCGCCACTATAGCTCCCTCTATCGTCTCCCTTCCTGGAACAAAACCACCTTGTTCTAAAGAAATGATCCTAGGCAGAACTTTAGCCAACCTTAAAGAAATAGCCTTGGTAAAAATCTTGTACAAAGTGTTACATAAAGCAATAGGGCGAAAATCAACAAATGTCTTGGTAACCTCTTTTTTAGGAATAATTGCAATCATTGTAGTATTAAGCTCTTTCAAAATAGACCTATTCCTTCTAGCTTCCTCAAGGGCCAATAAAACATCATTTCCCACATAATCCCAGCATTTCTGAAAAAATAATGGAGTAAAACCATCCGGTCCCAAAGCCTTATCAGGGTTCATTGCAAAAACAACATTCTTAACTTCATCCAAAGAAAAAGGAGACATCAGCATTTTATCATCTTCCGAAGATACCAAAGAAGGGATATTAGAAGAAATGTTATTATGAAGATCTCCATGCTCCGAAGATAATAGTGACTTAAAAAACCTAACTGCCTCTGAAGCAATATCCTCCTATTTTGTTAAAAGTTTGCCATTTGGACACTCAATACAAGATATCCTATGTCTACTTCTCTTAGGTTTTGTTGAGTAAAAAAATTTTGTATTTCTATCACCATCTGAAAGCCAGATATCCCTCGATTTTTGTCTCCAATAGATTTCTTCTCTGGTCAAAACTTCTTCAAGCTCTGCTTTTAGCAATTTTAGTTCATCAAAAACAAGTGGCACCATACCATGTTGAATCACATGTGAATTAAGACATTCAATCATATCTTGAATCCTCTTTTTTTCCTGAAAGATGTTCTTAAAATGCAAGATATTCCAATTTCTAATATTCAATTTCAAAAAACTTAACTTCTTTGCAATCTGAAACAATCGGGATCCAGAGCAATAAGGAGCAGAACTCCACCATCTTTTGAGCAAAGGCAAAAACGAAGAATCTCTAAACCACATAGGTTCAAATTTAAAAGGTGACTTAAAAGGAGCTTTATCTTCCAGAATTGATAGGGGAATTGGAAAATAATCTGACCCCAAAACTGGAAGAATAGAGGAAAAATATTCAAACTCTGAATCAATCCAAACATATAATAACAAAAACCGGTCTAACCTTTCCGCAATCTGTGAAAAATCTCTTTGCATATTTGTCCATGTGAAAATCCCATTCTGAAACTGACAATCAAAAAGACCCATGTCCTTAATGAACATCCCAAAGTCTTCCATAATTTTTTTATTAGGAAGAATACCTCCTTTCTTTTCTCCCAAGTCAGTGATAGCATTAAAATCCCCCCCAAAGATTATAAAGGGACCATGCCTTAAAGGGGAGGAAATCCTCTTAAGCTCTTCCCATAATTTAGTCTTCCTTTGAATACCAGAAGGAGCATAAATATTAAAAAGCCAAAACTTAACCTTCGAAAGCTTGCTTTTAACTAAGGCCAACATCCAGTTTACAGCAGAGGCAACTAGCTCAACCTCAATGTTATGGTTATTCCAAAGCAATGTCAATCCCCTTGACGCACCACAAGCTAGAGAGGAGAGGAAATCCCACTTTCTCCAAGAAGAAAAAACCAAATCAGCAGACTCCTTTGACAATTTTGTCTCTTGCAACATGAAAATATCACACTTAACTAAGTCCATCTAGGACTTAATTAAGCGCCTTTTGTTAGGGGCATTTAAGCCCCTAACATTCCAAGATATAATTCGTATTGCTCTCAAGGGGAGTCCAAGGCTCCCCTCTTTCCTTTAGACGGAGAAGACTTCCCTTCTCCAAAACTACTTTGAAGATTACACTTCACAGCCCCCGACCTAGTCACAGGAGGACTGATAACAGACCTCTTACTCCTCTTACCCTTAGGAGTACAACTTGCTTTCATAGCATCACCAAGAGAAACCGAATGCTTCCCGGCATTTAAGCCCCTAACATTCCAAGATATAATTCGTATTGCTCTCGAGGGGAGTCCAAGGCTCCCCTCTTTCCTTTAGACGGAGAAGACTTACCTTCTCCAAAACTACTTTGAAGATTACGCTTCACAGCCCCCGACCTAGTCACAGGAGGACTGATAACAGACCTCTTACTCCTCTTACCCTTAGGAGTACAACTTGCTTTCATAGCATCACCAAGAGAAACCGAATGCTTCCCTTTCCCATCACCAGGAGAAAGAGACAAAGTCTGTTGAATCCCAGCATCAATTTCCAATTGAGTCTTTCAATTCTTTAGAGGCCTACCCCTACCAGGAGAAACCACAGATGAAGCCCTAATTAGAGTAGTTTGAACAATTGGTAAACTCTTACTTGACTTAGGAGAAGTCATGACTAGATTATCGATGATGCCCACTTCTGTTGAAGCCAAAACCTCAAAGGGGTTAGTAGATGCAAAGATAGGAAGGGTCGATTTAATTCCCCCCAAGTCATTCTCAATGGAACAAATAACCCTATTCGTAATATCCTCATCCATCTGATGCTCATGATCTTTAAAAAGATCATTTACTTGCTGAACCAGATTTTCATCTGGCACAATAACAAGAATATCCCCCAGCAGAATATTATTTCCTAAGGTGGCATTATTATCCACATCCACATCAACATGCTGCGTAGAATTACTAGACACCAATTCTTTGACTTGTTGAGCAAGGGTAGCATCATCAGTAAACCCTAGAGAAGAAGCCCCAACATTAGACACTGAAACAACCCCATCATTCTTAGCAAAAATTTGACCAATCCCCTGACAACCCTCTAAGTATTCTTTCGGCTTCTTAAAACAGACAGGATTACCACCACCATCATTTAGTGATAATAAATGAGAGACATTATCCAAGGAATTCGAGGTATTGAGATTTGGAAGCAGATCATCCACATTGTTGTCCCCCGAAACCACAATATTCTGGTGAGATGTTGTTGTCTTATCCTTACTTGTAAATAACCCTACAGACTCCAGATCAGCAACGGGAGCTTTCCCTGTGGATCCATTAACTAACAGTTTATCCAGAAATGGATTATTGTTACTACCCAAGCAAGGTTCTGCCTTATCCAGAACAGAGGGTTTCAAAAAATCCATAAGCAAAGGAGCATCCAATTGCAAGGATGTGTTACCAAACTCTTTTTCCAGCTTATTAATTGTTTGTTTCCAGATACCCTCCAGAGATTTAATGATACAGGTTCGAGGGTAAACATTATTCGGGTTAGTCAAGACACAGATTTTTACCAGAACCTCCCCCTCCACAAAATCAAATCTTGATGATAAGAAAGAACCTCAAGTATTACCAATTTGTTCCAAAACCTTTGGGTCCATAAATTCAAACGGTAATTTGGGCAAGCCAAACCAAAAAGGAACTAATTTAAAACTTGACCAAGCAGGGACATAAAATGGTTTCCAAGCCGAAACAAACACTAAATTTTTACCAAACCAGTAATGTGAAGATTTTAAAACTTCATCCCTAACAAAAGAAGAGTTAAAAACAATAATAAACGCATTTGCAGAGAGATTGAAAATATCGCATATCAAACCATTTTTTCTGCAATTTATGATGAAATTTAGATAAACTAGTTGCATCCCCCCATATTTCCCCAGAAATAGCATGTGTATGCAAACAACGAGCTTTCAAATCCACAAAAGAATCAAGTAAATCAATGCATGGAACAAGAGCCCATACCTGCGAAGACCCACCTCCTAAATCAGAGCCGATTTGATTTTCACTTACCTTATCCTCTTTTTCTGATGTCAAAGATTCCCTTACCTTATCCCCCCTTTGATGTGACAAAGATAACTCAAGCGGGTTACTGTTAGATTGTTTGTCCATCGTCTTTTCACCAGCGTTCAGCCAAGAAACCCTAATTGCCTCGTTTACAGATGAAAACTTCACAACTTTCGCATACGACGCCTTTCCTCCCAACTCTGTAGATTGTTTGCCCGGAAGCTCCTTTAAACGATTTGGAATAAACTTTTGCCTCGAGCCCTGACCAAGATGCCTACGATCCAAAAATCGTTTCTACCCTTCACCAGATATGTCCATACTCCGCCAATTTCCACTGTTTGGACCTCTGAAAAAACCCCAAAAATACTTGGAGACTGGCCTGAAATTCCTTAAGTCTGCCCTCAACCAATTCCGTGCCGCCATACCCACCCATTTACCCTTCGTGAAGACCACCTGTGGGACATGCGGCGGATCATCCCAGCCCACATCGGTCCACATGCCAATAACCCTATTTTCGCCCATGCCGAGCGAGAAATTGTACAGAAAATTAATTTGTAATTCTAAAGTTTCAAGGCATTATGACGAATTAATCATTCAATATGTACTTAATCATTATTTAATCACCAAATGTATAATACTTGTCATGGAATAAGTAATCATTAAATATGTAGTCATCAATATATAATCATGGATGGTGTAAACAAAAGCCTTATGTGATGAAGCCATGGACATTTCACACAATCCATACCGAATCATGATCACAGTGACTAAGATCTCTGGTCGATATGAGCCCCCAACTTAATTCTAGCCTTCATGTCCAACAATTCTAGCAAACACAATTTTATGTAGATACCATCTAAGGGAACAGCCTATTGTTTGTATCACTTACACCTCGTGCAAGCCTTTCATATCCATTCCATACTAAAAATTATTATATAATCTCATTATGTGTTTGATATGATTGCAAACAACATGCTCTGATTGGATCCTTCACCATATGTGATTATCTTTATTTTTGTTATTTCTAGCCATCATGTGCAACAATTCTACAAAACACTATCTCATGCAGATACCATCTAATTGATATGATTGCAAACAACATGCTCTAATTGTATCCTTCACCATATGTGATTATCTTAATTTTTGTTATTTCTAGCCATCATGTGCAACAATTCTACAAAACACTATCTCATGCAGATACCATCTAACCTATTATGCATATCAGCTACACCTCATTATAGCCTGTCATGTACTTTCTACACCAATAATAATTATTATATAATCTCATTTTACATTTAATACGAATGCATTCCATGTGCTGTGATTTTATCTTTTACCTATGTGATTGTCTTTATTTTGTGAATGTGAAAGCCTTCTCTTCACTAGCAACTTTCTCCAACCTAGACCTATAAGATGCAAAAGAAAGAAACAAAGAGCGAAATTATATTAACCTTAAATGGCAACTGAAACTTTAGCCAAATAAAATGAAAGAGTACTTGAATAGAAAGAACCCTAAAAGCAGAAAAGGTGACTACGATTAACTTTGAAAAATCTACAGCATAGTTTACTATTTGGCAAGTCACACTAGGTACTTGGCAAAATTTCCTAGAGGCAATTTTCAGCAAGAAAAAATCACCAAGTTTGCAAGGAGGAGTTTTTCACAAGTTTATCATTTTTCTAGTGAATATTTGTTGGCTCAAGTAAAAAATGTGCCAAAGAGGGACAACAGGCGAACAGAAGAAAAACGAAGAAAAAACATCGTAAAAACATAGGTCTATGGTATAGACTGTGAAAACAAAAGTCTAGATGCATAAAAAATGCAATTTTCACACTCTTTTTAAAATTTTATTTCTTTCTAGGGTTCTTTCCAGGGTTTGTTGGTTAAGTGGTGGTATTGTTGTTGTGACCACCAAGATTCAAGCCTCCACTGGGCCATTATGATCCCAAGGCTTGTGCCTTGACTGATCCAATGTGCTTGTAGGTTTGAGCCTTAGCATTGTTATATGGGGATGATGTCCCCCGTTTGTGACCTCATCGATTCCAAGCACTGAAAGAAAAAGAAAAATATTGTCTTTCTTTGGACCCTACAAGGGGTGTTGTCCCTTAACCCAACTAGGGGCACTATTCCCAAACCCTGGCAAAGGTTGTTGTCGTGCCTATGAAGTGTGATGCCTGCAGCTGCAACACAAAGCACTCAATAGATCATTACAAGCATGGTTAGCAAATAATAAGCAAAACAAAGATGAACCATGACAATGCGACCTATCGCCTCCTAAGAGATGCGAGTAAGGATTTGCTCTCAGATCTGGATAAGCAATCCCAGTGACTTGACTACACCTAGACAGAGGATTTGAAATGATAATGATATGCAAAGATGAGATTGATTATGCTAGATTGATCCAAGAAACTAATTAAGCTAATGATATGCATGATTAAGCTATGATGATGATGCAATTAAGCTAGAAAAGAGATTGATTAAGCTACATGATTCAACAATTATGCTAGAAAATGATCAAATTAAACTAAATCTAAAATGCAATTGCTTAAAACAACAATGCTCAAATGATATGCCTATAGTAACAATGCATAAGATGAAATGATATGGGATCCTTATTGCTCCAAAATGGGGGAAATTTATAGGATTTCCAAGGCCAAGGGTGAGGTGGCAGGAATCAATGGTCAAGATTGAGTCTGAAGATATCAAGGGTGAAATTGGAAGAGGTTGGAGAACAAGTTGGAGGAAGAGACACTTGTCATCTCTGTGGTGACAAGTGTCAAGGAGCCTTGCTCATAAAAGGGCAAGTGTCCAAGAGAGGAGACATGTGGCCAAAGTGCCATGTGTCTCAAGAAGAAAATATCCACACCATAGGAGGTTAAGATAAGTAGGTTAAAATGTGCAAGATAGTATAGGGTTAGGCAAACCCAAGGTTAGGTGGAATGGGTTAGGTTAGAGAGATGGTTAGGTTAGGTGGTTAGAAGTTAGGAGGCATGTGGGTAATTTGAATTTAAAAATTCAAATGATAGGAAAAAACTAATTAATTCTCAACAACTCATAAATTGATTTGTTTTAATTAATTAGAGGATTAGAAGAATTGATTGAAATGGGGGAAAGGATTAATTAATTTGAATTAATTAATCAAAGGGGACCATGGAATGAACTTAATGAATAAATCCTTAGATTTATTAATAAGTAGATAAAAGGGAGAATTTAATCAAATTGTCTAATGAATTCAATTAAATTAGGAAGGGGGATTAATTAAATAATTGTGTATTCAATTAATTATCTTCAGACCATTTTTAGGTGTATACATTTTGCCCCTCTTTGAAGTGAGGTGTGATGACGCGTTGATTCAAAGAATAATCTCATTTTGATGATGATATTAGTTCGATAGGATGCTCCAGCTATTGATTGATAAATTGTGATACGATGATGCCCCCTCGGGAGATCAATTGAGATAATTGACCTTTGGAGTTTTGGATCTTTGCGAAACTAATATCCCGATTAGAAATGATTTGATTTCTGCAACTGTGGTTCATGAAAATACAAGTTCTACGATCACGATGATGTGGTTCTTGATTATTGATAAAACTTGATTGATTAGATTGATATGATCGAGATTCAGTCTAGTTTCAGGAATGACACCTCCTGTATAAGACAAAGATGATCAAAGCATATGGTTCCAGGAACAATATATCCTGTATAAGACATGATCAGAACGTCTGGTTCCAAGAAAGATACATCCTGTATGAGACATGATAGAATAGATTAGATGCGATCGATTGATAGAATTGATAAGGTTGATTGGATAAAGAACTGACAGTTTGTTGATATCAAGTTGCAGGAAGATTTAGATATGCTGATGTTGATCCTGTTGAGGGGGGGAATATAAGATTTTCACTTGGTCGATAATATCTGGAGAGAGATGAGCCATCATTCTGATTGCGTATATACTTATGATGATATGTTGATGATTCCTGCGATAGATTTAACCTTGGATAGAATGACCATGCTGGATCCCATGCAAGAATGAAATGCAAAGCTACGACCAGACCAGTCACCAGGTTATTGCATTTTGTCATCATTGAGATTTTTAGAATGTGGGAAGTGAGTGCAAACATCAATGGTATAATTAAACCATGATGATCTGAGCACTACTTTCCTAGATTTTGATAATGTAAGTTAGCACAAGCATTGAGGTATAATTGAACCAAGATGACCTGAGTGTTGCTTGCGTAAAACAGGCAGTATTAACCATTTCAATACGCAAATCGGAAATGTCTTCGATGATACTCCGATGATCATGTCCTGAGACAAATTTGCACATATCAATGATTAATTTACAGACAGCAGACAAGAAAAATATCATGTTCCTTCCTTGTTCCTCTAGTCAGAAACATCCTAGAGTTACTCAGAAATCATGATAGCGAAAATCAAGATAGAAAAGTTGAACAAGCATGTTTAAATCATTATCCAAAAGATATCATCCATGGAAAAGTGTGTGAATGTGCTTAGACCGACATGCGATAGTTTGATGTTTGATAATTTGATCTCGTGTTCAATATTGGATATGTCTCAGTTTTCGCTTGATAAGAGTTGTCTAACTGTTGTTCTACCTGTTTGATTTAGCTCAAAATGATCAAAAATTTCACCCCCAGCTAGGTGCAGGAGTTTGCCCCAAGCCTAGAAACAAATTCATTATGATATACCCAATGATCCAAACCATGGTGAGAAGCCACCCAGGATGCCTGCGTATGTACAAGGCTTTATTATGGATATGAACAGCGCTGAAGGAATGCAAGCAGAAGGATGCATGAACTAATAGATGGAAGAGCTAGCTGACAGATAGCGCCTGTTTGCTAGGTTTTCACCATCTGTTTTTATTGCACTTGTTCTCATATTTGATTTTTGGGGGGGGATTTTTTGCTTTTTCACTGTTTTTGGATTTTTCTGCATTTTCACTTTTTTTGGATTTTTTTGCTTTTTCACTGTTTTTGGATTTTTCTGCATTTTCACTTTTTTTGGATTTTTTTGCTTTTTCACTGTTTTTGGATTTTCTGTTTTTTCACTGTTTTTGGATTTTCTGCTTTTTCAGACATAAAACTTCTTCAAATGCATGCTATTGATGGGTTCATCGAGTTGATCTTCGTCCTTTGTTGATGGCTGATATGCTCCTGACCCAAATACTGTTGTGACCACAAACAGACCTAACCAGTTTGGTTCGAACTTTCCTTTCTTTTCTCGATCTGCCTAGTTGCGTGGATTTTCTTTTGCTACTAGTTCCCCAACTTGAAAGACTCGTAGTTTGACCCTGTGATTATAACTTTGGCACATTCTTTGTTGATATACCTTTAAGTGACAAACGCATTTTGTCTTCGTTCATGGATCAATTCTAACTCCTGCAGTCTAGATACTCGTTGTTCTTCATCTGGGATAAGACCTTTTAATGATACTCGTAGAGAAGGTATCTCTACTTCTATTGGCAGTATTGCTTTTGATCCATAAACAAGAGAGAAAGGTGTGGCACCTGTTGGTGTGCGGATACTAGTACAATAGGCCCATAGAGCAGGGTTCAATTGAATATGTCAATCTCTTCCAGCATCGTTCACTGTCTTTTTGAGGATTTTCATAATAGTTTTGTTTGATGCTTCTGCTTGCCCATTTCCTTTTGGATAGTAGGGTGTGGAAAATCTGTGTTGGATCTTGAATTTCTCACATAGCTCTTGTACATCCTGATTCTTGAATGGTCGCCCATTATTAGTGATAATGGTCATGGCTATTCCATAGCGACAGATGATGTAGTTCAAGATAAAGGCAGCAATTTGTTTTCCTGTGATATTTGTGAGAGGTACTGCCTCAATCCATTTTGTGAAATATTATGTAGCTACAAGGATGAATTTGTGACCATTAGATGAAGAAGGATGTATCTTTCCTACTAAATCAAGACCCCATTGACAAAAAGGCCAAGATGTTGTCAAAGCATGAAGTTCTTGTGCTGGTGCATGAATCAAATTCCCATGGATCTGACATTGTTTACATGTTCTAGCTATCTGAAAAGAATCTCATTCCATAGTTGGCCAATAATAGCCCAAGCATATGAGTTTTTTCGAAAGGGTAAGACCACTTGAATGAGTGCCACAAATGCCGTTATGGACTTCATGTAAGGCCTTCTCAGATTCTTCTTGTTCGAGACATCTTAAAAGAGTACCATCTAGACCTCGATTAAACAGGGTATTCGTGACAAGAGTAAAATGGGAGGATTGGCAAATAAAGTTTCTCTTTTGGTTCTTCGATAAGTCGAGAGGTAAGGTGTTATCTTTCAGGTATGTGTAAGTTTGGCCATAACGAGAGGAATCATGCCCAACAAGGTGACAGATAGTTTGGGAATCAGGACAATTATGACTAGGGTAAAACAACTCTTCCACCAGGAATTCATAACGTTGTTGATTTTCCTGTGTCTGAAGGAGAGAAGCAAGTGTAGCCATAGCGTCTGCTGCTTTGTTGTCATTCCTTGGAATCTGCTGAAAAGTTATTTCTACAAAGTATTTCTTGATATCATCAACCATCTTTTTATAAGGCATTGACTTTTTGTCCTTTGTTTGATAATCATCATTAATTTGATTAATGACGAGCTGAGAGTCTCCAAATACTTGAAGTTGTGTAATGTTCCATTCTATAGCTATTTTGATACCTGTAACCAAAGCTTCATATTCTGCTGTATTGTTGGTGCATGGAAAGCTTAATTTGTATGCTTTTGGAATTGTATGCCCTTGTGGTGTGATAAATAGAACACCTGCTCCTGATCCATGTTGTGTATATGAACCATCAAAGTATAATTGCCATGTTTTTGTTGTGATTGTTAGGATATCAGCATCGGGAAACTCAATATGTAAAAGACAATCATCTTGAACTGGTGCCTCGGCTAGTTGATCTACAATGTCTTGTCCCTTTATAGCTTTTCTGTCTACATATTCAATATCAAACTCACTCAGGATCATGATCCATTTTGCTAATCATCCTGTTAATGTTGCCTTGCTGAGTAAATACTTCAGAGGATCGATTTTAGCTATCAACTTGATGGAGTGAGATAGTAGATAGTGTCTTAATTTTTGAGAAGCAAAAACTACCGCCAAGCATGTTTTTTCTGTTGGTGAATAGTTGAGCTCGTATCCCACTAGTGTTCTACTGATGTAGTAGTATATGGCTCGTTCTTTTTCTTCATTATCCTGTTGTGCAAGCAGAACTCCTAATGATACTTCAGTGGTCGATACATAGAGTAATAACGGCTTTCCTGGAATTGGTGACATTAGGACAGGTCGTTGCATGAGATATGCCTTGGTCTTGTTCAATGCGCCCTCACATTGATGGTCCCACTTGAAATGAACATTTTTATGCAATAGATGAGTAAATGGTTGACATTTATCTGCTAGTTGAGCAACAAATCTTCTAATTGACTAGAGTCTTCCTTGGAGTGATCTCAGTTGACTTATATTCTTGGGAGATGCCATCTCCATGATTGCTTTGACCTTAGCTAGATCTACTTCGATACCTCCAGCTGAAACAATGTATCCCAATAGCTTTCCTGAAGTGACACCAAAGGCACATTTCTTAGGATTGAGTCATAGCTTATATTGTTCTAACCTATCAAAGATCTTTTCTAGTATTCCTATATGGTCTTCGTTGTTGTATGATTTTGCCAAGATGTCATCCGCATGGTCTTCCATGAATGTATATATCATGTCATGGAATATTGTTGTCATAGCTCTTTGATATGTAGCACCTGCATTCTTTAGTCCAAAAGGCATGACGTTCTAGCAAAAAGTACCCCATGGACACGTGAAAGTTGTCTTTTCTTGATCTTCAGGTGCTATTTTAATCTGATTGTATCTGGAGAAACCATCCATTAGAGAAAACATGGAGTGTCCAGCAATTTAATTCCACAATGATGTCAATGTTAGGCAAATAAAAGTCATCCTTTGGACATGCGTTATTAAGATCTCAAAAGTCTGTGCATATTCTGATGCTTTTATCTGGTTTTCAAACAGGAACGATGTTGGATACCCATTGAGGATATGCTACAGGTCTGATGAATCCTGCATCCAATAATTTCTTCAGTTCTGCTTTGACTAGAATAGCGTTATGTGGATGCATTTTTCTTAATTTTTGTTTAACTGGTTTAGCTCCTGGACTAACATTTAAGTGATGCATAATAAGCTCTGGATCCAACCCCGGCATGTCTGCATATGACCAGACGAAATTGATTTGCCTTCGTTTGAAGAATTCCATATATTGCTGCATTTCTTCTTCTGACAGAGAAGTCACTGGATGTAGGATCTTTGGTTGCTCTATTGTCCCAATGTTAACTGCCTCTGTTGGTTCGATCAAAATTGATGACCTTTCTTGATAGTACTCAGGTAAAGTGTCAAATCTCCCATCTTTTGGTGCCTCAAGGAGGTTTTCACCGTTAGATGAGTCCTTTCTTTTTACTTTTTCATGATCTAATGTTGCCAAGAAAAGGTTTTCAACATTAGACCTGATATTGTTTTCTTTATTTTCCTTTTTGCAACTAGGAGATTTGGCATCCACTTGACTAGAAGATGCGTTGCTGAAATTCCTGGTGAGAGTTGTTGCGGGTTCGATTGCATTAAGATATACAGATATGGCGTGGTCATTTGGAAAGGTATCAGTGGCAGTATGGATTTGCTCTAAAATCTGGATAAGCAATCACAGTGACTTGACTACACCTAGACGGAGGATTTGAAAAGATACAAATCTTGGAAAGCAAGTCAAAGCAACAACAATTTTCAATTCAAAAGAACCACAATCATAGGGTAAACCCAAACAATGAAGACATTCAATATTATTGAATCCCCAATATTTGTCCTACGCATTTATCTTGTATTACTATAAAGCATGTGATCAATAGATCAGTTGTGAGGATATCTATTGGTAGCAAAGATCGGAAAATCGCCTCAGACTTGCCAAACTCAGCGAGTCCGAGTACGAGACATGCCCCCGACTCTGGCGAGCTCGGACTCGGACTTGTCCGAGTCCAGAGGGCAAACTCACCAGACTCGCCGAGTTGGCGAGTTTGGCGTAAACTCACCAAACTCGGCGAGTCTCGTGCCTGGGACTCGATCGGCGGCAAGGCCCAAAAAGGCAAAAAAAAAGCATTTTTAATACATTTTTTAACTTCTTTTTTTTATGTTATTTATCCTCCAACCCTAAAAATGAACTTCATTTCATTCATTTGGAAAAATAGGAGGAGAAAAGTGAGTTGTGAATAAAAACAAGGGTGCATTGAAGAAAAACAACGAGGAAGTTCAAGATTTCTTCCATTTATCACATTGGGGTTGCATTGTGTTTGGATTTGGTGCATCAAGAGTTGGATAGGAAGAGTTTGCAACTCATTTCAAGCTTTTTGTAAAAGGTAAGATTGTTTTTTTGAAGATTATTTTGTTTCTTGTATGCAAAAATTCCATTTTCTATTCATTTATTTTGAAAGTTTTACATTTTCTTCCAAAATCTTTTGTATGTTTGTAAATTTATTATGTTTTATTGCAGCAAACTTCACTTTATTATTTGCCTCAACTTCAAGTTTCACAAAACTATCCTACAATGTCTACTTCAGCTTCTAGACCCCCCATTAGAAAGGACCCTGCTTGGAAATATCATGAGGATTTTCCAAGGCAAGGAAAGGGGCAAACAAAATGTACATTTTGCAAAACAATATTCCATGGAGGTATATATAAACTAAAATACCATATTTCTGGTGTGCGTGGACATGATGCCGAACAATGCCTAAAAGCACTCCCTGAGGCCATACGTGATTGTTATGTAATGGTTGAGGAAATTGAAAGGAAAAAAAAGCAAAAAGAGGATCGAGCGGCCATTGGGAGAGAGGCAACTTTAGCAAGAGGGACACAGTTAGGTTGTGTTGGAGGCCCTTCTTCCTTACCTCCATATCGTCCCACTCAGTTTGCTACTGCTGGTGCTTCCACTTCTACTTCTGTAAGTGGCAGTGCCACCGCCACTTCTCATGCTCCTAGCACTAGTAGTTGTAGTGGGAGTGTTAGCATTGGACCTAGGATTTGTAAATCTAGGTTGGATACCATCTTTGTGCCTCGCACTACTCCTGGGTCCCAACAGTCGCTTGAGGGGATGGGTTGGAACAAGGAAGTCCATGATACCGCTAAAATGGCAGTTGGCAGGTTTTGGGTCTATAGCAGTATTCCATTCTTTACAGCCAGGTGAATGTTTAATAACTTTTATTTTTGATTGTTTTAATTTTTATACTTTGATTCTCTTCGTTTTATTTTTTCTCGTACATACTACATAGTACATAGAACATACTTAACTTATCTCATTGAATTTATTTGTGACAGGTCTCCTTATTGGCAAGAAATGGTTGATGCCCTTACCATATGCCGGACAGGGTTCAAAGCCCCTACTGAGTGTGATTTGAGGGGACCCATTTTGTCTCAATTGGTGAATGATGTGAAAAAGGAATTACATGAACAACGCCAGATATGGAGCACTAAAGGTTGCTCCATCATGACTGATGGTTGGACAGATAGGAGAAATAGAACCCTCCTTAATTTTCTTGTTTCTTCCGCAGGTGATTGATTAATTTTAATTTCATTTAGTCTTTAATTTTTTATTTTTTATTTAATGGTTTATTGAATGATCATTGATCTAGCTTTATTTTTTTATTTCAAGGGGCACCATTTTCATCAAGTCCATTGATGCCTCCGCCCATTGCAAGAATGTCATCTACCTATGTGAGCAAATAGAGGAGGTGATTGATGAGGTGGGTGAGGAGAACGTGGTACAGGTGGTGACCGACAATGCAGCAAATTATGTTGTTGCGGGTAAACTTTTGATTACAAACTAATTTTGTTTGGAAATTAATTACTATTTTGTACCTCCATTAATTACAATGCAACAAATTATCTTGCTGCAGGTAGACTATTTATGGAGAGGCACCCATCTCTAGTTTGGACTCCATGTGTTGCCCATTGCATTGACCTCATGTTGGAGGATATTGGAAAACTCCCATGGGTCAAGAGATGTGTAGAAAGAGCAAGAAATGTGTGCAAATTTGTATATAATCATTCATGGGTGTTGGCTCTTATGAGAAAATACACAGAGCAGAAGGAGTTGCATCGTCCAGGAATCACAAGATTTGCCACAAACTTCATCACATTGCAGTCCATGCTTAGCTCTAAGTCTGCCTTGAGACGTATGATTGTTGGTGAGGAGTGGTCTTCCTCATCCTATGTTGCCACCCCTACAGGGAAAGATATGGCAGACTGCATTTTTTATGAGCGAGACTTTTGGGTCCCTTGTGATGAGATAGTGAAGGTAAATCTTTTATAAATTCTACAATTTAACTTTTTGTTTTATAACTTATTATATATATTCTCTTATTTGCTCATTTTTCTAAATTACACTATTTTCAATTTTGCAATTTGTTAAGCCCTTGGTAGTTTTCTTGCGAGTTGCGGATGGAGAAAAGCCCGCAATGGGCTACATATATGAGGGCATGGATAGGGCGAAGGAGGGCATCAAATCCGTCTATGGAGGAGATGAGAGCAAGTATGGTCCCATTTAGGAGATCATTGATAGGAGATGGCATCATCAGCTTCATAGGCCCATCCATGCAGCAGCCTATTACCTGAATCCGTCATTCCATTTTATCCCTTCTTTCAAGGCTGATGTGAAGGTCCTTAATGGACTATACTCGATCATGGAGAAGATGGAACCTGCTGGTACTACTCAGATAGAGCTTATTTGAGAGCTACAGTTGTTCTCAGATGCACAAGGGGAGAACTTCTCTCGTCCTGTCACCAAAGACGGTAGGACAACTATGATGCCAGGTAAAAATAAATTGTAAGGCTTAATTTTAGTTTTATTGTATATTGTAACTTGTTAAATGAGTTCATGAGTGAGACTGATTTTATTTATTTTTCTCATTTCAAACCCTATCCTTTTTCCCCCTTTTTTAGTAAGAAGCAAATCCAGAGCCCTATTGATAAATCTTAAGTTGTCAGCATACCTATTCCGCATCATTCATGATAATCCAAACATTTGCGTAAGTCCCCAAAGTGAAACATAGCAATTCACATCAACCACTGAACTTACCCACTCGTCAAGACCTGACATGTAGAAACCTTGGAATCATTTTAGTTGATCTCATTCTTAGCATCTGAGGTGATTTTGTTCAAGAGAGGGTAAATTACTTTGGTAATTTATTTTGTATTGTTATGTGCATAAAAAACACATCAACAGGACGTTACAAAGGGTATTACATTCTAGATAATTCATTCTAACAAATTTTGATGGTGTTAAGTGTCCTTTAATTCAAATACCTCATTTTCAACATCTTCCTATTCCTTGCATCTTGCTTCCTTTAGGTAATCAATTTGATGTATTATTTCCTTTTGATGCCTTTCCTCATCTACTCTTACATTTGCACTTTCAACAATTTTGTGCAATCTTTTATTATAACATCTGTAGGCCTTACTTCTTGAAGAGTAACCAAGGGAGATACCCTCATCAAATCTAGACTCAAACTTTCCCAAATCTTTGTTAAGGATGTAGCCTCATTTGGATTGAAGCAAACAATATATTATGATACATATGTATATGTATGTTTGAATAGAAACACTTATATATACATACATATATACATATCTATATCTATATATTTAATGGAAGAAACATTAACATATTATTATTGCATCCAATGACTTTCAAATAACATTAACATAGTATTATTAATCCCGATAGTATCGAGCACTGAAAATGTTTGATGCATAACTAATGAACGGTGACTAGTGCATACGAAGAGTCATGTTTACGTAGGGTCATGACTCTACGTGGCACAAGCCACGTAGAAGTCATGCCCCTACGTAGACATGACCTTCACCGTTATATATATATACAACGACATCGACACTTGCTAGGACGAAATCAATAAAAGTGGCATTTACGTTTACAGCAAGCAGTCGATAATAAATCAGATATTATTTGACAGAATCTAATACATATATATCAGATATACATTGAAAGAAAGATTATTGTTTTCTCTATCACTGATCTATATTCCTTAACATGCTATCAGAGCCAAGTTGGTAGAGAAATAAATAAAAGATAGTGACATTTTTAATTAAAATTCAGACTTGCATTCAGAATCAAAGAAAGAACAATCATGGTGAACAGTGTTAGATTGGAGGATAGACTCGAAGGCGCATCCAACTTTGTCTCATGGAGAATTCGAATAATAGCAATTCTCCAAGAACTTGAACTAGATGCATACATAGAAGAAGATACAAAGATGCCCGAAGACGAACCAGAGAAAACAACTTGGAAAAGACACAACAACAAGGCTAAGAAAATAATAATTGGTGCTGTCAAAGATCACATTCTTCCAACCATATCAAAACTAACTACAGCTTATCATATGTTCAAAACCATTCAAAATTCATATGAAATAAATAATGCAAGCAGATTGCTCACTTTAAAACAGCAATTAATGCATATCTACATGAACAAAGGAGAAACAATCACATCCTATTTCATGAGGATTTCAGAGTTGAAAGACCAATTGTCAACTATTGAAAATAATGTAGATGATATGGAGCTATCTCTAATAGCACTTAAGGGATTACCATCCAGTTTGGAATCCTTTATTCAAGGCATTAGTACTCGACCGACACTATCGAAATTCGATCAACTCAAGAAGGATTGCACTCAAGAAGAATCTCGACTAATTACAAGAGGGATGGGTCCAAACAAAGAGAGAGAAATTCAAGCACTACATGCTAACACAAGCAACAAAGGGAAGAAAAAGAAGTTCAAACGAAAGTGAGGAAATAATCACAAAAACAGAGACTTCTCCATGTTGAAACAATGTAGCTTCGGTAAGATAAATGATTGAATGAGAGATAAATGAAGTCTCTCATTCAATCATCTATCCTATCGATAAATCTACATACTAATGGTAGACATCATAATCATCTTTATAAGCATCAAGATATGCTCGTATTTGCTATGCAGTGATTTCATTTATATGTTGTAATTGTAATCGGTTATGTATATCTATTCTAGTTGTCATATGACAACACTAATTAGTGTTGTCATATGATAACTACAATAGTTATCACCTTAACATATTTTTGCTCTTATACCGATTCATAATCGAGTTACATTTACCACCGATTACCACAAAATAGCATTAAGTATAAACCAATTGGTGATCCGTTAATGATTAAATTGCATTAGAATCTAACCGATTTATTATCGGATACAATGATGAGCAAACCGCATTTAATCACAAACCGATTGGCATTTGTTATGAATCGGCTTTGACATTAACTGATAGTTATCGATTTGCTCCGGTCAAGGCATGTGTTGATCTCACAAGGCAATGCCTATATATATGCCCTGAAGCATGCTGAGGATAATATTGAAATCAATAAATATCATCTATAGCCACTTGCAACCAAAGAAGTTTCAGTTCATGATCAGAAATAACTAAGAGAGCATGCATTAATAGTATTGAATATTGTCTAAGATATTAAAGAAAGATAAAATCCTTAACATTCCAATTTTGAACATAAATTTGAATACTTTTACATGGTATCAGAGTCAAGGTGATCGAACCTAAGGCATTCAAATTTGAGAAGTTCAAATCGAGGATATAGACATCACATTTACATGGCTAACGCTATCAGATTTGAGGATAGACTTGAAGGAGGCACCAATTTCTCAGCATGGAAATTCAGAATTAAGATGATTCTAAAAGAGAATAAAATTGAATCATTTGTAAAAATTGAATCTAAAGAACTTGAGAATGAACCTGACAAATCGGCATGGATCGAGGGAAATGAAAAAGCCATGAAGATCATTGTCGATGGAGTGAGAAATCACATTATGCCAGTAATAAAAAAACATGAGACTGCCTACCATATGTTCAAAGCACTCAAAAGTGCATTCGAGATAAACAACGCAACTAGAACCCTGGCTCTAAAAAGGGAAATAAATCATATAAGTATGAACAAAGGAGAGTCAATCAATACATACTTTAAGCGGATATCAGCCCTAAGGGATGAACTGGCAACACTTGGATATGAGATCCAAAGCAAAGAGCTAACGCTCATTGCTCTAGATGGGTTGCCTAGTACATTGGAAACATTCGTCCAAGGCATTAGTGCAAGGGCTAAATATCCGAAATTTGATAGGCTAAGAGAAGATTGTCTTCAAGAGGAGTCAAGATTAAATAAGAAGGGGATCAAGCAAAAGAACATTGATAAAGATCTACATGTTCTAAATACCAACTCCAACAAGAAAAGCAAGAAGAAACATTTCAAGAAGAGAAGGAACCGACATGAGAAAGACAACTCTCACATTCAGTGCTTTAGGTGTGATCAATATGGACACTATGCAGCAAGATGTCTGAATAGAATCAAACAACAAGCTACATTTGCAAAAGTGAAAAGGGAAGAATATGACTCCGACAAGCATGTATTTTACTCTGCCCTCTCTAGCCAAGTATCCAATAAATCTAACACCTGGATCATTGACAGTGGGTCTTCAACACACATCACTGGGTATAGAGAATTATTGGATTCCATGTTAGAAGAAACTGATGAAGAAGTAACCATTTGTGATGACTTTGCACATCCAGTGAAAGGCGTCGGTAAATGCACCATTAAGCTGAAGACAGGCATGTCTCTCCAACTCACTGGAGTCCTATCCGTTCCTGGCATCAAGAGGAACTTAATCTCCATTTCTGCACTTGAAGATGATGGGTACAGAATAACCTTCATGAATGGTAAAGTTCTAGCATGGTCACAAAACTCTTCCATTAGGAAGGTTATAACCCTAGGACATAGAAAACGCTATTTGTACAAGGTATGTACTGAATCTAACCTAGCCCTACTTCATGCGATTGCAGATTCTAATGAAATTTGGCATAGAAGATTAGGTCATTTAAAATTTTGTGCTTATGTTCAATGAAAAATTAGTAATTGGTTTGCCTAAGTTAAAACAATACCATTCTGGTACATGTAAGGGGTGTGCCCTAGGCAAAAAATACTAAGAGTTCCTTTCAGAATAGTTCTAGGAAAACGAGCAATGTTTTGGAACTAGTTCATTCTGACCTATGTGGGCCAATGTCTGTACCATAATTAGGAGGGTTCCTTTATTATGTAATATTCATTGATGACTTCTCCAGGAAGACCTGGATCTACTTCCTTAAACGTAAAGAATCTAAAGAGATTCTCAAGAGATTTAAGGAATTCAAATCCCTCTCTGAGAACTCTTCTAGAAAGAAAATAAAATTCCTAAGAACTGATAATGGGAGGGAATATACCTCAGACGTCTTTAGGGAATTTTGTAAAGAAGTTAGGATTAAGAGGGAGTTCACTGTTCCTTACAAACCCCAACAAAATGGGGTTGCTGAAAGGAAAAATAGAACCATTGTCGAAGCAGTCAAAACCATGCTCCTTGATCAGAACTTAGAAACTCACCTTCGGGCACAAGCCTCCAACACTGTTGTTCACATACAAAATAGATGTCCTTATTCCCACATTGAAGACAAGACCCCTGAAGAAGTCTTCACCGGGATAAAGCCAAATATCACCCACTTCAGAATATTTGGCTGCCCTATTTACTTTCACATACCTAAAGAGAAAAGGACAAAACTAGAACCCACTAGAAGAAAAGGAATCTTTGTTGGATATAGTGAAACCTCTAAAGCTTACAGAATTTTTGTAACTGGACATAGCAATATTGAACTTAGTAGAGATGTTATATTTGAAGAAGACATAGCCTTCAAAAGGGCTAAATACTCTAATGAGTCTGAAACCTATGCTCCATCTTTAGACCTAGAAGAAGATCCCACTCCTGAGATTCAGAGGGAGTGTTCAGAAGAAAATGAAGTATAGATTCCTCCCCAAGAAATCCCTAAGAAAAGACCTCTATGGGCTCACAAAACAATGGAGGATGCAAGGGACTTTACAGCTCCTTCAAGATCTTTTAGACAATGCAAGAGGCCCCGAAGATTTTCTAGCTATGTAGCCCTTATGAATGATCTCTCCAAATCAGAACCCTCTAGGGTACCAAAAGCTCTTAGACTCAAGTATGAGAAAGTTGATTTGGATCTTCATGGGTTCAATGATTCAAATTGGGCTAGAAGTGTGACTGACAGTAAAAGCACCTCAGGATGCTGCTTCAGTTTGGGTTCAACCAAGATATCTTGGATTAGCAGGAAACAATCTTCAGTAGCTCAGAGTTCTACAGAGATTGAATATATCACAGCTTCCATGGCTACAGGACAGGTTGTATGGCTTAGAAAACTACTTGTGGGATTATTCAGTGAGCCACTGAAGCCTACTATAATTCATTGTGATAACCAAAGTTGTATAAAACTCTTCGTGAACCCTATATTTCATGATAGATCCCAACACATAGAGATTCCTTACCACTATGTGAGAGACATGGTGGATAGGAATGTGATTCAGTTGCAGTATATCAGTACAAGAGACCAAACAGTAGACATACTGACCGAGCCTCTATTCAGAGTAAAAGTTGAACACTTTAGGAAAGGACTTGGTATAATTGAATTGTAATTTGCTTTACAATCTGTACTAATATATAAGATGTTTAATGTGTAAACTTCTTTTTGTCGTATTATGACTTTATGGGCTCCTCCCCCTGTGTCCATTTCTAAGAAGTGATGACTTTTAGATAATGAACACTTGTACTGAACATTACAAGGTGACGATCTTGTAATGTTGATATCATGTTGACTTGATATCATCTTGACTCATGGATGTGCCATGATATGTTATGGTAGACATTATGTGACATAATGTCAGTGCACATACCATAACCTGGATATAAGAGAATTCAATATTCTAAAATTATTTTATATCCAAGGTATCGCGTGTTATGCGATGTTGATATCACGTGCTATGTGATATCTCTATATCACGAGATGATGTGATATATTTCTGTATCTCATGTTATGTGATACATCATGTCACGAGCATATGTGACTTGATCTTTTGTATTACGAAGTCATGTAATACATTCTATTATGAGAAATGTGATGTTATATATTAGATGATTATTTATATTCCCTACCTAAGAGGGAGTGTTGAAACAATGTAGCTTCGGTAAGATAAATGATTGAATGAAAGATAAATGAAGTCTCTCATTCAATCATCTATCCTATCGATAAATCTACATACTAATGGTAGACATCATAATCATCTTTATAAGCATCAAGATATGATCGTATTTGCTATGCAGTGATTTCATTTGTATGCTATGATTGTAATCGGTTTTGTATATCTATTCTAGTTGTCATATGACAACACTAATTAGTGTTGTCATATGATAACTACAAAAGTTATCACCTTAACATATTTTTTCTCTTATACCGATTCATAATCGGGTTACATTTACCACCGATTACCAAAAAATAGCATTAAGTATAAACCGATTGGTGATCGGTTAATGATTAAATTGCATTAGAATCTAACCGATTTATTATCGGATACAATGATAAGAAAACCGCATTTAATCACAAACCGATTGGCATTTGTTATGAATCGGCTTTGACATTAAACGATAGTTATCGGTTTGCTCCACGAAGAGGCACCACCCTTGAATCAAGACATGTCTTGATCAAACATGTCATGAGACATGACCGGTCAAGGCATGCCTTGATCTCACAAGGCAATGCCTATATATGTGTTGTGAAGCATGCTGAAGATAATATTGAAATCAATAAATATCATCTACAGCCACCTGCAACCAAAGAAGTTTCAGTTCATGATCAAAAATAACTAAGAGAGCACGCATTAATAGCATTGAATATTGTCTAAGAAATTAAAGAAAGATAAAATCCTTAACATTCCAATTTTGAACATAAATTTGAATACTTTTACAGTCCAACGTTCAATGCTACAAGTGTGATAAATTTGGACACACTCATAGGTTCTGCCCAGAAAGAAAGAAAGGCCAAGCAAGCATAGCTGAAGTCAAGGAAGTAGAGAATCCTCTATTCTTCTTAGCCTTATCAAGCGAACTAAACTCAAACAAACATATGTGGATAATCGATAGCGGAGCTTCACGACACATAACCGGATTTAGAGATCAATTCGAAACCTTTGAAGGGCACTCAACTGAAGAAGTTACAATTGGAGACAATTCTACCTATCCAATGAAAGGAATTGGGACCTACTCAATTCAATTAAGAACAAGAGTTACATTACAATTGTAAGATGTTCTTTTTGTACCGGGTATCAAAAGGAATTTGGTCTCTAATTCAGGACTAGCTGATCAAGGATATCGCGTCACCTTCCATGAAAATAAAGTTCTACTCTAGCCTAAAAATTCCAACATAAAGAATGCTATTACTATAGGATCTAGAGATGGTAGTTTATATAAACTATGTAATGCTCAAAAACAAGCACTAAATCTTGAAGTATCAAATTCTAATGAAATTTGGCATAGAAGATTAGGACATATTCGATTTAATGCTCTACCTTCTATAGGAAAGATCACCACAGGATTACCCAATCTAAAAACTGATCATGTTGGAACTTGTAAAGGATGTGCTCTAGGGAAGAACTCAAAAGGGTCTTTTCCTTCAAGTGAACACAAATCAAAAGTTGTACTAGAACTTGTCCACACTGATTTGTGTGGTCCAATGTCATTACCATCACTAGGGGGATTTTTGTATTATGTGATATTTGTTGATGATTACTCTAGGAAAATTTGGATCTATTTCATAAAACTCAAAGAATTGAATGAAGTGTTATTGAAATTCAAAGAATTTAAAGCCTTAGTGGAAAATCAAACTGGGAAGAAAATAAAGACTCTAAGATCAGATAATGGGGGTGAATATATCTCTAAAATTTTTAAAGAATTATGCATTTCTGTTGGGATTAAGAGGGAGTATAGAGTACCTTAAAATCCTCAACAGAATGCAGTCGCAGAAAGGAAAAACAAAACTATCATCAAAGCCGCTAAATCCATGATGCATGATCAAAATCTACATATCTCATTTTGGGCTGAAGCCTCAAATACAGCTGTGTACATTCAAAACAGATGCCCTCATTCAATCTTAGAGAATATAACACCTGAAGAAGCCTTTACAGGGAATAAACCAGATTTAGGCCATCTAAGAATCTTTGGTTGTCACGTGTATATTCACATTCCTAAAGAAAAGAGGACCAAACTAGAACCCTCCGGGAAGAAAGGCATATTTGTTGGCTACAGTGAAACCACTAAAGGATACAAAGTCTATATTCCAGGACGAAGATCTATTGAAATCAGCAGAGATGTCAAATTTGAAGAAGATGTTGCTTATAAACTCTTTCTAAGTGCAGAAGATGATCAAACCACAGAATCAGATGAAAATCCTACAATTGAGAATCAGAGGGAGAATAGCATAGAAGATCATGAACCTCAATCAACTAATTTTGAGAATGCTGAAAATCCTAACAAGAAGAAAAGACCACTATGGGCAAGAAAGATGATTGAAGAAAATAATGCGGAACCTGATGAAATCTTCAGAGAGAATAAGAAAACAAGAAGTCAATCATGCTATGTTGCAATCATGACCGAGCTTACAAAATCTGAACCATCAAATGTTGAAGAGGCTTTAACATGTCAAGCTTGGAAAGATGCAATGATTGAGGAATACCAATCTATCTTAAACAATGATGTCTAGGACATTGTACCTAGACCAAAAGACAAATCAGTTGTCTCTTCAAAGTGGTTATTCAAAATCAAATATGCACTAGATGGTAGTATTGAAAAACACAAAGCCAGATTCATTGCCAGGGAGTTTTCTCAAAAGGCTGGAATTGACTACGAAGAGACATTTGCTCCAGTTGCCCGATATACTTTTGTAAGAACCATTATTGCCATTGCAGCGTCTAAAGGGTGGAAGATACATCAAATAGACGTAAAGACCGCATTTTTGAATGGTGTTATTGAAGAAGAAGTCTATATAGAATGACCTGAAGGCTTTGCTACACATGGTAGAAACCTCTATGTGTGTAAACTGAAAAAAGCTCTCTACGACCTTAAGGCAAGCTCCCAAGGCATGGTATGATAGGATAGATAGTTATCTCTCCAAGCTAGGGTATTCCAAAAATGAAGCAGATCCTAACATATACTTCAAAATATCAGATGGTGACATGTTAATACTTGTTCTCTATGTTGATGACTTGTTGATAACAGGAGAAGATCATCTTATTGCAAAATGCAAACAAGATCTTGTGGCTGAATTTGATATGAAGGATCTAGGTCTTTTGCACTATTTTCTGGGTCTAGAAGTATGGCAAAAAGAGAATTATATTTTCCTAAATCAAGGAAAATACACCATTGATATCTTGACCAAATTTGGTATGATGGATTCTAAACCTCTATCCACCCCAATGGAAACAAATCTTCATAATCTCAAAAGTGAAGCGATAGATTCAAAACCTACAAATCCTACATACTATAGACAGATTATTGGATCTCTTATGTACTTGGTAAACACTCGCCCTGATATTTCTTACGCTACTACTGTGCTAAGTCATTTCATGTGTGAACCCAAGAAGATTCACCTAATGGCTGCTAAGCATATTCTGAGATACTTGCACGGTACTATTGGACTTGGCCTGAAGTATGAAAATATTGAGATACAACTCCAAGGGTATTCTGATTCCGACTGGGCAGGCAGTTCCATTGATTGTAAAAGTACAACAGGGTGTTGCTTTAGTCTTGGATCGGCTATGATATCCTGGTTTAGCAGAAAACAGTCAGCAGTCACTCAGAGTTCCACTGAAGCCAAATATATGGCTGCCTCCATGGGAGCCCATGAAGCAGTGTGGTTAAGGAAATTGCTAGTTGGACTATTTGAGAAACCCCTGAAACCTACTGTGATCCACTGTGATAATCAAAGCTGCATCAAACTTTCTGTAAATCCCGTTTTTCATAATCAATCCAAGCATATAGAAATCCCTTACCATTACATAAGAGATATGGTAGACAGATATGTTATCAAATTGACCTACATCGGCACTGAAGAGCAAAGTGTCGACATATTCACCAAACCTCTCGCAAAATTGAAAGTGGAGTACTTTAGAGGTAAACTTGGTACGACTAAATTATAATCGAAATTTCTGATATTGAGTCTCAATCATATGTAACTTGATATATTCATGAATATTTTTGATGCAATAATGCAATTGTGTGTTATGTCATGAAAGGTGACGATCTTTCACATTATGTATGTAAGATCACTATTGTAAGGTGACAACCTTAACAATAGCCTAATCAGATATCAAGATTGACTACATTAAGTTGCTGTCCCGAAATGTGCCGAAAATCTTGATACTAAATTTGTTATGTTGAGTTATTGATTTGTTATCATTAAGTGTTGTTCCAAAATGTGTCGGAAATTATGATAACTGTTTTCCCCGTAGGGTGTCAGGTTAAGACATTGCATAAATGACAGAAGTACACAGAATATACGGAACTCACAAGTGCTCTATTGATTCATGGTAAGCCAGTACATACGATGATAGCAATATGTTCGACTACAATAGCCTGCCCAAAGACTAGGAATAGATACAATATAAAGGAGTCTGGTCAGTTACCCGGTACCAACTGCCGACAACCGACGGGTTAACTGCCGATGCTAACACAATTTAACTTAATGCTTAATTACCCGACAACATCATCCCCCCCAAAAAGAAAAGTCGTCTCCGGACGACAGACAACCAAAATGGGAATGATGTACAAGCAAAACTGAAACCCCAAAACAACAAATTACTGGGATTGGGGTAGAGATGGCATCCCTGATGGTCCTGTGGATGAGGAAGAGGCCAACTGCTCCCAGAGCTACAACACCTGCTCTGTGCGGTGGCGAAGATCCCTCTCAACCACCAGCTGCCGCTCTCGAGACCGTTGCACTCTGAATATGGCCTCCATCAGCTCGGTATGTTTCTTATCTAGCTCTACCCTCGTACTACTCAGACTGGCCTCCAACAAAGCCCTATCTGCCACCCGTGCGGCTGAGGCTGTTGCTAACTCGGCACGGACACGAGCCAACTCCTCCTCCATACACCCTGTCCGGGCTCTCTGCTGAGCCAACTCCAACTCCAGTGTCTCCCTAGTGATATCTACCTCCTGCTGAGCACGACGATGCGCCAAATGACTATCCCTTATGGCCTGCTCAATCCTCCTGAGTACGCTCTGCACCTGACTCTCTGTAGTCTGTCCAGGGTGCTGCCACTCCTCCAACATCACAGAAAGATCCACGCGAGCCCATCCTCTGTCATCAAAGCACCGCTGAAACGCCTTAGCAACTCCTCCGGTAGCAAATGCCAAGAGACCCTCCAACGTTAGCTGCTGTCATGAGCCATAATTGGGTCATATACAAGTGTATTGTATTATACCATAATAATAAATTACTGAAAATAATGAATGAATAATAACAATTAATAACGATTATTTAACCAAATTAATAATATGAAGGTTATATTTAAATAAATAATATTTAAAAATAATAATTGACTTACACAATAGTTTTCACATAACATTTAAAGTAATCTGATGGCAAATAATTTTAATAGTTATTCACTTTAATAAAAGAAACTAAAGGTTTGAATATTTAATAAATAATATTCGAACTATTAAGGATACTAAATAACATCCAAAAATTAATTAAACTCACACCATAAGGTTGGCAATTAAAATAATTAAAAGACATTCAAACATAGCATCCAAAATATTTACCGTGACCCTTCCCTGCAAGTGCGTGAAGCGGCATGGAGCGTATCCGCACTGGTCACGTTGCACCAGCAGAAGAATGCGACCCGCCCGAAGCAGGCTATATGTAGGCACCCATGCTAGAAGGAGGGGAGGTTAGGGAGAGCAAGGCGAAGGCAAATAAGAGAATCGTGTCACAGAGGAAGACGGAGTTCAGCGGAAATTCACGGGAGGAGAAACACAGTTGGGACCATTACCCAGCAAACCATATACTTACACCAGTCTAGGAGGAACATCTAAATATATTGGTGGGAATCACTGCCACCCAACCCAAGCCATTCAATCGAGTTCATTCTAAAGTGCAGTGCAGATTACTGGAGGATCGTCTACTATAGCGGCAACAGAACATACATACCAGGTATAATATAAATTAGGGAATGCTGAATAAATCCTTCACAATTATTAAATGATCAATCGTTAGGCAATAGGATTACAACCAACCTAGCAAAGAATAGTGTAAAATGTCATAAGTAGTTCATGATTAGAATGCACGCAGGCAAGAAGGATCCACCCCTTATTTAATTTGTTCACTGTTACATAATCAAGAAGTGTTAACTAATATTCAAAGAACAAACAAATGTAATCAAACCGGATTAACATTAAAACCAATCCCTCATAGCATATTGGAAAGAGGAGAGTAGGTAAGAGAGTAAGCGGGTATCTAAGCATGTCCAAGGGGAAGAAACTTGGAACTTAGAATCGCCGCGCCAAAGGCCCCACTATGTCTGCCTTAATGTTCCGTCATGCTGATAAATATATAAGGAGAAAGCATGGTTAGAAGAGAGAAGTCGCCCGGAGTTTCCTTGTCCACCTCTAGGGTGACCTGTCCGTAAGGAAGGCATGTTAGGGAATGGAAAGTAACTATTACGGGGGTTCTGTTGTGACCATTTCACACATCGCCCCATTAAAATGGGGACCCCCTCTTTTTTGCTCGGTTTTGCCTATTCTTCTCTCCACTTTTAGGGTTTTGAGTAAGTGAGTGAGTCGTCTGGACTAGGGCTAAGCCTTAGGGTTTCCTTTTTTGATATTTTCAAGCCGAAGTCCAGTCAAATTTTGAAGATTATTGAGCATCCTCGCGTGGATTGCAATTTTGAAATAGGATGAGTCTGTCAGCATGTCCGGTGTGCCTGTCTAGGTCCAGTCGGAATTTTGAAAGCAAGTTCAAATTTTGCCTAAGTGTTAATGATGGAATTGTGTAATTTTGTCCAGGTGAATTTTGACCAATTTTTTGAAAGTTTGATAATTGATCCCTGGCCTTGGGGATGACCTAATTATGCCTTGTGAAGTGACTGAAAGCCTAAATTCTTGATATTTTGGCCTGTAGAGGTAAAATCGTTCCTGTCCCTCTCCCAGGGACCAAGGCGAAATTGGTATTTTATGCATCTTGGTTATTGACTTGTTTTATTTATCTTGTGCAGGGTCGCTGGGAGATGCAATCGAGCATGAATGGAAGATTTTGAAGATTTTTTTTTGAGACTCAAAATGGCAAGTTTTTAAGGTTTAAGGTAAAATCGCTCCTGTCCCTCTCCCAGGGACCAGGGCAAAATGGCTTACTTGGGGCATTTTTGGCCTGCCTTGATCAAATTGAAGCATCAAGGACGCAATAAGGGGTGAAATCAACATGATGGAGTATCTAGACTTAGTCGTTTGCAATGAAAAGTTGAGTTTTGACCTTAAGGACAAAAATCGCTCCTGTCCCTCACTGAAGGACCGGAGCTTGTTTCTCAAAGTTGCACTGTCCTTGCAGGGCCAAGACAATTTTTTGATTCGAGGAGATCAAGGAGGACATGTTTCATCCATTGAAGATAATTTGAAGTAATTTGCAAACAAGGAAATATGCTAAAATGACAAAATCGCTCTTGTCCCTCACTGAAGGACCGGAGCTTGAACACCAAGTTTGCCTTATTCTTGCAAGATTAAATGATTTCGCGATTTGGAAGAGGTCAAGGAAGGTACGTTTTACTCGTTGAATATAACTTGGATGGACCACGAAGGAGAAAAATTGACCCAAGAAGACAAGTTAGCTCCTGTCCCTCTCCCAGGGACCAGGGCGATTTTCAAATGAAGCTCCTGTCCCTCTCCCAGGGACCAGAGCGATTTTCTCAAAGGACAAGTTTTGGACCAAGGAAAAGCGAATTTCAAGTTTGAGATAAAGGAAAGGCGACCCAACCAATCCGTTGAAGATAATCTTGAAGGTTGGCAAAACACAAATGAGCTTACAAATGAAAGTTCGCTCCTGTCCCTCTCCAAGGGACCAGGGCGAAATATGCATTATCTAGCATTCCCTTCCGAATTTTGTCCAGTCCAAGCCAAGATACGAAGTCAAAATGATGTTTGGAATGTCTTAAAGGAGAACGAAGTTGCAAAGGACCACAGAACTTGATGGAATTGGCTAAATCGCTCCTGTCCCTCTCCCAGGGACCAGAGCGAACTCTTCAAGTGTGCCTAATTTTAGAGTACTACTATCGTTTGCAAGACTCAAGAAGGAATAAGAAACAACGTTTTTCGCTTTGAAGGCAATTAGAAGTTGATATGATCAAGGGTTCGCACAAAGAACAAAATGGCGCTCCTGTCCTTCAATCAAGGACCAAAGCGATTTTCATAAAAGTCAATCGTTCCCTTCAAAAACTACGTCAAGGCAAGGTCATGTAGGATCCCAAATATCTTTAGGAAGATGATGAACAAGGAGTTAACGTCAAAAATCAACAATTTTGTGCCATAAATACAAAATCGCTCCTGTCCTTCAGTCAAGGACCAAGGCGATTTCTATGAAATCAAACATCTCCCTCCAGAATCACGTCAAGGCAAGAATTGTGCAAAGTGAGGAATGCCTTCCGATGATAATAAACAAGGAATTGACCCCAAGGCTCGGCAAATTTTGGCTAAAATGTAAAGTTCGCTCCTGTCCCTCAGTCAAGGACCAGGGCGAAAATCTCCAGAATATCAAGTTTGCTTTACAAAAGACGAATTTAGCATGCGTAGAACAAACAAAGATGATCATTGCCTACCTCGCAAGTTGATTTGGCGATTAAAAAGACAAGGACCAAGGAGGAAAAGCAAAAATCGCTCCTGTCCCTCACCAAGGGACAAAGGCGAAAATGGTCTAAGAGGCATTCATTTCAAAAAATTGAATAGATCAAACTCCAAGTTACGAATGAAGATCCCAGTTTGGACGTAAAGGAAGTGACTTTGAACGTGAAAATCAATCCAAATATGCTGAGGCGCTCCTGTCCCTCTCCCAGGGACCAGAGCGATGTGGTTAGTATCCCAAATAT
Source organism: Cryptomeria japonica (assembly GCF_030272615.1). Lineage (NCBI taxonomy): Eukaryota > Viridiplantae > Streptophyta > Pinopsida > Cupressales > Cupressaceae > Cryptomeria > Cryptomeria japonica. The sequence goes on along the minus strand of NC_081411.1, from coordinate 668,537,858 downwards.
CTCTCATGTTTTGGCGCCAATAAATTTTGAACTACATTAAATGCTAAATTCGATATAAACTTTGAAATATTTAATTAAAGTGGCATTTAAAATAGCGCATAAGGCATTTAATAGTTGATTTGGCCCTTTAAAAAATCAAAATTATTAAATACAAAGGCATTTAAATTAATTAATTATTAAATTAAATAAAAGGGGAGAGCGCTTGGGGTTATATTTTTATATTTACAAAAGTCGGCCTCCTTTTTATTTAAATTTTATTTATTATTTGCCTTATTTCCAAAAGTCGGCCTATGTGCAATTAAGGAGGTGAGCGCCTATATAAGAAGGGTACTTTCAAGCATTTTAAACCATCATTCAATCATTGTTGCATGCGAATTTGGAAGAGCAATAGAGGGAGCGAATTTTGATCCAAGGAGAGGAGCGAAATTTCCATCCAAGGAGGAGTGCGAACTTTGTTTGTGGTTAGAGTTGGAGCGAATTTTCTCTTCAAGACGTTGAAGACCCCAAAGGTGGTGAAGTTGATAAAGGAGGCGCATTTGCTAGGAGAAGCTCACGTTGAAGACTCCAACCTTCATTTTGCCTAGGCGAATTTCCTAATTTTGCATCTTTTTAGAGTTAGTTCTCAAGAAAGGTATGGCAAGATCTCCCTTGTCCAAATTTTGAATTTTGAATCGTCCTAGCCTCAATTTTGAATTTTGAATTTTGAATCTTGAATTCCAAAATCGCATCGTTATATTTAGGAAATGATAATTCAAGGATTTATCATGAAGTTTCCTAAAATTCAATCTTTAATCTAGTCTATATTTCTATATCGCAAAATCCGTTACTCATTATGAAATGTTGTGTAGGTGTCACGATGGCGACCCCGAAGGCAGGAGCATCCACCAGTCGTCCAGCCCTCATGAAGGAAGATTAGAAGAACGAAGAATTAGAGACCAAGATCGTGTTGAAATGGAGCAACATTGGAGATACCAACTTGGGAAACTTCAGTACGAAGAAGTTTCGAGAGGTCCCTTACATTGGCAAGCCATCACCTGTCGCAAGGAGAATAATTGAAAGTGGCATTATCAAGGCGGTCGGCTTCCCTCCAGCAATCCAGTGCCATGAGTTGATGATCGAGTGTGCTCGCCATTATGATCCACAGTCCAGATCGATCGTGTCCAAGGAAGGAAACACTTTGGCTTACCTTTCAGAGGAGGCTATCAATGAAGCTCTTCACCTGCCGGAGCACAGAGATATGATCTATAAAAGCTTAGAAGGGGCTAGATCCATGTACGAAGCTGATCCAGACACTTGCTTGAGCATCATCAACAAGAATTGGTTACTCAAGAGTCGTCCTCGCCTAAGCAAGATTCCGAACACACCACATAGGATTGACTTCCAGGAGGAGTATAGAGATTTGATAACATTACTCAACCGAGTTACAGGAGCTCCTCAAGCCTTCTATTTTGAGAAGTGGATGTTCTACTTCATCCAAGTGATAGTTCAAGGAAAAGGAACAATTCATTGGGCTAGAATGATTAGCCATTGCTTGGACGTGCAGTTAAGAAGACTGAAGGCTACCAAGTCTTTCCACATGAGTTCATACATCATATATGCCTTGATCAGGAGTTTTGAATATGCAGGACTACCTCACAGAGGAGTGATCGGAAGAGGGCTCGGAGAAGTCAGAGTTTGTGATTCCTATGTTCATTTGCATCATCCTCCAGGAAGCAACTACAAGTTGGTTAATGATACCTTCACGATGAACATCACCAGGACATTGCAAGGCGGGATTCACAATCGGCTATCTCAAGATGCACAAGAGCTTGTAAAGAGGTATGGTGCTTGGTTCATCCAATTCCAGAAGTTTACATATATTAGAGTTCATGGATGTCCTTCACCTCCCTACATGTTGCTGAGATATCCGACAGACAGAATAGTGTTACTTGAGGTAACTAGACAGTTGGCAGCTTATGCAAAGGCATTCAGACACAGGCATGGAAATGGAGTTCCTGTGCCAATCATACTAGGAAATTCAGTTGAGGTATGTCCTAATGCTCTAGCCATGGATGATGCAGAAAAGGAGTTGGCCTTATATTCATTTTCATTCTTTGCTTTGAGAGAGAGTTTCGATCCTTATGGGTATATAGAGGAGACAGTCGGAAGAAAATACAAGCATGAGTTTCAGATAGAGGACTTTATGATGAATCTCTCAGATGATCTTGAAGTGAAAAGAAAGATGCATTCCAGATTGCCTTTAGACTTCATCAGGAAATGCAAAATTTATAGAGTGGCCGACCAAGCTTAGGACAGTGGCAGACATCTCCAATCATCTTATGACCGAGAAAGCAAAACAGTGAGGCTAGATTGGAATGAACTTGAAATTTTGGATCTAGATGTTTTGATGGCTCCAGTTTTGTCTTGTACTCGCAGATGGGTTGATGTGCAACATCAAAAGTTGAGAGAGCAGGGCATATCTATGACTTTTACTTTGGAAGAAAGGCCAGGAGAAGGAGGAGCAAGTGTAAGCGAAGGTAATCCTAATACCAGAAGCACAAGCGAAGGCAACCTTCGAAGCGTAAGTGAGGGTAATCCTCATCCTAGAGGCTCAAAGAGAAAAGAGAGACCTGAGAAAAGAGAATCCTCCAAGAAGAAGCAAGAGGCCAATCGAGATCGTTCATCCGGCACATCTTCTCGACAAGAGAAGAGGACACTTGAAATGGAGGAATCTATGGAATCAATGGTACAGAACGATAAACATGAAGAAGGACAGGCACCTCAACGTTCATCAAGCCGATCTCTCCAAGTCAATGAGTTACATGAAGACAAGAACGATGACGAAGTGACATCTCCTCTCAGAGAAGAAGAAACATTGCCTAAGGAGATACAAGTTAGAGAAACAAGGTCTGCCATTCCGGATTGGTTAAAGGAGAGACTGACAAGGGTAATTGTGATTGAGGACGAAGATAATGTGATTGATTTAGAGAGCCTTGTCGGAAATTCCCAGGAAGTGACAGAAAAGAGGAAGGCCGCTAAGATGTCCAAGATGATCAGAGATGAGACAGGATCCAGGAAATTGCAGATAGCTACACCAGCAGTGGACAAGTATGAAGGTGAAATCCTTGCAGAAGAGTATGATGTAGAAACATTTGAGCTTGGTCCACTCACAGCCGAGCAGACATTGGACGAGGCCTCTGATTCATTTGAGGCACTTAAGGACAAGCTTAGAGAAGAAATGGAAAAGAATAGAAAGCTTGAGCAAGAGGTCGGTGCTTGGAGAGGCTACTTTAGCCATCTCAATCAGCCTTTGAGGCGTCAGAATCCAGCAGTATCTCCTATGCAGGCACTTCCCCTTGAATCAGTTGGTGAGGCAGAGAGGGTCAGGAGTTTGGTCCAGCTTATGAGCTCTTGGATTGACAAATCCCATACAGTTGCTATTGAATTTGCAACAAGGATGATGCAAACCATTCATCGAGCTATCCAGGTTCTTGAGATCATCCACAACTTAATGATAACTGTAGCCGCCTTTGCTCATACTAAAGATGTTATCATTCCTGTCCTGCAAGTAATCAGACAAACATCAAGGAAGGTCCTAGCACAAGAAAAGATAGTGGATGGAGGACCTCATAGTTTACTCCAATGGTCAACTTTACTCCAGATGAAAGAAGTTCTTTTTGAGGACATCAGTAACAAATGCAATCAAGTTGAAGAAATTATCCATCCGATCCAGGACAAGGTGTTTGAAGTATTATGTACTATTCTTGGCAGGAGGATTGCAGTTGAGACAGATGTGGATTTGCAAGAATTAGAAGAAAGAGTCAAGGTCATCTTTTGCAAAGATGAGAATGTTATTACAGATGAGCAACGGGATCAGATGTTTGCTACCATGCTCATGATTGAGAAAATCAAAGAACTTGAACCTGGATGGGACACTGCTCTTCTCAAGGCTTTCGATCAGGTCATCCACTTGGAGGAACGAATGAGGAATCTTCCCGAGATTCCAATTGCTGAGATCGAAGGAATCGTGTCTAGATTCATTGCATATGCTAAAAAGGAACATTGGAAGGGAAATAAGATTCTAGAAGAAAGGTTGTTATAGATGATGTGGCACCTTAATTGTCATTGGTCTATGTCTCCTAGATTTTTGTGCCAAATTTAATATTTGGCTATGCATTTAATATTGTTCAATAAAAAGGGGACTATTTGTAATAAACCCTAATTAGGGTTTAGGTGTCATAATCTTGGCCATTGATCTTCTTTTGATCTGGACCGTTCATTGTAATTGAGGATGCTATTTATACCCTCATCCATTTTCATTTTGATATATAGATAGATAGATATAGAGATAGAATTAAGAGAGAGCAATAAGAAATAGTTAGAGTTTAGATTTTTGGAGAAGCAAGTTATTTTGTAGCAAGATTGAGCTTTGAAGAAGGAATTTCAAGCAATTGTTGTTCATGATGGCTTTGAGATCAATAAAATATTGAAGTTATGGTGTTTTATTGCAATTCTTGTGGTTATCTTCATGGTTGTTTACTTTCTTGAATCATTCTCAGTCAAAGTAATATTTAAATTTGAAGGGCCAAGTGTTGGGCTAGATCTTTGGTGAGATTCAAACTCCAAACCACTAGCTTCTTACTGATTGGAAGGACGCCTTGTGTGGTCGACTGGAAACATTTGGATTGCATAAACCTTCATTCATTATTGAGTCATTGATATGTACCTTCATGGTAGTGCCTATGGTTCTTGATGATTTGAAAAATCATTACTCACCTTAGAAGATCGCATCAGTTTCAGTAAAGTTGTAATCCCTTGGCAATACTGAAGTTGGTAGAATCTTGCCAAGTTTAGCCTACGTTGGGTCATTCCTAGGATTAGATTAGAATTTATCTCTTGCAAGCCCTCCCCTTTTGATCTTTTTTAAGAACTTGTTAGTTTAGGAAATCTTGTTCCTGCAATTCAGATACGTAAGGCCCCTTGATGAAACAGCAATCACAACGACCACTGGTGCTTATCCACACGTAGAGACCCTACATAAAAGAACATTGAAGTCACCCTGATTGATCCTTTTTGCGACATCTTCAGCAATCAGAGACTTTATTCAAGAGAGGATAAGGTAACTTTGGGTATTTTATTCTGTGTATGATTGTGTACGAAATACACGTCAACAGGTTCCCGATCTCCTCTAGTACAACCTATTTAAAACCTTAACAAATATTCTTTTTTTTAATTTAAGGTAAGAGCAACCAGATATCAACACCATTTAATCAAATAGCTGATTGATGTTGCAAGATTTGAGTAACCAAATTAGTAGGGACTTTACAGCTGCCCTAGGGTCCCTTCCTCCATCAAGGCCAAAAGTCTGCGTGCCTCACTCTCCACTGCTACAAAAAACTGAGTCAAGGCAGTGGGTTGGTTCTCTATAGAACCAGGCATCAGAATGTCTACCTGTGGCACCGTATCCTCCGCACCACCCATGTGCTGGAGGAGGTCCGTAGGTTCCCCCTATGCACGCATCTCATGAGGAGAGTCACTGCCCTCTAAATCAACCACCTCTTGACGTTGAGGTGTGGCAGGCAGGGGTCATGCTGGGGCTTTAGGTTGCGCTGAGTATTGCTCCAACCATGAGTCTGTATCATCTCCCTCAGCGTCACCCTTGTCTAACCTGATCTCTCCACCTCCATCCACTGGCTCTTTCCGAATAAGGGTTGTGTCCCTCGGCTGAAGTACACTGCTGCTAGGGACCTGTGAAATCTGCCCGAGCGAGGGACGAGGATGTAGCTGGCCAAACCCCGGCACAGGGATTGCTGATATGGCTCCCACTGTCACTCCTGCTACTGGTAATGGTGTCACAGTCCCATCTGTAGTCAACACAGCGGGTACATATACTAGCCTCCCTGTCTGAACACCTGTAGGTCGGACCACTCTTCCTCCTGGCAGTCCCCGCGTCCCCTTCGGTATCTGGCCGAGGGCAACCGTACCACCTACGCCTCCTTCCGTACCCAACTCTAGATACGGTACCTCCGTGTGTGAGAGGCGAAATCTGGTATCCCTGCCCGAACAGCGAGAAGATGTCTCCTCCGACTCCGCCCCTAAACTACTCTCGGTGGCCGAATCCGACTCGCTAGCAGAGACTACCTGAATCTGGGGCTTTCGCTTCCTGCTGGATGGTGCATCCCCTGTGTGTGTATCCAAATGAGTCCAGTAAAAATTGGAGGGCGCGGTAGGGTCAATGCTGTCCCGCAGTTGCCACCCTCGCCTTTCTTCCGGCACCTATATACGGACTGTGTCCAGGAATAACCCAATGGCGTGGTGGGGCATATAGAATGCCTTGTGCTTTAGTGTGAGGAACTCATGAATGTGGTCTGACAGCACAGTAGCCCAGTTGTACACCATCCCATTTCGGAGCCCGTTCATCAATGCAATCATCGGCACGGCTGTGTCGGAGGCCCTACTGGCTCCTGTGAGACGGCTCTTCATCAAGTCGAGCAAGCTCTGCCATGCACCAGGTACTATGTAAGATTTTTCAGTCCTCGCCCCTTGGGTGCCGTAATCCTGTCCCACTCTGCTCTGGTCAGGTTATCTCGACATATTTGTTGTAGCAGCTGATTTTTCCTCTCGGCGGACATCTTCATCGCATGCTTGTCCACCTTCTTCCCTTCGTCAAGAATGCCAAAAACCCTGGCAAAGTCATCCGGAGCAAAAGACACGGTAATGTCTGTGTGCTAGTACTTGAACGAGGAGGTGTGCAACTCATCATTGTACGATTTTACCATCATGCGCAGGCAAGGCTCAAAATCCCGAATGGCGAATATCGGCATCTGAATGGCCCAATGCACCCATGCACTTCCTAACTGTGTTTTCACCAAAATGTCATATGGAGACTGCGCCTCCAACCACCATTGCCTGCACACATTGCCGTTCAACCCCTCGAAAGTGATTGTGTCCGCCGTGACTTTCGGCTACCTTTCTTTCTTGCCTGTATCCGGTACAACAACCTTCCCTTTATCCATAGGACAGTCTGTAGACGGTTTCCTAGTTGTCTTCTCTGAATCTTATAGTCTCCTCCTCCAATCCAGTTTTTTCAACTGCCTGGCTCTAGACGCCATCAAATGATTTTTTTTAATTTTTTTTTCCCAAATTTATATCTTTCCTCTCCTAGGCACCTTCACATGTTCTTTTTTCCGATTGTGATCTCTTATTCCCCTTGTCTTAATGGTACTTTTATTTTGCTTCTGTGGTCCGTATGGCCAGTATTTTACTTCTAGGAAAATTTGTTTTCCTCTGGCACCCCTAAATCTGTACGGACTTTTTCTTGACTCTAGCAGCCCCTTGGTTCGTACGGAATTTGTCACGCCAAATCCAGTTACTGGCGAAGGTTGTACGGACTTTCATCTGAATTCCGTACGGAATTTCCGTTCTCCACTTTCCGTATAGAAATCTTTGCCATTGTCGCCAAAAAACTCCGTACGGTTTTCTTCCTCTCCTTGCCACTTTAATTTTGTGCGGACTTTTCCCTTCACTATTTTTTATTTCCGTACGGAAGGTTTGTCTCCCCGTTGTACCAGATTCCGTACGGAATCCACTTTTCCTTTGTTGGCACTCCTTCTCGTACTCTAATTTCCGTACGGATTTTTCTTCTGAGATCCGTGGAGTGTTATTTATTGACCGTACGGTATTTCCTTTACTTGTGGAATCTGTACGGATCTATGTCTTTCAGTTTCGTACGGACTTACTATGAACGAGTCCCCTTTAATTCTTCGGCACTTAAAAAACTGGGCGCTGCCCCTTGACCCTGCTGGGGTGTTGGCATCAAACCTCCGTTTGATTTGGTAGGGACACTGCAAGTTGGGCGGTTTTTTTTTTTTTTTATTGTTTCTTACTTGTGCCGCTAGCTGGATCCTTCTCGCTCATGGTACACCTTCAATTTAGAGCCATTCACTGTGTCCGTCCAGTGTCCACAACTTGATCGCCCTGTTCGCGCCGACCTCGCGAACTTTGAAAGGGCTCAGCCACTTTATCTTGAATTTTTCGGGCTTGATCTCATTGCGCCCATTAAACTTTAATACAAGTTGCCCTGGGGTAAACCGCATTCTTCGCAAATGCTTGTCCTGCCAACTCTTCCGCCTTTGTTGTGCCGTCTCTGTCGCCCACTGAGCCATCATCCGTCGCTCATCCAATTTGTTCAAAGCGTACAGTCTCTCTCTCAAGCTTTCCATGTCGCCACTACAATCTATCTGCACCGTCAGGCTCTACTTGGTTTTAATAGTCCGATGAAATCCAATCCCCATCTCTCAAACAGTTCCTGGGCATTCGATGGGTTGAGGGGCGTAAAATCCCTCTTCAATGGTCGTCCGACCCGTTGGCATGTATCACAGCTCGTCACCCACTCTCTAGCGTCATTATGTAGTGTCGGCCACCACAGTCCTGCCAACAGAACTTTAATGGCCATGGTGTCGAGCCCCATGTGTCCACCTGCGGGCCCTTCATGTGCTTCCCTTAGGACACCCTGAATTTCCTCTTCCAGGACACATCGTCGTAGGACCTGCTTGGGTCCCATTTTGTACAAGAGGCCATTAATGAGTTGGAATGTTCTGCTCCTCTGTACCAGTTTCCTTCTTTCTCCTGGTGGCATCTCCCTCGAAAACCGTGATGTCGACAAGTATTCCCCCACGCTTGTGTACCAGGCGGAGAGAACGGCGATGCGAAATAAGTGAGCATCTGGAAAATCTTCATTCACTCCTTCGGTTGGTTCTCCTAACTGGATTCTCGATAGCTAGTCAGCTATCACATGGCTCTTCCCGAGTCTTACAATAATGTTGAATGTAAACTCTTGAAGCAGTAGTAGCCATCGGCTGATTCGTCCTTGGATAATTGGCTTGTTTACCACGTACATCAACGCCCAGTGGTCCACATAAAATGTGAACAGGGTGGCCAATAAGTAATGTCGAAATTTCTGGACGGAGTACACCATCCCGAGGGCTTCCCTCTCTATGGTGCTATAATTTTTCTCTGCCTTCGACAGGAGTCTGCTTGCAAATTACACCGGGTGATCTAGCTCGTGATCGCCAACCTGCGCCAGTGTGGCCCCTATGGCGAAATTGGATGCGTCAACGTGTACGTGGAACTCTTTGTCCCAGTCAGGATATGTCAGGATTGGCGCACCCACCAACCGTGACTTCAATTCGTGAAAGGCCTCTTCCTGAGCCTTCCCCCATGCGTACCGTTCACCTCTCCTCGTCAGCTTGTCCAGAGGGTAGGATACTTGAGCAAAATTTTTGATAAACCGCCTGTAATACCCTATGTGTCCTAGGAAGGATTTGACTCTTGTGACATCTGTCGGTGCCTTCATTTCCACTATCACCCGAATCTTGTCTGGGTCAGTCTTGAGTCCAGCCTTACTATGTGTCCTAACCAGAGTTCCAGGACTCGCCAAAACTCGGCGAGTCACGGGTCGAGTCACCCTTAGCGAGTCCTGGGTGGCTCGAACCCAGACTCGACAAGTTTTGGCCGAGTCCTGGCGAGTCCTGGAACTCAGTGACTCGGCTCGGACCCGGCGAGTCCCGAGCCCAAAACTCGGCCGGCATAAACAGCCGAAAAAAGCAAAAAGAAAACATTTAAAAAATGGTTTTGCTTGCTTTTTTTTTCATTTATATTTTTAGCTAAGCTGTAAAAGGCATCTCATTTCATTCTATTGAAAAAATAGGAAGAGAAGAGTGAGTTGTGAGGAAAAAGAAGAGAGCATAGTAGGGCAACCAGCAAGGAGGAGGAGTAGAATTTCTTCAACAAATCACATTGGGGCAGTGTAATACTTGCATTTGGTGCATCAAAAGCTTGTTAGAGAGGATTGGAAAGAGGTTGCATTTCATTTCAACCTTCTTATAAGAGGTAAGATTTATATTTTTTGGTTTTTTTGGTCTTTTATAAGCAAAATTTACATTTTTTTTGTTTTCTTAAAACTTAAAGAAATCAGCAAACCCTACAATGTACATTTTTTTTGTTTAAAAATGTACATTGTAGGGTTTGCTGATTTCTTTATGTTTTGAAATGAAAAAACAATCTACATGGTAGGTTTGCTAATTTCTTTGAAAAAAATGAAAAAAATGATGCAAATTCTATTACATTGTCTTTTGTATCAAAATCAAAACATTGCTATCATATTTTTTTTTGTATTAATTTATAATTTAACAATGGACAAATATTAAATTATTTTTGTAATTGTGTTTTATTCCAGCAACCTTCAACTTTTGAAAACAATGTCTACTTCCAGTCCTCCTCATAGAGCAATCCCGGGTAGAAAAGATCCAGCTTGGAAATATACAGAACCTTTTCCTAGGCAAAAAAAAGGAGAGGCAAAATGTAAATTTTGCAAAACAATCTTTCATGGAGGCATAAATAGATTGAAATACCACCTTGCCGGCATACGTGGCCATGATGCAAAGCCTTGCACAAAAGCACTTCCTGGGGCTATTGGTGAGTGCCAAGTGCTATTAGAAACATTTGAGACTCGAAAAGAAATAAAGAAGAGGCAAAGGGAGGAGTTGGCTCAGGCTAGCATTGGTTGTGTTGGAGAGGCCTTCTCCATGCCTTCATATTGTCCTAGTGGGAGTGCTAGTGCTTCTGTTGCCGGTAGTGTCAGTGCTAGTGGGAGTATCAATGCAACTCCAACCATTGGTCCTAGAGTTCGTAAATCTAGGATGGATTCATATTTTGAGCCACGCACTACTCCTGGTGCCCAACCTTCACTTGAGAGCATGGCTTGGAACAAAGAGGTACACAATAAGGCTAAAGCTGCAATTGGAAGATTTTGGTTTTATTGCAATATTCCATTCTTCGCAGCCAGGTAATTCCTTTTAGTTTTTATTTGATTGTTTTAAGTTTTTAAGTTGTTAATATTCTTAGTTTGTTTTGTGACTTTGTGATTGTCTAAGACTCTAATTTTATAATTTTATACTTATCTTATTTAATTTATTTGTGATAGGTCTCCTTATTGGCAAAGCATGGTTGATGCCATTGCTATTTGTTGGGCTGGTTTCAAAGCCCCTTCTGATTCCGAGATAAGTGGCCCAATCTTGATAGAATCAGTGGCTGATGTAAAAGCCACATTAGAGGAACATCGAGAGATATGGAAGAAGAAGGGTTGCACCATCATGACCGATGGTTGGACTGATAGGAGAAATCGGACACTCCTAAATTTTCTTGTTTCTTCTGCAGGTGATTGAATAACTTGAATTTTATTAAATGATTCTCATTCGTATTTTTTTTTTGAGTTGAGATTTATTGAATGATCATTGATCACTATTTTTGCTTTGTTTTCAAATTTCAGGTGGCACCATGTTCATTAAGTCCATTGATTCTTCCGCACATTCTAGAAATGCCACTTACCTATGTGAGTTTATAGAGGAGGTCATATGTGAAGTGGGTGAGGAGAATGTAGTACAAGTGGTGACCGATAATGCAGCAAATTATGTTGCTGCAAGTAAACTTTTGATGGAGAGGCACCCATCTATATTTTGGTCTCCCTGTGCCGCCCATTGCATTGACCTCATGTTGGAGGACATTGGTAAGATTGCATGGATCAGGACATGTGTAGAGAAGGCAAAAAATATTTGCAAATTTGTATACAATCATGCATGGGTCCTTAACTTAATGAGGCAATACACGGGGCAGAAGGAGTTGGCTCGTCCTGGAATCACTAGATTTGCCACTAACTTCATCACACTGCAATCCTTGATTCGCAGTAAGGCAGCTTTGAGACGTATGCATGTTGGTGAGGAGTGGACTTCCTCATCCTATGCTACGAGTGTTGCAGGAGTTGATGTTGCAAATTACATTTTTGATGAGCCAGGCTTTTGGACCCCTTGTGCTGAGATCGTGAAGGTAAAATTTTTAAGCATTCTAATCTCTACCTTATGTTTTAAGTTGTAAGTTTTTATTTTTATTCGTATTTTTCTTTTATTTGCTTATTTTCATTTACAATTTCACACTTACATTAACTGATATTACATATTGTTTCACAATATTTGTAGTTCATTGAGCCCTTGGTAGTTCTCCTACGTGTTGTTGACGGGGAGAAGCCCGCAATGGGCTACATATACGAGGGCATGGATAGGGCCAAGGAGGGCATCAGATCTGCCTATGAAGGGGATGAGAGTAACTATCGTCCCATTTGGGATATCATTGACAAGAGATGGCAGACCCAGCTTCAGAGGCCCCTTCATGCAGCTGCTTATTACCTCAATCCGGCATTCCATTTCCGCCCTGATTTCAAGGCGGATGAGGAGGTTCTTAGTGGGCTCTACTTAGTGATAGAGCGAATGTCGCCTGGTCATAGCAGCAGTATAGTCCAGGAGCTAGAGGCTTTTTCTAATGCTAAAGGGGAGGTCTTCTCTCGTATGCTTTGCAAAGAAAATAGGACAAAAATGCAGCCAAGTAAAATGTATATTTTAAGAAATTAAGAGCATAATTTTAATTATATGTTATTCAATTTGTTATTAATTATTAAATGAGGCTGATTTTTTTTCCCTTTTTCTCATCTCAAATAGGTGGTGGCAGATGTTTGGTCCTAAAACACCAAATCTTCAACAGGTAGCCATTCATATTTTGAGCCAACCATGCAGTGCTTCCGGTTGTGAGCACAATTGGAGTATGTTTGAGCACATACACTCCAAGAGGCGCAATAGACTGTCTGTGGAGAGGTTGAATGATCTAGTCTTTGTTCATTACAACCTCCATCTTAGACACAAACAGGTTATGGACCATGACAGCACCCCGATCACGCTAGAGGAGGTTGATCTAAAATCTGAGTGGATCAGTGAGGCTACAGATCCTATCTTTGGTGATGAGGACTTAGATTGGATCGACGAGGTAGATAGAGAGGCTGAGGTTGTAGCCATGGCAGAGGAGGAGGTTAGAGCGCGAGGAGAGCCAGAGCCAGAGCCAGAGCCAGAGCCAGAGCTAGAGCCAGACACAGCTGATGTTTGTGAGGGTAGAATGGAGTCACGGGCAGAGAGTATGGCTGCTGATGCATCCAGGACCTACCTTAGGGTTAGACGCCTTCGTAGGAAGGACCCAGGCTCCTCTGAGCCATAGACTTGTAGTTGTTTTACTTTTGATATATGTGTGGAACTGGAACATTTGAATTTTGATGTCATGGATCTGATATTCCATGAGTTTTGTAATATTTTTACATTTGACACTATTTATATATCTATGGTTATTGGTTGCTATTTCCTTCAGCTACAATTTGCATTTATACTAATGTGATCGATGTATACTTGTGTATGTGATCAAATTAACTTCTATTTGATGATGTTATTGTGTATTTAAGGTTTGTTTAATAAAGGGTGCATGAAACAAGTTTTAAATCCTTAAAAATCGCTAAATTTCTTGGGTTTTTCACTTTGCCGAGTCCCGTCGAGTCCTGGCTGATCCAAGTCCTGAGTCCCGAGTCGAGTCACCCTTGCCGAGTCCGCGCCGAGTCCGAGTCCCGTTTCTTTGGTCCTAACAGCTTCCCTTGAGGCACCATGAATCTGCATTTTTGGGGATTGAGTGCTAGGCGGGCTCGTCTACATCTCTCCATGCATTCGCCAAGTGCGGCCAGATGTGCATCTTGGTTACTGTAGATGGACCAGTCGTCAAGGAACACCCTGAAGTTCCCTACTGACATCTTGTCAAATATGTGAAGGATTATCCGTTGGAATGTCGCTGGCGCGTTGCATAACCCGAACGGCATTCGGTTGTACGCGTACACGCCATCTTCCACTATGAAGGTCGTTTTTAATTTGTCCTCTTCGACAATGGATATCTAGTTATACCCAGAAAATCCACCCATAAATGAATAAATTTCATGACTGGCCACTTCCTCCAAAATTCTATCCGTAAATGGTATTGGAAACGGGTCCTTTATGGTGACCGCGTTAAGGCATCTAAAATCCACGCAGATTCGGATCTGGTTTGCCTCCTTTTTAAGGGATATCTCTATGGGTGATACCCACTCGCTGGTCTGCACTTTGAAAATAATCCCGGCTTCGAGCATACGCTCGATTTCATCATTCACTCTCGCAGCATAGTTTTTATTCATTCTGTACGGCCTCTTCCGTACATGTACGGCCCCAGGTACGAGTGAAATTTGATGTACGCACAATTTTGGCGGCACCCCTTTGAGGTCCTTGTACGTCCAAGCGAATACATCCTTGTATTCCATGAATATTTTAAACGCGACGACTTTCAGGACTGGATTCTAGTCGTCGCCAACCAGGATGTTCCTTCACTCTGCTTCTCTGTGAGGGGGTCCGGGTATGTGGCCTTCTTTGCTTGTGACCGTGTGATTGCCAATACCCGTTCCTCTGTCCTGTCAATGTTGAGCAGGTTCACTCCCGACTTTGGGCAAGTTCCATCATCGTGGTCTCCAGGCCCACACCATTTGCATAGTTTTTGTGGGGTTTCTTCTGAGGTGCATTCTCTGGCAAAGTGGCCCCATTGATTGCAGGCTCGGCACTGGATCATTGATCGTCCCATCATATTGGATCCGGCCCCTATTATTATTGTTATTATTGGTCTTCCCCCCTCGCCGATTGTTCCGGTATTCGCTAGATGATGCATTATTGTTGGCGGTTTGTGAAGTTCCGGTGGCCGACTGCTCTTGCATGAAGAGAACTTGTTGGCTCCTGGTTTTCATATTGTAGGGACATTCCTTTGTCAAATGTTCGGCAATCTGATAAATGTCGCAGAAAGCCTTCTTGGGGCAGGTGCCCTTGGTGTGTCCGTCACTCCTACAGTTCGTACACCACACGTCGTTTTCTTTAGTCTTACTTGTACTCCCCTTCATGGCTTTGAATTCTTTCAGCATTCATTCCGTGTCCTTTTGGAGCGCGTGCCCCTTTTTGCTCGATTCGCCACCACTGCTGCTTTCCCCGTTACAGTCTTCATCATCGTCAGATGAGTATTTATTACTTTTCTTCTTCTTTGACGTTTTGTGTTCACTCTCGAGGTCCATCGCCCTATTATAGGCATCATTATATGATGTCGGGGGTACAATTTTCATCTTCTTCCGTAAGGAGGATTTCAACCCTTCAACGAACCATCGTTTCTTCAACCCATCTGCAGGTTGGCTTTCCATTTTACCCAGCAGTTCTTTCAGCCTCCGGCTGTATGCCCCTACTGTCTCCTTGGGACCTTGTTTGGTAATGCATATCTCGGCTATGATTTCATTGTCATCACTGAGAAACCGAAACTCTTCCTTGAATTCCTTTTGTAGATTGGCCCATGTGGCCACTTTTTGCTTGTCAACATCGGAGTACCAATCTATGGCAACTCCTCGTAATGTGGCTGGGAACTGTTGTACCCACTCATCCTGGTCCGTCACTCCGTTGGCGGACCAAATAGTTTCACATGTACGGCAGTGCCATACGGGGTCATCGTTGCCATCTCCGTTGAATTTGGGCAACTTTTGTTTGCCCGCCATTGATGGGGGTCGTCTCCCCTGAGGTGGCTGTGGCTGTGTCTGTGCCCCTGCGCCGCTCCCTCCGGCGTCGGTGGTGTGTCCTGCGTGGGTGACTGGGGGTACGGTGTTTTGCTTGCTGTGTGTTGCACCTATAGCCGTACGGTTGTTCTCCCCTTCGTTCTCACCCGCGCCCACTCCTGACTCCCTTTGGTGATCCTCACTTCGTGGCGTAAGGGATAAGTTTCTGAACTGATCCCGGGTCTCTTCGACTAGATTCCTCCATAACCTTGTTTCCTCCAGAAACTCTTTGTGGCTTCTCCCCCTACAGTGTTCTGGCGACGCGAAGAAATTTCCCTCGGCTTCTGCACCCTCCGTGACACCTCCTTGGTTCCCTTCGGGCAACCCCTCGGCAGGTCATCCTTCGGCAAGTTTCCTCAGCCTCCATCTACGTTCTACTCATTCCAGAATCAAGGCCCTCTGTGCGTCCTCCCACTTGTCCGTTTCTGCTTTCTTATTTCTATCTTTGTTTAATAGGTTGGGCATTAATTCCCGTACATTTCCATAAATAACAACACATAAAACCAGAACACTCCTTTATTAATTCATTTCATCAGATACAACTTGTGTCAATATTATGACACCTTTATTTGAATATAGAATGTTCCTTTATCCCAATGGGATTCAGGGTTCAATTCCTTCTTGGCCTTGTGCCATCCTGCTCCGCTTCCCAACGGCTGCTTTCTTCGTACTGTTGGAGGATTTGTTGGCGTCGCTCTTCCCGGGCAATCTCCTCCAGGCGAGTTCGTTGTGCCAGTGATGCCTGTGCAAGCAACTGGGGGAGGTGGTTCATCAACCGATTTACTGTCGGGCTAACTTCCAGTGCTGTCCACACGGCACTTGGTGGGATTTCAGCCTCCGTGGCCTCTCTTAGGACGTAGGTCTCGATGGCTACCTGGAGCAGGATTGAAAATTCCCTCATCGCAGTGTCTTCCCCGTTGTAGAGCTCTGTTTTCGCGTCATCGGCCTCTGGGTTTATCTCACCAATGGGTAGGCCCATCGTGTCCGTGCGCCATCCGCTCCTTCCTTTCCCAAGTACGTCTAGGCAACGGCGCCAAATGTTTTCCCCGTAGGGTGTCAAGTTAAGACATTGCATGAATGACAAAAGCACACAGAATATATGGAACTCACAAGTGTTCTATTGATTCATGGTAAGCCAGTACATACGATGATAGCAATATGTTCGACTACAATAGCCTGCCCAAAGATTGGGAACAGATACAATATAAAGGAGTCTGGTCAGTTACCTGGTACCAACTGCCAACAACCGACGGGTTAACTGTCGACGTGTTGTGCAAATCGCACACCCTCCCCCGTCTTGGACAGAGACCCCCGGGTTTGTACCTTTCTGTCTTTGCGGAAGAGGAAGGGGATATGAAGGGTCAAGTTGGTGAGTGATGGAGTCTGAAATGTCGTCTTGATCTTCAAATGCCCTGAAATTTGGCTAAGTCTGGAATTTCTTGACCCTGAAATTTGGCTAAGTCTCGAATTTCCTGACCCTGAAATTTAGCTAACTTTGAAAAACTGAGGAATCCTCCAAAAACTAGAATTTGCAATATAACTCCTGGAGGGCCAAAACCACTCTCAAACATCTAGAAAGTATATATGGAATATAACTTAAAGTATAAGTGACATTTCCTTATATCTTCTTCTCACTTATACTTAAATGTTATATTCCACAAAATGATCCTTCGGCGAGATCTTGACAAACTTGCCCAAGTGCCCAAGCTCGCACTTCTTGAGGAAAATGTTTAAAATCGCTAAAATGCCCAATTTCGGACCCTGGGGCAAAAACTGGAAAATGTTTAAAAGTTGCAAAAAGCCCCCAGAGGTCCAAAAATCACTTAAGTCCTCCAATTTTGGACCCTGGGGCTAAAATGTGAAACAGTGAAAAAGTTGCCAAAAGTGCCTTGAGGTTTGAAAATTCACTTAAGTTGCCAAAAGTGCCTTAAGGTCCGAAAATTGCTTAAGTTGCCAAAAGGTGCTTTAGGTCCGAAAATGATAGAGTTCGCAAAAATGTTTAAATGCTCTGAAATTCGCCTTAGACTTCCAAATTTGGACCCTGGGGCCAAAATTCAAAGTTTGACAAACTTGCAAAGAGGGCTGAAAGGTCCGAAGTTTTTCATAAATTACAAAAACGTCCAAATGGTCCGAAGTCTTCTTAAATTGGCAAAAGTGTTTCAAGGTCCGAAATTTCGGATAGAAGGTTAAAATCGCGAAAACTTAGAAATTTGTAAAAACGCTTGAAAACTCCAAAATTCGCGAAAAAGGGCTAAGGGTCCGAAATTCGTCAAATTTGCAAGAATAGCCAATGGTCCGAAGTTTTCTTTAAGTTGCAAGAAGTGTTCAAGGGTCCGAAAATTACCCTTCAGCTGGAACAAAAACCCCAAGCGCTCCAAAATTCGCCAGAAGGTTAAAGTCACGAAGTTCCAAACATGGGCCTAGGGTCCGAAGTTTTTAAATGAATTTGCAAACATGTTTAAAGCTCTGAAAACTCAAAGGCGTTAAAAACTCCGAAAACACTTTAAGTTCACAAAAACGTTGAAAAGTCCGAAAATGCCTTGATTTACAAAAAGCGTGGAAAGGTCCGAATTCATCTTTAAAATCGCGAAATTGCCCAGAGGGCCAAATTTCGGACCCTAAGGGCAAAATAAAAAACTTGAAATTGGCAAAAAACAGGAAACATCTGAAGTTTGCAATTTCCTTGTGAGTGTCGAAAATTGCTAAAAAGGGAGTATTGCGGGAGAGTTAAGATAAAGAGTTTAAAATTTGCAAAATCGCCAAAACCTCCCCAAGGTCCGAAATTTGCCATAAACTTCAAAAACTGCAACGCGAAGAAGCAATATAGGGAATTCGAGGTTGATAAACCCTTCCCAGGCTCCGAAAACCAAAAAAGCATGAGTGTTAATATTTTAAAATTTGCAGGAGCTCTTCAAACCTCCAGAATCACGCTATAGGAAGTTTTCAAAACGTCGTAAACCCATTCAAAACGCCCAAGACTCCAAAGGTAAAATCATGCAAAAGTAAATCGACCAAGGATCAGATTTCACATTCGAAGAGAAAGGAGAAGCATTTTCAAGATACATCTCACAAAGAGCTTCTCAAGCCAGACGTCGTAATTAAATTTAATGTTTGTTAAATTAAATTATTTAATTTTTCAAATTGATTTAATGAAATGAAATTGATCGTTCGCAAGTCGCAGGACGTCTTTGGAGAACCAGGAAAAAGACTTGAAACGCAAATCAAGGAAGGATCGCAATCCAAGGCCAAGCGCTAAAGACTGAAAAAGAAAAAGATGTGGGAACATGCCGCAGGAGCGCGAGAGCAACCAAACATTGGGAACTGTGCCGCTGAACAAAGATGAAGTCCACCACCGGGACCAAAGACCAAAGAATACTCTGAATGCTGCAAGTTTATGCCTTCTCGAGAAAAAGCACAAAGCTAGATTTAAGTCCAGAAATTCAGTTTTAAAACTGAAAAGGCTTTATTGTAAACTGCCTATGGGTCCCGTGCAAGATATTTTTGTGGATAACTATTCCCAACCACCAAGAAGATTGGATAGACCTGAATTAAAGCCAAATGGTGGCAGGTAGTTGAGATAGTTGCTGGTTGGATAACTGAGAATTAATTCGGCATGGGTTAAAGTTGTCAGCTTCTAGAAGGCAGATCAGGACCCTTGGATGCAGTCCATCCTGGCCTCTGATTCAAAATTGTAAAACTATAAAAGGTAGAGGCCTTTCTTTTGTAAAGGGTTAGATGGTTAGATAGTTAGATTTTAAAGTTAGAATAGGTTAGATCTTAGCAGTAGCATAGAGATGCTGCAGAAATTGTTGTAATAGGCAGATGAAATCAATACATAAACATTGATTTGGTGTTTATTGTCTTGTTTTCATCCTGTTGGCATGGTTTCTTTCAGTATTTTAGATAGATGTTTCTATTTTGGGTGTGCAGGTATTTGATAGATTTAGGCTCATACCACTAAGGATACACTGATTGTGTGTCCTTTTGTGTGGTTAACCTGAGCCTTCGATTGTGCTTAGTTCAATTGCAGATGTCCGTCTGAGCTGCACCAGAATTGGGTGCTTAGCTGTGCGTCTCCAGTCTGAAAATCTTCCAAGTCCCTTTGAAGATTGCACGGTTTCTGCAAGGTTGTGAGCTATTCTGGCCAAGCAGGAATTGGTTATGTTGAATCCGCCTACCCACATACCCGTGTTGTTAGTTTTTGATCTCCTAACCCTTTCCTTTTGCTCTTTATTGCGTAATTCAAGAATCACAGCAGACTAGCTTGTTGCAAATCGTAAGTCCCCTTGTGTTTCCAGCAAAAACACATCAAGCCACTGAAAGATCCCGCAGTCAAGACCTGACAAAAGAAACCTTGAGGTAGTCTCCTCTGATCAAACTTAGAAAACAGCATTAGAGACTTCCTTATCTCAAGAGAGGATAGGATACTCAGCTGGTTATTCTATTATGCGTTGGCCGTATGGAGTTTGCAGCAATGCGATTTCAGACACGTCAACACGACGCTAACACAATTTACCTTAATGCTTAATTACCCGACAACAATAACAATCGTATCATGATTGATTACAATAATTTGATGTCCCGAAATGTGTTGGATGTCATGATACCAAAATTATTGCACCTGTGATAATGACGATTTTATAGTTGTCACTAAGATCAAGGTTGTTATCTGATAGACTTCATGTAATTGTTGTCCCAGAGTGTTGGATATCAGATAATTCATCTCCCTGAGATATGAAGTATTTCACTGGCAAGCATTACTGAGTGAATGTATATGCTTATGCCAAATGAAAATATATCTAGAATGTTATTCCTTAAAACATAATTATGAAATTCAATCCTCTTTTGCTAAGAGGGAGTGTTAAGGATGTAGCCTCATTCGGATTGAAGCAAGCAATATATTATCATACATATGTGCATGTATGTTTGAATAGAAACACACACACACACACACACACACACACACACACACACACACATATATATATATATATATATATATATATATTTAATCAAAGAAACATTAACATATTATTATTGCATCTGATGACTTTCAAATAACATTAACATAGTATTATTAATCTCGATAGTATCGAGCACCGAAAATGTTTGATGCATAACTAATGAATAGTGACTAGTGCATACGAAGAGTTATGACTCTACATGGCATAAGCCACGTAGATGTGATGCCCCTACGTAGACATGACCTTCACCGTTATATATACAACGACATCGACACTTGCTGGGACGAAATCAATAACAGTGGCATTTACATTTACAGCAAGCAGTCGATAATAAATCAGATATTATTTGACAGAATCTAATACATATATATCAGATATACATTGAAAGAAAGATTATTGTTTTCTCTATCATTGATCTATATTCTTTAACAATCTTCATCAACTCTCCTTATATAGCGTTTGCTCCCAAAAACTTTAAAGTACTTAACCGTTACAGGTCTACCCTTCCATTGTTCATAAGGTGTTTTACCATTGTTAACTCTAATTTGCCCTCGGTGCAAAATGTAGACTATTGTATGAACCGCCTCTACAAAAAGTGTTTGATAAGTTGGACTCATTTAACATAATTCTTGCCATTTCTTAAACAATTCCATTCTTTCTTTCCACAACTCAAATTTGTTGTGGAGTCCTTGAGGTTGAAAGATGTCTCCTTATTCCATGAAGTTCACAAAATTCTTCAAAGTCATTGGAAGTGAATTCACCTCCTGTATCGGATCTTAGGCACTCGATTTTCAAACCGGTTTCATTTTCAACAAAGTGTTTGAATGCCTTAAACTTCACAAATGCTTCAGAATTTACTTTTAAAATGGTAACACATGTCATCCTAGAATAATCATCATTTAGCAACATAAAATAGCTCTCACCTTGCAAACTTTTAGTTCTTGTTGGCCCACAAAGGTCTATATGGAAAAGTTCCAAAGGCTTTATTGTAGAGCATTCCTTTGATTTGAAAGTTGCCCTTGTTTGTTTTCCATGTTGACATTGCTTGCAGATAGTATTCGAAGGCTTCACAAACTTTGCCATATCCATCACAACTTGTTAGTGTTTTCTTTCTACTAGTTTTTCAAATTTTATGTGGCCCATCCTTCTTTGCCATAATTAGCTCTCATCTTCTTGTCCCATATAGCATTTTTCTACTTTGATTTCACTAAGGACAAAGATTATTGGCTGTCCTACTTGCATCTACAAAAAGTTTCCCCATACTTGCCCGTTTTGATTTCACAACCTTCAACATAAATGTGAGTGTGTCCTTGGGTCACACATTTGACTCACAGTTAGAAGATTATGCTTCAACCCTTCAACATATAATACATTTGGTTTTTGTTTTTCCATTGACAAGGCTAAGAGTGTTCTTACTTGTTATTCTCGTTGTAGCATTGTCCCCAAATTTTATTGTCCCTTCATTTACCTTTTTCAACGTGAGGAATTTTCTCTTTTCTTTTGACATAAGACTAGAGAAACAACTATCAATTTACCACTGATTTCCCTTATTTTGAGCATGAAAGGCTATTTGCACAAACATGGACTTCTCCATTTTCTTTTCTTGCTCCTACTTCTTTTTCAATACTTTTGTTTTTTCACCCTTTTGTTTGGCAATAGTATCCTCCTTGTTTTGTCTAGGTGGTTCCACAAAACCACTTCTACAAAAGCGTGTTGTACGTCCAAAATTGTTGCACTTATAGCATATAGCATTATAATCCATTAGAACAGTGAATGAGTTATAGTTTCGACTTCAAAACCAATATGGACTTCTATTCTTGTACAAATCAAAAAAAATTGTACATGTCCTACAATCTACTATGTTATGGCCAAAGTGATTACACAAAAAACAATAACCAAAAGTAGAATGTTGAAACTTGGTCCTGTGCGCTTTCCTTGGAGGGAAGGACTTTCTGAATTTGTCCATGTTACCTTTTGGATGAGTGCTAGATTTATGTGGCACGTGATTCTCCTTCTTCATGTTGCTTTCATTTTTCATAGAACTTTTCAGAGCATTTGCATAGCTTTTTGGTCTTTCCTCATTCGCCTTGTTCGGTGGCTCTTTCAAAACTTGATCTTCCTTTTCTACGTCACCAAGACTTGTCTTTATGAATGCTGATCTCTATCCATTAATGATATTATCTAATATCTCTGCACTCTTATCAAACTCAATGCTTCTGTTCAACTTAGTAATTGTCTTTTCTAGTTTGTTCCTCAAGGAAACAATTTTGAACTCTAACCTCTCACAATTTCCTTCTTTTTTCATCAATTGTGTTCTTACATCCTCTTCAATCCTTTTTTGCTTCTTGAATCCAACTTTTTAGATCAATGATCATCCTTTTGGACTATTCAAGACTTTGTGATAACTTTACCTTAGATTCACTATCCTCTTGACGTTGTAGTTTTTGTTTCAAGTTCTTCTTAAGTTTCTTTATTTCACTTAGTTCACATATGAGTTCTTCCAAATCTACTTCCCCATCTAGTTTGGCATCCTCTTCCCCTTCTAACTCCTTTTCTTTTTCTTTCTCTTCACTTTTCAAGATATCATCTCTAATTTCTATTGCCATGAATAGAATCTCTTCTCTATCACTAGCAGGGAAACTCTCTTTGAATGAACTACTTTCCTCTTTTGAATACAAGCTTTTCTTGTATTTGTGAAAGATTTTTTTCTCATTTTCACCATGTTTGTA
Source organism: Cryptomeria japonica (assembly GCF_030272615.1). Taxonomy (NCBI): domain Eukaryota; kingdom Viridiplantae; phylum Streptophyta; class Pinopsida; order Cupressales; family Cupressaceae; genus Cryptomeria; species Cryptomeria japonica. The sequence continues at coordinate 668,514,660 of NC_081411.1, read as the reverse complement.
GTCCCTTTTATGTTGATGATGTTTACTAATCTTTCTATATGTTATGCTCTTCTTCATCATCACTACTTTTATTTCATATTGACAATTTCCACCAAAGTGTCCTTGGTGCAAGAGCACCTAAGGGTTGGAATGCCCTTAACCAGTTTTGGTTTTTGAGACCTTCCAGTGGTCATGCACATACATAAGGACTGGCTCTAAGTCCATTTGTTTGGTTGTTTATTGTAGTTTTGAGATTTTCCTTATCAGCAAGACCTACCTCGATCAGCAAGACTTACCCCGATGAGGTCGCTAGAGTATAGAGTGGAGTCATCGGATATCAAAGGGAGCGGTTTCACATTACCCTGATGACCCGATGAGGAAGCATAGGCGTGGAGCGGTTGTATCGGGTATCGACAGGCAAGGTTCTCACCTATGCCGATGCCCGATAGAAAAGTGGACGGACCGGAGTAAGTCATCGGCTATCGAAAGGAACGCTTCAGTGTTACACCGACGGCCCAATGACAAACAACAAGTGGAGGAAGATGGCATCGGCCATCGGGCTAACATGTTTGGAGGAGACCCGATGGAAACGCCCAGGAAGCGGAGGAAAGCATCAGCCATCGGACGAAGGGATTTCTTGCTATCCCGACGCCCAATGGAAAAGTGCAAAGTGGTGTGTGTCGCCATCGGACATCGGTAACTCTGTTCTAATGTTACACCGATAAACCGATGGAAAGTGAGAAGCGGAAGTGTGAAGGCATTGGTCATCGATAGGCCGTTTTGGTGTTCCGCCAAAGACCCGATAGGAAGTGCGACAAGTTAGAGGTTGTCATCGGACATCGGTAACCTTGTTTGGATGTTACCCCGATGTTCCGATGGAACCTGTGAGACAATTGCAAATGGAAACCGTTGGTAACGAGATTTATCTCGTCCAATAGGAGAAGTTCATAACAAAAGAAAAAATGTATAAAAGACCCAACGGCCATCTGTAAGAGGTTGATGGTTGAGTCATTGATTGTCAATTGCCTCAGAGAACACGATTGTTTGTTTTTCTGAAATGCAATACAGAAGTCCATTTTCTGGTTTCCAATCAGAGTTTACTTTCTGTTCGTGATTTGCAATAATGTGTTAAAAATCTCTGAAGCTCTCATATGTTGTTAATGTAAAGTTTCATTTCTCTGTTTTGTGAGTTGCTGGCTTGAACCCATGCATAAGCTTCGAATCTGTAAATAAAGCTTTCCTTTTCAGTTTTTGTTCTCTGTTTGCAATAATCACATGGCTCTGACTTGAGACTCCACATGATCATTGGAGATTGTCAAGCAGAGCCAATTATGTACAGTAGGGTTTTAATGGTAAGAGACCAGGAGATGGCATTAGCTATTCCTGCAAACTGGCCCTAGGCGAGCTTGGTGATAGTCCGGCTAGGTGTCAGTAACTTGAAGGAGATAACTTGCAGGGAGAAGGAATCTGCTGAGAACTAGAAGAAGATCCAGAAGGCTATACGCCTGAAACTTAGACTTTGTGTAACCGAAAGGAGTGTTTTTGCCAAACCAAACAGGATGGGTGGTTTTGCAAAGAGAGAACACATGTGTATGTGTCCTGCACCCCTATAAGGATATAGTGAGCAAGCTTACTTTGTGAGCTTGAGGAAGGTGAGATAAGCAAACAAATGGTAGGGAAGCCCTTAGAAGTCTAAAGGGATAGACTTGGAACCCGGGAAGGGATAAAAGCAACCATCAAAGAATCCTAATTGATGGTAAACTAGGTAACCTCCCTATCAGTCCTACTTTTCCACAATTAAAACATTTAAATAGCAACATACCTTTATACTTGTCAAATCCATTCTTCAGCGTCCTCACAATGTGAGCTTCCTCTTCATCTAATTCATCATTAGAACTATCAGTTGGTTTGGGCTCCTTATTGTTTACCTTCTTTGAGGCTTTGAAGGATTCCTCTCACTTAAATGATTTCTCCTTTTCAATCATCAAGTCATATGCTAAGGATCCCATGCAACTCGTCCATTCTCAATTTTTCTAGATCCTTCATCTCTTCAATAGAGAAAATTTTGGCGTCAAATCTCAAGCAGGAAAGACCTCAATACCTTTGGCACAATCACAAAAACTTCAATCTTCTCACGAAGACCTCCTATGGTGTTGACAATTTCAACCACAGAAAGAAGATAGGTTCCAACTTTTTCTTTGTCCTTCATTTTCAAACTCCCAAATTGCAGACATTGAGTTTGAAGCTTGGATTTCTTCACCTTATCATTTCCATAGACATTCTTTAGTTTACAGAGCCAATGCACATTGCATGACCTTGACAAACTTCTATTCTAATAGGCCACACAAAATTGCATTCATAGCTTTTGCATTATTTTCATCATCGCTTTTTGTAGCTTGATCCATTGGTGGAGAGTTCAACGTTGGTCGAGAGTTCAAAGTGACATAACCATCCACAACTAATTGTCAAATATCAACGCCAAGAGCCATTAGGTAAGTGTGATTCCTGAAGATCCAAAAGGCATAGTTTGTTCCAGCAAACAATGGAGCTTTCTTTAAGGAAAATCCTTCAACTAGCCATGTGTGCACTTTGAGATCTACCTTCTAGAGGTTAGACTGTACTTGAAGAAACCAACTCAGATACCGATTGATGGGCATACACTTATACTGAGAGGGGAGGGTGAATCAATATAAGATAATATTTTACTTTTCCAAAATAATAATCACAATAATATCAATCACACCACATCAACAATTAAGAACACATGAATCATGTGGAACCCCTTTCGGGCAAAAACCACGGCAAAATATTTCTAATATAAAATTCTCTTACAAACTTTGTAGGCACCAACCTACTAAAGACACCAATATCTTTGTAGGTACCAACCCACTAGAGACACCAATCCCCACTACTGATCACCAACTTAGAAAGACACGCCAATCTCTTCTATTGTGAGGCACCACAAAGTCTTAGTCTACTTGGGAATAATTCTCCTTCAAAAATATTCTATAAATTTGCTACAAATCTGCCATAAATCACCTCCAAAAGTCTGTTATAAATCTCCTTGAAAGGTCTGCTATAAATCTGCCCGATGGAGAATTTAGTTTTACTCTAAATCTGAAAGATATTTCGTTGATTTCTTACTTCTTACACCACAAACTTACCTTCTCTTATACCAAATCAAATACCTCTTCATCCAAGTGAGGTGACTCTACCAAAGAGGTCGGCCAAACTTGAAATATAAATATTTTATTTAATTCCCAAAAATGGGCAACCACCATGAGGAGTCAGTCCCTTAAGATAATATATTTATTTATTTTTAATGCAAATTAACTTCCAAAGTGGGTGCCAAAATGGGTCGACCTATTATGCCTCAAACAATTAATTTAATTCCATCACTTTTGCTAGGGTATAGTCGACCTTCGAAGATCTTTTTTGGATGATAATTAGTGGCCTTTGGCCTTCAATTAACTCAGCAACATGATGTCCTTCAATTTGCTTCAGCGATCTAATTTCTCCTTTGACATCAATGACAATAATCCAACAATTCTATGTAATGTATTTGACCCTTCCCCAAAAACTTGTGACTTGGATGTCACTGATTTCTATAGGTGAAGCATAACTTTCTCCTTCGAACATCATTCTTGGATTCCTCAACCCTGTTTGATTTTGGGGGTAGCGCCTTTGATTGAGGGAGACTCTTCTAAGGAGGCTTCTTGTGTTGAATCGATGCTCCATTCTTGGAGTAGAATTTGCTTTTGGTCAATGAATCCTCCAAATTTCAGGCTCTCTTGATGACCTCCTACAAACAATCTGAATCAAATGCCCTTACCAAACCCTTGAGTGCTTTGAATAGGCCCTCAACCAAAAAAAACTATGAGTCTCCTCTCTCTCACATCTGGAACCATCACTAATAGCCTCTAAAATTCTGTCACGTACCACTCCACTGTGCCCTCTTGCCTTAGCTCTCTAAAGTGAATTTCTCGATCTTTTCTATCAAATATTTCCCTGAATATTTGGCTGAACTGTCCTAAGGTATTGATTGAGTCATGTCCTTGGGTCTCCATGTCATGGTACCACAACTCATGTACTACACCTTCAAGATGCAAAGTGGCGAACTTGATGGCTTCTTCTTTTAACATGGGGTTCAAAGCAATATGTACCAAACTTTTGCAACCATACTCTAACTGAACAACTTCCCGATCCATTAAAGTAGGTATTGTAATTTTTCCTAAATGATATCGGATGTCTCTACAAGGCTACTCTACGTAACTTCTCCTCCTATGTCCATTTCTTGTCTTCTTGTCATAATACTCCGTGAATGTCATGTCGCGATGGATGGCTGGACTTAGAGCACTATAATCAACATGATATCTTGCTATCTCATTATCAGAATTAGGTGGTATTTGCTGCTCTTTTTCAAGTGGGTCTTCTCCTTTCTGCAAGATGCACTCCATTGCTGATTCATTTCCCTCAGAGTCCTTGCCATCTTTGCAATAGACTTCATTATAGAGTAATGTAGTTCTCTGGCCAGCTCTTTGTTTTCATTTCTGATGACTTCTTGGAGGTTCATTTCCTCATGCCTTTCACCCATGGCTTCTTCCTTCCTTCTTTCCCTCTGCTGGTACCTAATTTCACAATCACTCTTCTGCATAAATCTCCATCACACACTCACAGCTGGGCAGGAAACAATGGCTCTAATACCACTATAATATCCCTAGGGTTTAACAGCTTATTAATTTTATTAGTTGTTGATCATCCTTGAAACAGCAATTGACTCATGACAGACACCTTTCATCAGAGTTTCATAACTTCTAAACCACTTGCAGAGAATAAAAAATAAGAGAATTTCAATATAGTAAAATAGGTACAGATATTTATATCATTCAAAAAGCTGGAACAGTTACAAGTCTTACAAAAATCCATCCAATGCAGGTCTACAGGTCTGCAGCAAAATTTTTGTGTTGGACCAACCAATAATCGACTAGGGTTTGTTATGTGTTGTCTAGAACTACAAAATACATACTGATATAATTTTATCACCCAGGTCTACCCTAAATCTGACAGCTGCTACCACCAATGAGGCCTCCTTTGCTGCTAAACTGCTAGTTGCTGATGATCACCCACTTCAACAGACACTCAAACAATCTCGACCAGTTGTAGCCCCTTATATGCATCAAGTTTCAGTAAGCAGGATCTGTTGCAGGTCTGATGTGGAGTCTGAATTTTCCTTCAAGCAACAGCTCTCAGATCTGTGTTGGGTACAGCTGGCCTTAATTTGCTAGTTCAATCCTTTTTGTCCTGTTGTTCACTCTTATTCTGAAACCTCACAAACTTGATTTTGCATTCCACTCCAAGTCTGGTATCTCCATGTTGTGAAATTAAATTGATGGAAGTACCCTTGATTTGGCGATGTGAGTGGCCTGTGGCCTTGGTAATATGTCCAATTTTTGCTACCACCCAGCAATGGCGACCAGTAGGAAATCAAATCTCTGCTAGGGTAAACAGTAAGACCTGAATCAAAAAATTGCAATTGTAACAGGAAAAATTGGTAGGAAAGGTCGAGGGTTTCATCTCACCTTAGTTGGCCTGCTAGAGTTTTCGTCCTAGCAATGCAGACTTGGAATTTAATTCCAAAATCATTCCTGATCAATTCGCCCAACCAACAGAATCATATTTATACCTGATGATTTAAAGTTGGCACATAAAAAAGTCCAGGTTGGCCCGAATAAAAATTATTATTATTTTTATATATTCATTAGTGTTTAAAAACACTTTTAAAAATTGTTCAATCGGCCAAGCTAGGGCAAGAATATGGCAATATGAGAGGATGGTATTAAACTCAGTCCTAAGTGTTCGAAAAGGTAGAATTGAATGGATGTTTGAGGATTTCGTTGTTTGATAAGTGTTCAAATGTAAATGTATACAGGTATGCATATTGTTAATATAAATATACATATATCTTTATAAACTTATGAATTTAGTTCTTTTGAAAGAGTTGGCTCAGTCTACACAGACTGTGGAGTTTTAATGCAGTCGCTTATATATATATGTATGCCGATTCTTACATGTCATTGGGTAACCAAACAGCATGATTCATTTCATTATTACCAGCATACCCTGCATGTTCATAGCATGGTATGCTGGTAATAATGAAATACATCATGCTGTTTGGATACCCAATGATATCTGCCGATTCTTACATGTCATTGGGTATCCAAACAGCATGATGTATTTCATTATTACCAGCATACCATGCTATGAACATGCAGGCCGATATTATACAAGCTGATGGTGTGTTAACAGCACTGGTAAACTTTATATATATGAGTGGGAATTGTGTTAGATTATTTCAAAACTCTGAACCAACTCTTTCACTGGGAGTTTATGTATCTGTATTATATGTATTAAGCAAACAATTATTCTAATTTAGAGTGCTGAAATTGTAATATGGTTTGAGTCCTCTATTTGAGTTGAGATTGTTTTAACTTCTAATCTCACTTTGAACCGTAGTGAGAATGTGAGTAGCCACAACCCTAGAAGGGAAATGTTAGTTATTAGCATACATTTAGATGCACACAACCACATTTAACTTTAAGGTATTATTATTATTAATTATTCATGAATATTTTGCTGTCTGGAAAATTCTGATTATGAAGACTTATCAGACCTCCCCTGTGAGAGATATACATGTGTGTTATGATTATGTTAAAGTGTTTCAGAATGGGAACTTCGTAAGCATAGCTGTTACATTTTACTGGTATATATTTTAAGTCATGCTATACCAGCTACAGAATAGTGAAGAAAAGAGAAATACTACTGTTGTATAAACTGAATGTTGCAAAGGGCCGTGTGTTTGTTATTGTGGAGAGACTTTATTTCCTTAATTGTTATCCTTTCGGGTTTATTAAAGGTTTACTCAAAAGGGAGATTGAGTTCTTCAATATACCTTTCATGATTTTATTTCAAGATGCTAACCTTGATACGCTATAATATATAGAGGTTTAGTTTCTATCATCCTTTGTGTTGATGGGGAAATTCAACACTTCTGTCAACACAGAATAAAATGCATCAAGTACATCCTACTCTCTCTTGTATAAGGAAATCATGTATGCCCTCTGACTGCCCAAACAAGATAACCTCAAGGTTTCTAAAGTCAGGTCATGACTCAGCTTAAGATAACTTACGGCTGATGTGTTTTGCTGGTGATCTCAAGGGGACCTATGCATCTGACAAGATGGTCAGCATCGGATATGGCTCTCTAATGATGCTTCACTCCTCAAACTAGTTAGATAAAGAGAAAAAGGGATAGGGCTTAGAGATCCTAGGGACAATTATAGTAATGATGAATGCTGCAAATAAACATACTTCAAATAAAACTAATTCCTGCTTAGCCAGAAATAAACTCACAACCCCATAGAAACAATACAATCTTCAAAGGGAAATAAAAGGATTTTCAAACCACGAACATACAGTAAGTACCCAATTCTGGCACAACTTAGATGAACATTCAAAATTGAACTAACAACAATAAAGGGGCTCAAACTAACCATTCACAGAGACCTACAGTCAACAAACCTCCAATGGTATGAACTTGAAATCTATAACATATCCTCACACTTTACCATCAAAATCACTGAACTTTAATTAACTTGATGAAAAGAAAACATGTAAACAAGAGAGAAAATGGCAAAACACAATGATTCAATACTTTATTCACTTGCTCCAACTGCCATTACAACACCTTCTCCCCAACAATTCCTATCTACTCCTAATTCTATTTCCAATATCTACTGCCTACCTCTATTTTCTAAAATTCTAACCCCCCATAGTGAGAGAGGCACTGGCCTTTTATAGTTTTTCACATTCTGAATCAATGGCTAGGATTTAATCCATTCAATGGCCCAAATTTGACTTCTAGAAACCCTAGCAGCTTTTTGTTAATAGTCCCAACAACCATCAACCACCTTTTCAGCTACTTTCAATAGCCTTCAATTGATCCCACTAAAAGACAATAGTTCACGCGGCTCAAGACACAACAAGACAAACTTGGTAGCTGGGAGACCAACTAACTTTTGCCCCCCCCACCCCCCCTTGAATTGCATTAAATTGGGCCAAAAAGTATTTCTTTTACAATTAAATAATTGCCATTACAATAAATTCAAATTTCTATCATCTCCAACTATTCTCTTTGTTTCTACATGTCTTCTGTAGCATTCTTGTGTCTGCCACTGTCTTCCAGGGTCTTGGGAATGGCATCATTTGGTTTTCAGAACTGTAGTAGTGGTCTTTATCCTCGTGCTTTGTCTTTAACTCTGCAACACATTCTTCAAGGGCACTGCTCTGTGATCATACCTTTTATCCTGTGCTCTAGACTTCCTCTTGTTGCCTTATTGGTGGTCTCTATCTCTTTGATCCGTCCATCTCTCGGATCCCTTTGGTGGTCACCTTACCCTGGATGGACAAACAAGTTCAAGTATCAACCACATTTTCATGGTACTCAATCCTCACTATCACATTCCTTCCCCACTTGAACACACATCACTCATTCCTTGAAGGAACTCAAATTGATTATCCCCTTGTGATGCAACATTTCATCTTGTTGAACTAATTCTGAAATAATGTCTAAGAGAGTCCTTTTTGGCCTTGGGAAAGTGATCCAAGGAGAGCCAAGGATCAAACTTAGCACAAGGAAGTCCTTTAGGAATAAGATCGATCAGATCTTTTTAGTGTTACCAACGAGATTGATGAGTAAGGGGCAAAATTCATACCCAACCTCACCCTTAGAAAGGTTCCTTGGAGTAAGAACTGCTCTGCTTTATAGTGCCATCACCAAATTTTGAATTGAAAGGGAAAGTTTGAACTAAACTTCGGGGGTAGGAAGCCTCCTTGGAATAAGGTCTGGTCTGATTTCAAGTGCAAATTCTGAACTTTATGAGTGAAAGATGAAATTCGGAGTAAACTTCGGGGTTAGGAATGTATTTTGAATTAGTGCACTGTCTGATTTTCAGAGTTCAAAAACATTGAATTCCGAGTTGCACTTCTTCCAGCTTTATTTGGGACTGCCTTGGCTGGGACCTAAGATCAAACTCTGAATAAATTTGGTATATGGAATCCCCCTTTAGGGACAATGCCTAATTCCAATTCTTCATGCAAACACCGAACCTGCAAAGTGGACAGTGGAACTTCAGTCCTAACCTCGGCATTAGGACACCCTTTTGGAATAATAACAATTCCTTATTTCATTGCCATCACTGAAATTGGTGAGAAAGAGGTGAAAGTTCGGTCTAAATAAGGTAGGAAGCCTTCTTGGAATAAGGCTTATTCCTCCTTTTCATGCTACAACCGAACTTCAAAAGCATAGTCAAAGCTTCGGTGCTGGATAGATTCTAGGAACAATAGTCTAATTCCACTTTAGGGTGCTAACACTGAATTACAAACTATGACACTTATTTGGACCTTTGAATCCCCGCCCTCAACACCTTGATACTTTCACTAACTCCATGAAAAGATTAATTCAGACCTGCCTAAGACATCACATGAAGAAATTTCTGCCCTAAGATGGTCTGACAGCTGCAACCTTGATGTCGGGAAATCATTTAGGAACAACATTTATCCCTGATTTGACTGTAATCACTGTTCCTCAGACTATGAAGGGTGAAACTCAATTAAAACTCGGGCATTAGGAAGGCTAAGTGGAACCTCTATCCCAAACTCGGTGATAGGAACATGTTGGATGAAAATTTTATACACCTAGGGGATGTGCAAAATTGTTGTTTCAACCACAGTGTGTGAGTATGATACTCTCCTAATTTAGGGAAGGCTCCCCCTATCTACAAACTAAACTAATCTAAGATGGGTGGGACATTGTTGATTTTTATACTTTCAGATTAATGTAAAACTCAGAAATCAGAATTTAGTTTCTAATTAGATTGTTTGTTGTGAAATTTAGAGATTTCTAGATTTAGGCATAACATAGAAATGAAAAAATAAGAACAAAACACAATTACCCTGGGAAAACCTCCTAGGAGGAAAAACCCAGCCAGAAAAGATCCTCAGATTTGATTATGGATTATATTCAATATTCTAATTACAATATTTATCTCAAGTACTTGTAGAGGTCTGAGATGTTCACTCTTAGGGTTGATGAAATCTTCAATAAGTCTGCTCTTTCATAAGTATTAGGTTTGCCCCTTTAGCACACTAACCAGCAATCAGGTTCATACACTAGATCTGCACTTTTAGTGCATCTTAAGTCTGCACTTATGCTTGAAACTGATCTGTAACCTTAGCGCCTTGAATCTGGAGCAGTTCGCACTTCTTTATGACAGTATGTACTTCATGTTAGCACCTTCAATGGCAGGTATGATTCGCATATGTTCTTTCTTCAGCTTTTGCATTAAGCAGATATATATTTCGCATGAAAGGATATTGTATTGTGTATTGAATGAGGTGAAGATGCCCTTTATTTATATGTGGTACAAGAACTAATTAAGTCGGCTTTTACTTAATTGATAACTTTTAATTATTAACATCTCTTTTACCGAAATGCCTAATTAGTATAGGGTCGGCCCTATTTATGGGAGCACGTTACCTTGAGTGTGGCGTGAGGATTTAGGGAGTGTCGTGAGAGAGGGCCCAGCCCTACACGTTGAAGGAGGGGCCAGACCTTCGGGCGGATTCCAATGTTGCCTAAGGCAATTGGAATCCGCCATTCCTACCTAATTACAATCAACACTCCCTCTTAATTAGGGAGGAGAAAACATAATCATAATCTTCCATCTTGCACACAAGCAAATAATGGATTACATAATCAGAATATTGTAGTCTTCCATCTTGCACACAAGCATATAATGGAACTACATAATATAATCTTCCAGCTCGCACACAAGCATAGACTGGATCCACCTTACATTGCCCACAAAGGGTGGAGAGGATCTTTTCTACCATCTTACATTGCCCGCAAAGGATGGTTAACAATAACTCTTCTCCTTGAGAAGATTACAATACCACCTTACATTGTCCACAGAGGGTGGTTTGATACAACACAATGTATCACTAAGGTTGAGACTCCCTCTCAATCAGGGTTTCATTTTCCTAAACACCGAGTCTGTCTCTGAAGTACACAAACTTCACTTTAGACAGAGGCTTGGTAAGAATATCTGCAACCTGCTCATCAGTGCTGACATACTTTAGCTGAATAGTGCCTCTTTGCACCATATCTCGAATGAAGTGATAATGAGTTTCCACAAGTTTTGACCTGTCATGAAATATTGGATTGATAGACATTTTGATACAACTCTGATTATCACAATGAATAACTGTAGGTCCCCAAGGTTATCCAAACAGCCCAGCAAGAAGCTTACGAAGCCACACTGCTTCTCTAGAAGCAACACTTGCTGCAATATACTCAGCTTTAGCAGTACTTAGTGCAACTGAGGATTGTTTTCTGCAAGCCCAAGAGATCACTGCGGATCCTAAGCTGAAACAAATGCCGAAAGTGCTTTTTCTGTCTTTGACACTTCCAACCCAATCTGCATCTGAATAACCTTCCAAGGTTATTGAAGTGTTAAGTGGATACTTCAGCCCATAACAAACTGTGCCTCGCAAGTATCGTAGGATGTACTTGGCTGCAATAAGATGAACATGTTTGGGCATGCTCATGAGCTGGCTAAGAGCATTCACTGCAAAGCATATGTCTGGTCTAGTGTTAACTAGATACATCAGTGATCCAATCAACTGCTTGTACTTCGATGGATCTGCAAAATCAAAGTTAGCTGCAGAAACACTTAACTTCTTTAAGTTAAATTCCATAGGAGTAGACATAGGTTTACAATCCATCATTCTAAATCTTTTCAAAATATCAATAGTATACTTTCCTTGACTTAGAAAAATTTCGTTAGGTCTTTGCCATACTTGTAGACCTAGAAAATAATGCATTAGACCTAAGTCATTCATTTCAAATTCTGAAGCTAGTTCTTTCTCGCATCTAATGATAAGTTCATCTTTACCAGTAAGAAATAAATCATCCACATATAGAACTAGAATTAGTATTTCATCATTGGATAGCTTCAAGTAGATGTTAGAGTCAGCATCTTTTTTACAAAATCCTAAACTTAACAAGTATTTATCAATTCTTTCATACCAAGCACGAGGGGCTTGTTTGAGGCCATACAGGGCTTTCTTCAATCTGCACACATGAGTTTCTCTATCCCGAATCTCATAACCCTCAAGTTGTTCAATATAGACTTCTTCCTCAATGACACCATTAAGGAAGGCAATCTTAACATCCATTTGATGTAGCTTCCAACCTATAGCAGCAGCAATAGCTATTATAGTTCTAATAGAGGTATATCTAGCAACAGGAGCAAATGTTTCTTCATAATCTATGCCTTCCTTTTGAGAAAAACCACGAGCTACAAATCTAGCCTTATATTTTTCAATACTACCATCAGCATTATGTTTAATTTTGAATAACCATTTAGAGGAAACAACAAATTTACCTTTGGGTCTAGGCACAATGTCCCAAACATCATTCTTGATGATTGACCGATAGTCTTCATCCATAGCAAGCTTCCAAGAATGATGGTTCAAGGCTTCTTCAACATTGCAAGGTTCAGATTCAATGAGATTGCAAATCAATGCAACGTAGTTGGAGAATAATTGAAGTCTCTTGGTTTCTCGGAAAGTGCCACTGGGAGCAGCAAATCTTTCGGCTTCTTGAATGGTGTTTCTTACCCAAAGTGGCCTCTTTTTGGTAACAACAATGTCACTAGGTATATCAGTGGGATTCATAGGCTCTGGTGGATCATTATGTTTTTTTTGAGATGGAGGTTCAACAGGCTCCCTCTGAATCTCATGGTTAGTATCAACATTCATATCTTGATTGTCATTAACTTCATCAATAACAGAAGAATCTTTTGATTTCTTAAAGGCAATATCTTCTTCAAAAGTAACAGCCCTACTTACCTCAACATACCTTTGACTTGGAATATAGATCCTAAAGGCCTTGGAGGATTTACTATATCCAACTAGCATGCCTTTCTTCCCGGAGGGCTCCAACTTGGTTCGCTTTTCCTTGGGCACATGAACAAAAACAGGACTTCCAAAAATTTTGAGGTGACTGATGTCCAGTTTGGATCCTATGAAGGCTTCTTCAGGAATCATGTTCTTTAGAACATGGTGAGGACATCTATTCTGAATATATATCGTTGTTCTAGAAGCTTCAACCCATAGAAAGGTCTGCAAATCTTGATCATGAATCATTGCCTTTGCAGCCTCAACAATAGTTCTATTCTTCCTTTCAGCAACTCCGTTTTGCTGAGTATTGTATGGAACACAGAACTCCCTCTTAATTCCTGACTCAACACAAAAATCATAAAAGCTACCGGAGGTATACTCACCTCCATTGTCAGATCTTAAACATTTAATTCTTTTACCAGAGGAGTTTTCAGTCAATGCCTTAAACTCTTTAAATTTACTTAAGACTTCATTAGATTCTTTAGATTTCAAAAAGTAGATCCAAGTTTTCCTAGAGAAATCATCTATGAAGATTACGTAATAAAGAAATCCACTAGGAGATGCTATAGACATAGGACCACATAAATCAGAGTGAACAAGTTCTAATTTATCTTTAGCTCTATTTTCACCTTTATGAAAAGGGCTTTTAACATTTTTACCTATAGCACAACCTTTGCATGTATTATCATGAATTTGATTGAGTATAGGCATACCTTTGACTAACTTTTCAAGAGAGGGAAGTGCTTGATAGTGTAAGTGTCCAAGTCTTCTATGTCATAGCTCACAGGATTCGGGAGCCTCATTAATGAGGGCTTGAATAGGGTTAGTAGAGAGCTTATATAAACTATCATATCTATTACCAATTACATGAGCAGATTTAAAACTAGATTTCTTAGGCCAAGAAAGTACTTTTCCCTCAGAAAATGCAATTTGATAACCTTTATCTTCTAGAGCATAAATGGAAATTAATTTTCTTTTAATTCCAGAAACAAATAAGATGTCACTAAGGTGAAGTGAAATACCAAAGTCTAAATTTAAAGAAGTAGTGCCAGAACCTCTTACCGAATATCGAGCATCGTCACCAAATACCACGTGAACACTGGTATCCTTTTCTACTAAGTCTGAAAGATGATCACGGCAGCCTGTGATGTGTCTAGAAGCACCACTGTCAATCAGCCATGTATTACTGTCTGTGGGTATGCTGCTTGACAAGGCAGAGATGAATAAGAAGTCATCATTTTGTTCTAAGACTTCATTTAGGTTGGCTCCTCTTTGAGTAGGATCATTCTGACATTCTTTAGCATAGTGACCAAATTTATCACATCTAAAACATCGTACACGAGAGATATCTCTTGGTTTCTTCCAAGAATGCTGAGAACTAGGTGGTCTGAATTCTCTATTTCTCTTTGGATAATGCTTCTTCCAATTTCCACCTTTCTTGCATTGGGTTGCAAGCATGTGTTGATCATCTACATAAGGACTTTTGAGTTGCCCCCTTGTGTTAAGGTGTGACTCTTCTTGAATGCAATCATTCTTAAGGCGATCAAGGGTAGGTAACTCAGTTCTACCACTCATGGTTTGAATAAAAGACTCCCATGAGTGTGGTAAACCATTTAGAGCAATCATAACAAGGTCCTTGTCTTCCATGTTATGTCCAATTGTACCTAGCTGATTCTTAGTTCTGAAATTCTCATAAAATAAGAAATAACAGAATCTTCTTTTGACATTTTGATATTAAGTAATTGCTGTCTTAAAGTAATTGCTCTACTGAGATTGTTAATTTCATAGGTACCTTGTAGATGACTGAATATTTCTCTTACAGTAGTGAATGAGGCAATGGAGGTGACTAGGTGGTCTTTAATTGAATCAATGAGAAGCTTTCTGGCCTTGACAGCATCCCTTTTGAATTGTTTTAGCTCAGCTGCATCCGTAGGTTCTGTTAGCTCTTTCGCTTCTATGAAGTGAAGAAGATCTTCTTCCTCTAGAGCCACCATGATTTGAACCTTCCATGCAGCAAAGTTGAGATTTCTATCAAGCCTATCTTCAACTTTCAGCCCCATTGACCTAACCTGTGAATGAGACAACAATCTGGAAATAAAGGAGTACTAAATTCTGAAAACTGAAAGTTGATCTAGCCTATAGCTCTGATACCATGTTGATTTTTATACTTTCAGATTAAAGTAAAACTCAAAAATTAGAATTTAGTTTCTAATTAGATTGTTTGTTGTGAAATTTAGATATTTCTAGATTTAGGCATAACATATAAATGAACAAATAAGAACAAAACACAATTACCCTGGGAAAACCTCCTAGGAAGAAAAACCCAGCCAGAAAAGATCCTCAGATCTGATTATGGATTATATTCAATATTCTGATTACAATACTTATCTCAAGTACTTGTAGAGGTCTGAGATGTTCACTCTTAGGGCTGATGAAATCTTCAATAAGTCTGCTCTTTCATAAGTATTAGGTCTGCCCCTTTAGCACACTAACCAGCAATCAGGTTCATACACTAGATCTGCACTTTCAGCGCATCTTAAGTTTGCACTTATGCTTGAAACTGATATGTAACCTTAGCGCCTTGAATCTTGAGCAGTTCGCACTTCTTTATGACAGTATGTACTTCATGTTAGCACCTTCAATGGTAGGTATGATTCGCATATGTTCCTTCGTCAGCCTTCGCATTAAGCAGATATATATTTCGCATGAAAGGATATTGTATTGTGTATTGAATGAGGTGAAGATGCCCTTTATTTATATGTGGTGCAAGAAATAATTAAGTTGGCTTTTACTTAATTCATAACTTTTAATTATTAACATCTCTTTTACCGAAATGCCTAATTAGTATAGGGTCGGCCCTATTTATGGGAGCACGTTACCTTGAGTGTGGCGTGAGGATTTAGGGAGTGTCGTGAGAGAGGGCCTAGCCCTACATGTTGAAGGAGGGGCCAGACCTTTGGGCGGATTCCAATGTTGCCTAAGGCAATTGGAATCTCCCATTCCTACCTAATTACAATCAACAGACAACAGTCTTTCTTCTTCTTTCAAGAAAAACTATACTCTTTTCTCTTCACAGAAAAGTAATAGAAATTGGAAATAATTAAGAGCGAATTCAGAAATGAGACTTTTTTGTAGGATTTTTGGAACATAAAGGGAAGCAAAGTTTCCATGAAAGCAAAAAAACCTCTGTCACTTCCCCGAGATGGGAAAACAGAAAGAAAACTCAAAGTCTTCAACTATCTATTCTCCTATCAACCTTTTTAGATGTTTTTTTGGTAACCAAGCACAATATGTAGCAGCCCAAAGTCTAACTACATAATTCACCTCTTATACATTGTAGCATCATAAAAATGCGACCCTTGTAATTTTCGACCACATTTGGGTCTTTGCATTAGCGGATGAATCCCTAAGCCTAATTGGAGACCCGAGACATGCTCAAAACGTCAAAAACTTGAATTTTTCACCACCCCGCACTGCCTATTGTCACTCACTGACCTAAATTAGTGCAGAATAGGGGTGTGGCGCCCCTATCCCAGCCTTATTTTGGGCCTCTTTTGATCAAATCTTGCATTAGGGTTTGTCAATTGTGAGCGGGAAAAAGTTTTCCTATGTCGGCCTAAAACAGAAAATTAGCTAAATAACCCTAATTGGCAAGTATATAAGGAGCATTTACCCTCCTATTTGCACAAGCGAAGTTCGAAAAGCGAAATTAAGTTGATCATAAGGCGAAATCAAGTGCAAGCATTCAAGCATTCAAGCATCCATTGAGAATTTCAAGTCTCCTTCCAAGGCTAGGTGTTGCATTCAAGTCAAGGATTCAACCATTGAAGAGGAGATCTCTACCAAGTACCAACATTCAAGACATCTTATTTCACATATCCTTTCAAGCAAATTCATCAACATTTCAATTGTATCCTCTCCTGAGGTGGATTTTACTTCAGACATTTCCTTTCACTTACTTGCAGTATTTTTCAATCACTTGTTTAATTCCAAAACGGGGTTTGACCTAAAGGCAAACCCCCAATCCCAACAACATTTCCTCTCTTTTCTGTGTGTAAGTTGCAGGTGCGCAGCTATAATTGCAGGTTTAGGCTTTATTTTCAAAGATGAAAAAACCATTTTCGGCGTGCAGATTTTTCGGAGGACTATGTGCAACTTCAACCCGGTCCCTGCAACTTTTGATTAGATTTACAGGGAAGCTTTGTCTCGACATTTTACTGTTAATTCCAGGAACGCAACTTCATCTCACATCTCTATTTCAAGATATAATTCCTTCTTTGTCATTTCTGCATTTAGTCTCAATTTGCTCGATTCAACTAGTATATTATAAAAGAGGGTTAATTTACTTTCCAAATACACTCTAAATCCCCTACAATTCACTTAGTATTCAATCTCTTTCCATTGGGATTGGATCTAGTGAACTCAACCCCTCTTTTAATGTGATATGTGTGAGAAGTTGAAGGGAATCATTTGTGAAACTTTCATCCCTCGTTTGGGGGGAGAAAAGCTTTCCACTTGATCTCCACTCATCACTTTTCACCATATTACATACACAAACATAGAAAATAAAAGCAGCACAAAGTCTGCCAGTTACCCCCTTTGCTTGAGCTTTCTACACTAGCTTCAAACGTGATAAACAACTCAAAGTCTGCAAGACCAAGTGTGAAAACCAAACCTATATCTCCAAATGCAATTAGCAGCTTGTTGACGTGGCTAAAATCGCAGAACTACGACTCCATCCAGCCAACACAGAATAGAATGCTAAGTATCCTATCCTCTCTTGAGATAAGGAAATCCCTAATGCTGTTTTAAATTGATCAATGGGGATGGCCTGAAGGTTTCGGTTGTCAGGTCTTTACTGCAGGATAACTCACTGATTGATGTGATTTGCTGGGAGCACAAGGGGTTTTACGATTTTGCAACAAGATGGTCTGCTACGATTTTCGGACTACGAAATAAAATCAAAAGGGAAGGGTTCAAGAAGCCTAAGGACAAGGATGATAATAGTTGATGCAGCGGGTAAACAGATTTCGATAAACCAGTTCTTGTTTTGCCAGAGACACCCTCACAACTAGACAAGAACGATGCAAGCTCCAAGGGATGAAGGATTTTCAAACCGCAGACACTCGTTTTAGGCACCCAATTCTAGCGCAACCTAAGACGAACACCTGCAGTTGAACTAAGCACAGTTTGGATTCAGACTAACCATGCACGGTGACCTACAATCAGCAGACCCCCAATGGTATGAACCAAAAATGCATCAAATACCCCTCCACACTCCACCATTAAAATCCCTGCACTCTAATTCTAATCAGCTGAAAGAAACCATGCAAACAGAATGAAAACAAAGACAATAAACACCATATTTCAATGTTCATATATTTGTTTCAGCTACCATTACAACAATTTATGCAACATCTCTATGCTACTATTAAAATCTAACCTACTCTATCTCTAAAATCCCACTACAAAAACTCTAACCACAAAATTCTAACCCTCTACAATGAGAGGCATCCTACCTTTTATAGATTTACAATTTGAACTGGTGGCCTGGATGGATTGCATCCAAGGGTCCTGATTTATTCCACAAAATAAGGCTACCCATACCCACTTAATTCTTAGTTATCCCTTCAACCACAATCTCAACTGCCTACCACTATTTGGCTTTAATTTAGGTCTATCTGGTGGTTGAACATAGCTGTCCACAACTGACCTATTTCCCCTTTGTTTCAAAATATCCTGAGTGGGGCCCACAGACAGTTTTACATTAAAACAATTTCAGTTTTTAAAACTGAATTTCTACAATTAATCCAACTGTGTATTATTCAAGAATGCAGACTTTGGTAGAATTCTGAATGTTCTTCAGTCTTTGGTCTCGGTGTTGCACTTCAACTTGTTGTCCGGGTGGCACACTTCCCAATGTTTCATCGCTTTGATCCTACGTTGTATCTTTGCTCCTGGCTTTGATCGCGATCTGCATTCTT
This sequence comes from Cryptomeria japonica, assembly GCF_030272615.1. Lineage (NCBI taxonomy): Eukaryota > Viridiplantae > Streptophyta > Pinopsida > Cupressales > Cupressaceae > Cryptomeria > Cryptomeria japonica. The sequence continues at coordinate 668,495,677 of NC_081411.1, read as the reverse complement.
GCGTCTTTGTTGGTTAGCGTTTGGGGCTTGACGCTTTAACTCTTCCTCGACGTCGTTGATCGTGATCCTGCAAGCAATCAATTTCAACTTTAATCAATTAATTTGAAAAATTAATTAAATTAATTTGACAAATACTAAATTTTGATTGTCGTCTAGTTTCGTGTCGGTGGAGTTTGGGCTTGAGAAGCTCTTTGTGAGATGTATCTTTTACATGCCTCTCTTCAAACATGAACTCCGATCCTTCGTCTTGATTCGCCCTCGAATTTAGACAAAACTTAGGCTTGAGAGGTGAACTGCGAGATATTAAGTTTAAACCTTCCAATTTCGAACGCTTTACCTAAAATGTGAGATTTCTCTTTATTTTACTTGCCCTTTGTTTATGATTTCGGGCCATTCACCTAAAAGGAGAGATCTTTGGCTATGTTGAAAAAAGCCTCCTTTTGAATTTTCGAGTGAAATAGGCAAAAATAAGAGATTTTCTATTTGTTAAAATACCTCTGTAGTCAAATTTCGGGCCTATCAAACCTTTTGAGAGATTTTGTTTTATTTAAGTGTCAACGCCCAAGTTTGCCTTTCGGGCCCTTTGGAAGCTTTGCGAGATTTGCCTCGTCATTTTAGAACTTCGGCCAATTGAAGGTCTTAGTGCGTGATTCGAACTTGGTCATATTTCGGCCTATTAAACCGATTTGGAATTTATGACTTCGCGATTTTGCTTCGTAGGCTGATTTTAGGTTTAAGTGGAGTTTCGGGTCAAAGGGCCATTCTGCGCGATTTTGAAGGTTTATTATTTTTGGCCTGTAGATCTCTTTCTCGCGATTTTCACACTTCCTTAAGTTTTTCGGCCTCAATGGTGATTTTGTGAAACTCGGAAAACCTTGTGAGCTTTCGGGCAAAATAATGATAATGCGCGATTTTCGACCTTAGACCCAAAGTTGCGTGAATGGTATACCTTTGATGACTCTCAGGTTGAATCATATATCGCGCGATATACCCTTTTCAGCATGTTAGGATGATTTTGAACATTTCTCACTCTTCGTGATTCTCGGGTGAGGAGGAGACTTCAAAAGTTTTAATGTTTTTCGGCCTCTTTGGGGCCTTTATGAGAGCTTTTCCTTAATAGCCTAGTTTTCGGCCTAGAGGCATCTTTTGAAAACTTATTCTATTTTCGGCTACAAAGTCTATTCTGCGCGATTAAGGAATTCATTAATTTTCTCGGGCACATCAGGTGTTCTGCGCGATTTTCATTTTGCATTAAAACACCTTTGTTTTTCGATTTCGGGCTACCAAGCCGAAATGAGAGGCGCGAATTAGGAGTTTATATTTTCGGCTTAGAGGGGAGTTTTGGGAGAAATGGCAAACTTTAAGTTTTCAGGCCAAAAGAAGATTTGGCGAGTTTGTCTCATTTCGGCCAAATGAGTTTTGAAAATTTAAGTTCACCCTTTCACTTTCCAGCTCTTTAAGCTTGTTTGTGGTTTTCGGCTAAATGATGAGCTTTGCGAACTTGGAACTTTTTTCCCTTTAAACGATCTCTCACCTTTTGGGCTTGGAAGGCAGCTTGGAGGTTTGACAGATTTTCGGCTTGGATCATTACTTGCGCGAACTTTGCTCCTACTTCATTTTCAGCTTCAAAGAGAATTTTGAGAGGTTGTGGTGATTCTATCATTTTCGGCCTAGAAGACGTATTTGAGAGGCTTAAGTTTATTCGGCCTACATCATTACTTTGGAAGCTTGAAGTGGTTTTCGGCCCGAATGGCCAAGATGCATGACTTCTCCTTTTAACGCTTTAAGACTCCAAATTTCGGGCTCTGAGATGGTTTCGCGATTTTACCTTTGCTTCTACGACCTTACTTGGACTTTCTCTCATTCATTGGGTAGACTCAGACCAAAAATGGGGGTCCCTATCCAGGACGGGGATGGGTGTGCAATACGCACAACACAGCTCAAAGTCTGCAAGATTGAATTTAAATCCCTCTTGAAGAATAAAACAAAAATCATAATCAACTCCAGAAAATGTCGTCACATAACAACTTGAATTGACAAACAGTCTCAACACAACTTGCCTCTTTTATTGAAAGCAATCTGATTTACATCTAAGCTCAAACTCTTAGAGTGCACATACAAATTGGCAGAATTTTGTTGCATTGCCAAAAGATAAAAATTACAATAGATCCCCTCAAGTATTTATAGGAGAGGAGCCTTGAGAAATAAGTGGGAGGATCCTAACTAACTTGAGAAATTCTCTCAACCACCATGACTTATTCCAACTACTAACTAAGACTTATTAAAAATTACAAGTCCTATTCTAAATTGACTTGTAATTACAAAAAAGCAAGTGATAAACTTGCAATTGCAACATTGTTTTTTTTTGTACAAGTAAACTTGTCAAAAAAGAATTACAAATTCACAATTGAAACTATTCTATGTGTCTGAAGACATGACTCTAACTACATTATCCTCTATTTTGAAAATCTTCATGCTGCCTTAGGATGCTAGAATTTGAAGTATTCAAGATTGGTGAAGACATCTCGAACCGGAACAAGAATTTGCATCCTTAATGTTCTTTGTGTCCTTGGCCAATGAACTTCAATCTTATCTTCTTGCTTGGGGTACTACCATTCATTCAAGAGGGAAAGGGCTGCCTTCCTCTTTTCATGTTATGACCATCTCTGTCTTGAAAGCATTCTATAATTTGCATCCATGAATTGTTGTTGTATCTCTGCTTCTTTTGTTAGCTGATGAAGAACCCATAACACCTTATTCAAGATGATATTGTTATAAAACAATGCCCATGCCTTGATTTGTTGGTTTGGTAGATCGTGCGTGCAAACAAGATTGACAAGGGAAGGGATAAATTCATGCAAAAATAGGCTCACAAGTGAATTTTGGGTTTTGAGGACTGCATTACATGTGTGGAAAAACAAGAGCATTAACTTGCAATTGTGGAGAACAAACATGCAACTTCATATGTGTAATGGGTAACTACAAGTTTGCACTTGTAATTGGACCCTAGAGACTCATTTTCAAGTGTTTTTGAGTGCATTTTGGACCAATTTTGGGTTCTGGAAGGCTGACTACAAGTAAGAGAACATTACAACTTGCACTTGTAATCGAGTTTTAAACATTCCAATTGCAAGTAAATAGGAAAAATTTGCAAAAAGGGGAAAATCATACACATTCGCAACTTGCATTGCAAATGACTTATCAATTGGGAAGAACATTCTAAAATCCGAATTCAAACAAGAACAAAATATTTACAAAACATGATCAATCAAGGAATTAAAAACAACAAAAGAAAGCAAGAACAAAACTGAAAATACATATCTTGCTTGAACAAAATGCCCTAAGCAAAGACAAATGAGCTTGGGGATGAACTGAAATGATCAATAAATAGATAAAGAATGCAACCGCGTTGATATCCCAAGCATCAACAAAAAAGGATTTGCAAGAAACTCGTGGCACCAAAAACGGCTAACACTCCACGTTGAATGGAGAGGCAAAAACGTGGCTCAATGCGGAGCTTTGAACCAGCAAAACGTGGCAAAACTTGGCGGTTTGAATCAGCAAATGGAGGAGTAGATATCTCCCACGCCTCTTGGCATTCAACGTCCCACTCCCTTGCAAATCGGATTCAAACAAGGAGCCAAGAAATATCCATTTCTTGGAGAGAAAAATGCAGGTCAGAGTTCTTAAATCCGACTACAAGCAAAAAATGCAGCCCACAAAGATGCAATCGGGTTCTAAAAACCCTTTTACAAGTTTAAAATGACTTACTTTTCCCTTCATTTGTGCAAATTCGGGTTTCTAGGAGAGAAAAGCACAAAAAGAAAGAACAAAAAGACTTGCAATAGGGAATTAAAATCCCTATTACAACTTTCAACCAAAGTTCCCAGACTCGGACTCGGCTCGGACTCGACTCGTGACTCGGCTCGGACTCGGCAATGACTCGGCAACGACTCGGCAAAATAAGAAAACCCTTGAAATTTAGATATTTTTAACGATTTAAAACTTGTTTCATACACCCATTATTGAATTAAGCTTAAAGACACTATAACATCATCAAATAGAACCTAATTTGATCAAAAACATAAACATACATCCATCACATGCGTAGAAATGTAAATTGTAGCTGAAGGAATTAGAAAACATAGATATATAGAGTTATAAATGTTGTCCAATGTATATAAAATCCATGACTTCAAATGTTCCCAAACATATATGTAACTGTAAAGTGTAAACAAAAACAAGTCTATGGCTCAGGCTCTGGCTCAGCCTCGTCTATCTGCCTCCTAGAAAGGCGTCTAAGGTAGGTCCTGGATGACTCAGTAGCCATAGTCTCTGCCTGTGATGTGCCAGTCTGAGTAGCCATAGGTGTTGGGGACGAGGGGACGTGTTTCCGGGACGGGGGGACCAAGGGCCTAAGTTTGGGGACTGCAGGGGGACGGCGACGGGGGGGTGGCGGGGTGGTGGTGCTGATATAGTTATACATATACATATAGTACTTGAAAAACTAGTTTTGAAAAGATGTATGACAGTATTACAGTATAAGAATTACATTTTCAAATGAGACTATAGGAAATTTGAAATACTAAATCTAAATACCAATTACCAAGATTTCTAAGTTGTGTTGTTATATGGAGCCTAATCAGAGTCAGAGGTTAGATTTTCCCTACTTCTATCGGCACGGTTTCCCCCTATATTTTTCAACGGGGGTTTGGCGGCAGCGCCCCCAACTTTTATTATTTTCTAAAGGCGTCGGGTGTTATAAGAAAGGGAAATGGCGAAAAAAGTCATTAAAAAATGTTATGTTTTTTTTTTTTTTTTAACTGCACTTTATTAAGTGACTCCAACCGGGTCACGACCCTCGGACTCGGCGAGTCAAGGAATGACTCGCCTGACTCGGCGAGTCACGCCCTCTGACCCGTCCGAGCTCGGGTCAGGGTCACCGTGACCCGGCAAGGGTCACCCGGCCCACTGACTCGCGTGACTCGTCGCGAGTCACGGAACTTTGCTTTCAACAATAAAACATAAAAACTTGTAATAGGGATATAAAATCCCCATTACAACTTAAAAATAAAACATAAAGTCACATAAAGAGTTGTAATAGGGAAACAAAATCTCTATTACAAGTTTAAAACATAAAGTAGGAACTTTAATGAGAACTTACAAGTTCTCATTAAACTTATAATTTTAAATTCACTTGTAATTTGTCTAAAAAGTTTCTACAACTTAAAAGACATAAAAAGAAAGGAAGAAATAAAAAGTAAGTTACAAGTTTTAACTAAAGTGCACTTGTAATTGTTTAAAAATTTCCCTACAACACAAAAATAGAAGAAAACTCCTAACCTGCAATAGAAGAAAAATTTCCCACCTGCAGTCAGGAAGAAAAAACCTGAAATTGAAGGAAAGACAGCAAACGAACTCGAAACGCGATGAAATTTGAAATGTGAATCGAGGATGGACCGAAGATCAGTCCAATCCACCAAGGAGAAAAAATTTTGCCTCGATTATTGTGCCTTAAGAGTAAAATCTTCAACCTGTAGTGACTGCTCTAAAACCCGAAATTGCACAAAAAGCTAGGAAAATGAAGGGCAAAACTTACCAAAACTTGGACAATGACGGCAAAGACCCTTGATGATTTGATGCTAACAAATGTGAGTTTTACACCTCGTAGAACGTGCCTTGGAGACAAAAATGACACATTTTGAGCAAAAATTTGTAGGGGTTGTCACATTTTTGAAAATCCAAAAATGAGGACAACAGAGCAATTTAAGGAATAACATCTAATCTGACTTATACTACAGGTACTGAGTTTGGGAAGCTTCAGGCATAATTTCAGTGAAATGAAGGATTTTGAAGACCTAACTCCACCTTTGAGGGCAAACACCACGTTTGGAAGGAGAACTTCAAATTCATTCTAAAGTCCAATTTTGGCCAGTATTTTGAGCCATCATAACTTTACTCATTGCCCGTCCCCAGGTCGAATTTTGTCATTGAAGGCCTCTCTCTCTCATGCCAGCAAGACAGGAAGGAGAGGGGGGTCCCTGTCGGAGAGGGGGGTCCCTATAGGAGACGGGGAGTGTGTGCATAGGGTCCCTATCGGAGATCGGGTCCTTCCCTTCAGCCCGTGGCAACCTAGTGATGAAGTCCATGGAAATACTTTCCCATTTTTGACCGGGAATGGGCAAAGGTTGTAACAAACCAGCTGGCAGAGTGTTCTCATCTTTGTTTCTCTGGCATGTGTGACACTCCTTGATGTATTTCAAGACATCATTTTTAAGTCCCTTCCAAGAAAATCTCTCTTGGATCTCCCTGTATGTTTTGAAGTAACCTTGGTGACCAGCAAGGGGAATATCATGGAAAGTTTTCAAAATCTTCTCCTTCAGCTTAGATTCAACCACAATGAAGATCCTTCCTTTGTATAGGATCAACCCATCAACCAATTTGTACCTTTCATCATGAAAAGTACCTTCTATAATGCTGGTTGCAAACTGATTTTTGGCATAATCAACAAGCAACTACTCCCTCCAATCAGCACTAAGCTCGCACAGTGAGCTCAAATGGGGCCTTCTGGACAAGGCATCAGCCACAACATTGTTCTTTCCCTTAACGTAATCAATATCGAAGTCGTAAGCCTGTAGCTTAATCACCCACTTCTGATGCCTTTCATTCAAATCCTTCTTATGCATGAAGTATTTAAGACTATTATGATCAGTCCTAACAATGAACTTACTCCCCACCAGGTACTGCTTGAACTTCGCAATGGCATGCATTATGCAAAGCATTTCCTTGTCATATATCGAATACAGCCTTTCAGGTCCTCTCAACTTCCTACTCTCGAAGACTATAGGATGCTTATCCTGCATGTGGACTGCACCAACACATTCTCCAGATGCATCACACTGCAGTTCAAATGGTTTGGTGAAATACTGTAAAGCCAAAACGGGGCAGGAACTCATGACCCCCTTAAATTAATCAAAACTTGTATGTGCCTTTTCGGACCATTCAAAATCTCCTTTCCTTGTAAGATCTGTGAGGGGGGCAGCCAACTGAGAGTATCCCCTTCACAAACGTCCAATTAAAACCACACAGACCCAAGAATCCCTTCAAGTGTGTTATGTTTTTAGGAGGAGGCCAATCAATGGTGGCTCTAATATTTTCAAGGTCTACCTTCACACCACCTGCACTGATAATGTGACCAAGGTAGAGCAATTCTTCCATTCCAAATTCACATTTGGACTCCTTGGCAAACAGGGATTCGGATTCCAGTATGCTTAGCACTTCATCCAAGTCTTGTAAATGCTCCTTCCAAGATTTGTTGAATATGAGTATGTCATCAAAGAATATCAGTACGAACTTCCTCAGCTGTTTCTGGAAGATCTTGTTCATGCATGACTGAAATGTGGCAGGTGCATTCGTCAAGCCAAAGGGCATCACTAGGAACTCAAAATGCCCAAAGTGGCATCTGAAAGTGATCTTCTCCACATTTGAAACTCTCATCCTAATCTAATCATACCCTGACCTGAGGTCAATCTTAGAGAAGACCACTGCACCATGTAGCTCATCAATTCTTGGGATAGGGTATCGATTCTTAATAGTTTTCTAATTCAGGGCCCGGTAATCCACGCACATGCACATGGTCCCATCTGTAGTACCCCTACCCTAGTCAGCTTTGTAAAACCGGTTTTGACCTTGGTTGACTTTTTATGTGGCATTCTTGAATGGTTGAATTACCATGAGGTAATGTTATAGGCAGATATTATGATTATTGTGCATACCGGTTAATGTGCTTACGCATCGATTCTTATGTAAGTTTAATTGTCCTCCTGATTCTTGTTATTAATATGGAGCTAACATCTTCATTAAATATATATATATGTATGCTTGTGTGACTCTTTAGGTGTTAGTTGATGTCTTCCGCTGAGTAATTTGTACTTTGATATCTTGTTGTATCATTGTGTTGTGTTTAACTCTTTTTTTTTTAAATTATTGCACTCCATTCGTGTGTCTTAGCTTTATCCCTTCGAGGTTTCCTGGCGGGGCATTACATTTGGTATCAGAGCCCATATTGCAAACACTGGGATCTCTGGTTTCGCTTATGGCCTTAGTTGGTGTGTGGTGTATCAACCTTATGTATATGCTTGTCCTCCTTTTTGTATGTGTGTGATTGAACAGACCTTAACTTGTGTGTAACGTGTGTATTCACACCTTGTTTTCACCTTCTTGATGTTGGTGCTTTGGAGTGATTGTATGTGCTTTGTTTGCTTATTGATGTCTTGGTCTACGATTACTCATATTCTGAAAGAGAGTCATATGTACTTTCCTTTTTGATTGTTGTACTCTTTTGACTAATCCATTTGGGTTGGTTAGTGTTGTCTTGAATCTAAAAGTACGAAATGTGTGTGTTTAAGAGTATGATCTAGCTTAGTGTTGTCCACTTGAAGGACTTGTATGGTAAATATTAAATGCTTATTTTGTAGTGAAATGAATGATTATCATCCTTCCTCTTCTCTCTCTCTAGAAATTAAATGTTTTTTTTTTCATATGTGTAATTATCTCTTATGTGAGTTTTCTTTTTGCAAGAGAAAGGTTGCGATTTCTTGAGCCCTTGTGTGAGCCCTATAACGCTTATGTATTTTTAGATTATAAAAGGGCTTTGGTTTGAAAGTTCATATTGGATATTGAGAAAAATTGCATGTTTACATTAAAGAATTCTCCATGTGTTTCGTAGGAGTAATATAATTAATTTCTATCTTAATTAAGGTGCATTATTATGCGAATAGTTGATTTTGTGAAACTGCTTTGGTTGTAAAAGAAGTATCAAAAGGGAACATGTTATAGTAGCTTCAAGAGTGTATTAATGTGTTCCACGAAAGCTTGTTTTATGTGTTTCTTTAAAACCAATTTGATTGAGGATCTATTTTAGCAATGCTCCATTGAACATGCCTTTGGATATATGTAATTGCCTTATTATGTTTAGAAAGTGTGAATGAAAAGCTTGTTTGATGTGTATGCATAAATGTGTATTATTTAGTTGATAGCTCCTCGCTTGTCTTCTTACCGTACCTTGAATTTTCTATGATAGGTTGCAAATTATGATGTGCGGTTGTATTGTATTAGAGTAGTGAGTGTTCTCGAGAGGTCTTGCATTATCGATAAGATTACCTGTTTTGATCTCCGTCGTTTGGAAAACTAGAACATTCTGTTGCAACCATAATAATTGGAAATGTCTTGTTAGGCTGTTTGGCATCCTTCTAAAACAGTAGCGAAATGAAAACCGTGCAAATAAATGATAGACTTATAGTGAGAAAGTTCAGCTTGTAGTGTGATCTTGTTAATCTTGTGCCTTTGTAGGAAATAGTTTGATTATCAAACTCTCTTTCCCTTTTCTTTGCCTAAATCATAAGATTTTTAGAAATGCTACTAAGAATGCATTGATTTAAAAAAAAAAATTTATAACACATATGTAATAGCATGTTTGCTTTTGGGCTGCTTATGGAAAGATGAAAGTCTTGAGCTTCATAACAAAATTTGCATAGTTAGTAATGTGGTTGTGAATGCTTAATGGATTTAGAAAAGATATCGGAATGATGTTATTTCCTTATGTAATGGTGAATTGTTAAGAATTTCAATACTGGTATCTAGAGTAAACTTTATTCAGTGATTCATGTGGAAAGCATGGGTAAAACTTTTCTTGAGTAGATGATAGCGTATTGAAAAGTACTCCCCGTAAATGTGACTAAACCAGTAATGGTGCTATTCCTTGTGTATTGTAAGAAACCCGTGCTTGCTATGTGTGCCGATGGGATGGTGAAGTAATCAACCATGGAGGATATGTTTGCTTATGAGTATGGGAAACCATACTGTTTATGTGATGTTGCTTATTTGTTTCCTTACTAAGAGCCAACTCACGGGTTGTTGATAAGTCAGTACGTGAAGAAGTAGTATTAGAAGTCACCATTCCTTGAATAGCATGGAAAGGCGTACGAGTAATGTTGACGCGAAGCAACTTTAGCTTCTCTATTTCGAGGAAAAATATAGTTTTGTAATGAAACTGTATTATAGGTGTACTCAATACTTTCCCTTATGATGAACCGATTTATAAGGTTCATGTGTGCCAGCGTATTCCTATCCTTTATTTGAGCATATTGATGTCAGTTCTTGAGCAGAATGATGGTTTTATTAGAGGATATTTTGCCTTGTCTTCATGAAAGGTATGTTATTTTTCACATGAGCTGCCAATTGTCCAGCGTTGGTAGACATGTGGGTGGACCTTAGCCATGTATACCTCCGCCTTACGATGAGTATCCTGAGAGGTACGTCGCTATGCAGGGTGTGACCTGCACGTGCCTTTTCCGCGAGGTACATTGCTATGCGAGATACGTCCATTGCGTTCCCTTTCCGCTTGGAGTATTGCCATGCCGTACTGAGACACGATGCGGGATGTAGTAGACATTGGCATGCGGAATACGTCCATTGCGTGCTTTTTCCGCTTGGAGTATTGCCATGGCGTGCTAAGACACGATGCGGGATGTAGTAGACATTGCCATGCGGCCTACCGACAGGTTTAGGGTAGAGCCATGCCGCATGACGACGTGATGCAGGGTGATGTCGACGTGCACACCGCCATGCCATGTGGGTAGTGAGACTATGTCGCACCACATGATGAGCTACTGCGATAGCTAGACGATTGTTCCTTCCTTCTTCATTGGTGGCTAGATGCTAGTCACATAGTGATGTAATGTGCACTTATGATATTTTTTTTTAATTTATTTCCTTGTGGGCCAGCAATTTATTTTATTTTGACTTTGAAGGTTTAGCCACGATCTTATGATCTTTTACATACTTGATTTGGTGTTGCAAATTCCGGATTATTTTCTTGCCTTACTGTTGGAATTGATGATAATTATCTTTATTCTTTTGTACTTTGGTGGCTAGACTGATTCATCCTTATTGTTTTTCGTATGCTGGTCTTGTGTTGAAATGTGAAATTGCTCTCCAAGGACGTATGAGGCGGTCTTGGAGAGTGTATACGAGGAAGTAGACGTAAGGAACCTTGAGGATGGGGGTATGTGAGGCTGTGAAACAGCTAGTATCCACTACCTACCTATGTGTGGTGACTATCTCTTGGAGGCTAACCACCTTACACAACAAGGGATGTTCACGAGGGTCTTGTATGGAAGGTAGCACCGCTATGGTGTGCCCTAGCACCATCAACCCTTTGAGTGAGATGTTGGATATTTATGATCATATTATTGTTCTAAGATCAGGCATAGAGATGTTGATCGTGCATGTTATCTTTGACCGAGCATTAGACATGCTCACATGTGGCCTTTTGTGTTGTGCATTCCAGTTATGTGGATGATTATTATGTGTAATCATGGAGTAAATTGTGTTAACTTGTCACTATGTTATGGGACATAGTCTTTGGAAAGATTTTTATATGCCTGGCAAGTGTAAACAATTGAGTTATTTATGTTGCTCTTATTTCATGAAAGTTAACTTGGTTGTAGAATTTAATATTTGAAGCTAGTTTTATGCGATAAAGTTTTATGAAAAAGATGTATTGGTAAAAGAAATTGATCATGATGGCATGTTTTCTGGTCATGTTTGATAGATGAGTTTAGTAATTGTTGTCTATATCTTTTAATGCTTTAATTTGGTGTAATGAAAGGAAGAAAATTCTTGTTTCCCTGCTATGATTGTGGATAATTCCTAGAATATTTTAAGAAGTGTATGGTTTTAGATGTATCTTGCCAATGGATAATGACATTCGTAGAGGATTTAGCAATAATGTTTCAATTGTTGAGAAAATATTTATATGTGCAAATTAATAATTGTTAAATGAGTTTCAGGGCTAATACGTGTTGCATGACTTCCACTTAGCCTTACGACTTCCAGGAAAAAGTCGAAGCCTAGGGGGGGAGGATGTAGTACCCCTACCCTAGTCAGCTTTGTAAAACCGGTTTTGACCTTGGTTGACTTTTTATGTGGCATTCTTGAATGGTTGAATTACCATGAGGTAATGTTATAGGCAGATATTATGATTATTGTGCGTACCTGTTAATGTGCTTTCGCATCGATTCTTATGTAAGTTTAATTGTCCTCCTAATTCTTCTTATTAATCTCGAGCTAACATCTTCATTAAATATATATATGTATGCTTGTGTGACTCTTTAGGTGTTAGTTGATGTCTTCCCTTGAGTAATCTGTAATTTGATATCTTGTTGTATCATTGTGTTGTGTTTAACTTTTTAAAAAAAAATTATTGTACTCCATTCATGTGTCTTAGCTTTATCCCTTCGAGGTTTCCTGGCGGGGCATTACACCATCCTTCTTTCTCACCAAAACAACACTCGAAGCAAAGGGACTTTTGCTTGGCCGTATGTAACCCATGTCAAGCAATTCTTGGATTGCTTTCTCAATCTCATCCTTTTGCTTTTTAGGATACCAATAAGGAGTAGTCATAACCGGCTTAGCTCCTTCTTCAAGCTCAATGATGCGCTATGCACCTCTCTCAAGGGGTCTGCCAAGAGGTGGGTTCTCAAACACCTTACTTCTCTAGGTTATCAAGGCTTGAATATCTTCAGGATAGTTTTGACCTTCTCTTAGTGGTTCTGAGGGCATGACCATGACCTTACTTCTATACGTGATCAATGCTTGAATGTCTGCGGAATAGCTGCCTTTGTCTACCAATGGATTTGAAGGCATTATCAAACACTCTGCTAACCACTCCACCTAGTTATGGCGGATCAACCTCTCCATCCTTTTCAAAGATACAACTCGAAGTCCACCATGCGACATTCCTCTCAATACTACCTTCTTCCCTTCAGACATGAATTTCAGCTCCATGGTTTGCAAGTTTAATGTAATCTCTCCAAGAGATCTCAGCCATTGAATCCCAAGGACTGCATCATCAGTCCCACCAATGCTAACCACAAAGAAATCATCTCTGATTTCATGATTTCCCAACTTCAGAGACATGTTGGAAATCATCCGGTTGCAAGAGATAGTGGAGCCATCTACTACCATGACTTTGAAGCCCTCAACTTCCTCTGCCAATGAGAGCCATCTTTGCAACAATCCTCTGCTACCATGACTTCCTCTGCTACCATGACTTTGAAGCCATCTTTGCAACAATCCTCTAATCAACCAAATTGTGAGTCGCTCCTGTGTCAATGAGAGCAATGACACGATGCTCTCCAATCACACCTCGAACTCTAAAGGACTCATTCTTGTGAATGCTCGAGAGTTGAGCAACCACTCCTCTGTCCTCTAACCCAATTTCAGGCCCTTTAGGAGCCTCTTCATACTCGCTGTCCTCAACTTCAGTTTGTTGTTCTGAAATTTCAGAATCTGACCCATCCGCAGAATAGCACTCCATCTAATGCAAATTGCCCTTTCCATGACACTTATGTCCTGGGGCCCGAGGTTCTTTGCAAGAATAACAAAGATTCTTCCTTCGAAGCTCTTGACGGAACTCATCATCCATTCGCGAAGGAAACCTCTTGGTCTGATTTGTGAATTTCTTCTTATCCTTTCGGAAAGGAAAAGGCTTGGACTGAATTTTGTTCCTTGGGGCAGCCAACTCCATGCTTCGAGATTTCTTAATAGCTTCTGCCAAGGTGGGCGGATCAAATGCTTTAACCCAACCTCTCAAAGGTTCCTCAAGTCCTTCAGTGAAAAGGACAACTAACGGCTTCTCAGAGATGCTACTTACCATAACTGATAGATTTTGGAATTTAGTTACATAAGTGTCCAACGAACCTTGCTGTTTGAGTTGAGCAAGTTCTCTAAATTTCATCTCTGGATCCTTGGTGTCGAATCTCTCAATCAGCTTGTTGGTGAAATAAGCATAGGCGGTGATCAAGTTATGACCAAGGGTGACCAACCCATGGTACCACCATTCGTGGGTCACTCCATCCAAGTGCAAGGTAGCGAACTTGATGGCGTCTTCTTCTGGCATAGGCCTCAAGGACAAGTAATTATCCAACTTCTGCACCCATGCTCTAGCTGTGCTTTTAGTGCTTCCATCAAAGTGTGATAAAGTCACTCTTCCAAGAGCTTGCTGATAAACTCTTGGGGCAACAAATCTATTGTCATTCCTCCTTCCTCTCTTCATTTTTTGATTCAAGAATTGGTCCAAAGTGAGGAAATCTCGGATCTCTCCAAGGAGAGAAGCACACTCCATATAGTTGTTCCTTATTTCATCAGTTGTAGGTATCTCCATTTCAGCTTGTTGTGCTTCTCTTGGCAGGAACACAGGTTGTAGAGGTCTTGGGGCTGAACCTCCACTGTTGCTCCCGTTGTTACTCCCATTTCCATTGCCTACAGGAGCATTAGAAGTGTTGGCTTCTGGTCCATTGTTGGGTTGGTTAGGGGTCCCAATGACGTTCTAGTTAAGTTTGGCCAGCAATAGAGACATCATGTCCATCATGGCATTGGATTGTCTCTCAACCTTCTTATCAGGTGCCTCATTCTGTTATGTAGCCTTGTCTACCATTGAATCCACTGAATCTGTAGAATCCAAATCCTTCCCTCTGTTTCTCAGTACTTCTAAAAATGTATCCTCTTCCAGCACTACCGAAATCTGAAACTGTTGTCTCTTCTGTTCTTGGTTGTAGTATCGGACGTCTCTGTCACTCATGGAGAATTCTGAATCCTCTGAAACTCACACGCTGGTAGGAAAACCAGCTCTGATAGCACTGTAATATCCCGGATATTTTTTTGTTTGTTTTTTAAGACCAATAAGAATCATCAACCAACATATACCCGTTAAGGTTAGAAAGCATAAACTCAAAGCTTGCTGAAAATGCAACCCTTCCACTTTCTGATTACCAAGTGCCCAATGTGGGAAAGTGAGAGCATACGATGAAGAGGGGATCATTTGATCACAAATCTGCTGAAATGATAAAGTAAATACAGTAATGGGCAGCAAGCCAACCCCTTCTGCTTATCCAACGGGAAAGCAAGAGACTTGGCGGTGAACCAGCCAAGAGAACCATACAGCAAACACAAATCACTCAACCGCAGTATTTCAGCGGGAGGACTGAATTACAAAATACTCAACTCGACCGCTTATGCAGCAGGAGGACCATTACAACCAATCATCACTCGACCACTTATACAGTGGGAGGACTGAATTACAATTTAACTGATGTAGGTGGCAAGCCAGCCTCTTCCACTTTTCAGCGAGATGAGAGATTACAATCCAGAATGGGTTAGTAGTACTACTACTTAACCTTACAATAACAGAGAGAGTGAGAGTAGAAGAATAATGCCGAACATAAAAGATAATAATCATGAAACTCTGCTAACATCAAAATTGCAAGCTGGAAATGCATAACCAGCAACCTATAAACCCACTAAATCACTCATATCTCTCTCAATACTCACCCAATTCACCCAAAATCAGTCCTAAACCAACACTAGACCAGCAGCGATGAGGACAAACCAAAAGTAAGCTATCAAAACCCCCCATATTATTTGGCACGTATCCCAATGCACCTTCAAAACCCCACACCTAGCTAAGGAATTTCAATTTGCTTTAATAAATTCAGTACTCAATAAAAGGTGCCACAAACTTACAGTGTGAATCGCCAGTAGCAGGAAGGATGAAAGAGCCGGTACCCAGAATGACCAGACACTCAAGCAGAGAGGTGTGATCTAAAACGTGCTTAAGCCACAGGTAAACCAGCAGCTCCAAAAATCACTCCAAACACCAAAAAGACTAAGATATGCACTGAAAGTATGGGAGATTACAACACACGGCTAGGTACTATATTTCAAGTACGAAACTGGAAAGCACTATGGAGCCGCACTCTGAAGCATCAAAGTTTTGACACCAATCAGGCAGCATAACAATGCAACTTTTCAAGATGTCTAGAATGAGAGCCCAAGGCTCATATTTATAACTCCACGCCTTCCCAAATGCAAATGCAAATGGCGCCAAACTTCTTTCAAATTCAACTTTATTTCACCTTATGTCTCCCCACTAACTTAGCGCCCAGTTACCTTTCCTAGGTAAGTTTGAACTTCCTCATGGTGGCGTCATTTTTGCAATAATAACATTAGACCAAAGATGTTTGAATCCTCTAAATGGCCACCACAAATTCGCCCTCTGACTTAGGAGATAATCAAATGAATATTAAATTATTTTTTCCTAAGTAATCTCCACCAAAGTTTAAAAACTCGGGCTCGGCAAACCAAAAATTTGGACTCGGACTCAGACTTGTGAAAGACTCAGCAAGGACTCGGCAAAAAAAAAACCGTAGTTTTACAAAAAAACATAAAGAAATTAATGCATTTAGAGAACATAAGAGCCATAATTGAAACATTACACATGTCACATACTCATAGTTTCAAACTTTCAACTCTAAAATGTATAATACCAAGATTTCTTCAATGCTAATTATGCTGTTATATGGCGCCTAATCAGACTCGGAGGTTAAATTTTCCCTACTTCCATCGACGCAGTTTCCCCCTATATTTTTCGATGGGGGTTTGGGGGCAACGCCCCTTGCGCGCTCCCTGTCGCGATACAAGGCGGTGTCGAGGGGCAGCGCCCCGCGAGGTCAACAATACTTTAATTATTTTATAAAGGCGTCGGGTGTTATTTTTATTTTATTTTTCACTCCCTCAATTATGCCAAGTGAAGGCAAAAAAAAATTTTAAAAACTCAATTTTAAAGCTTGCATGACTTTTTTTCTAGGTCGCGCGAGCATCTGAAAGTCTCGCGAGTCCGTGCAAAAGACTCGCGAGTCTTTCAGATGGACTCGCCTCGCGAGTCCTTGGCGAGTCGACTCGTGGCTCCCATGGACTCGCGAGTCCGTGGCGAGTCCACGAGTTTTAAAACTATGATCTCCACAATTAATCAGTAATTGCAAATATTTAAATATTAAACCTTTGACAAGGATATAATATTTAATTAAATTACTTATGACTCCCATACTAATCATTAACAGAAACCAGGATGAAGCGGAGTGAAGAAGACCAAAGAACTGCTACAAGACCAAGATCCTGTCCACTACAAAAAATAGAAATACTCCATTCTGCCACTTACTAAAAATAGTAATTCATGAACTACTGCTCCGAAAAGCATGATCTTCGCACCCAGTGACAAAGCATGGAAAGCTCAGTAGGACGGTATCATCAAAACAGCCAACCCCTAACTTACTAAAAATAGTAAGTTCTCACCTCATCAATGTTTGAAACACTAATTCTTCATTCCACATAGCCTACGGGTCTCAGGAATAGGCCAATGGACCACTGAAAGTACATCATCAAGAAGAGGATATTACAAAGTGAACAAGTCGTCTTCTACTGACAAGACTAAGATAGAAGTGTGTGAACAACAACCCACATCTCTATATAGGAATGTAACATAATATTAGAAATCTTTGGCTAAAACGATGCAAATGGTGCTTGAGTTGCTGGTTCAAAATGTCTAATACGTTGCATGTTAATCAAATTGCTATACTTAGCTAGAGGATTGCTTGGATTTGTGTGGTGGATTGATTGTAGAAGAGTCGATGCACTACACTGATTCTTAGATACATGGTATGATTGCAGATTCCTTTGTCTGCTACCCTCATGATGGATGGGGCCACTTCTAGTTGAACGGTGTGGGAGGACCACCAGTTTGTGGATGGAGGAAAAATATTCGAACGATGCTCTCTCCCCACACAACTGAAAAGAACGTTGAAGACTTGATAATAGAGATACATTGTTTATGTGTACATGATTATATTTTGGAAATCGTAAAGCAGTATGATTATATTTGTTATGTTCAAAATAAATTATTCTTGCTTGTTTTTATTAATGGATGAATACTCATCTTGTGTACTTATAGTTTGAATACCTTATATTTGGTTCTAAAACTATTATTATGATACATTATAATTGATTTCTTTTGGATTTGGTTGTATTGAATAACCTTTAAAAAAATATATTGGTTTCTATAGCTGAAAATTTTAAATAGTAATCTTTGTTTGTTACATGCTTGAAATCATAGCACATCCTCTGTTAGAGTAATTAGGATATCACCTAATTAATTATCTAATTAGGTCCTTATTACTTTATTCACTTGAGCTAAACTTAGGAGTGCACTTTGCTTTTATTAGATTAGGCTAATAATAGCTCATGTGTCTCATTCATTATGATGTGGACACTTGGCACTAGTAATTTAATTTTGTCCTAGGTTTTAGATCTTAGAATTTGCAGCAATTGTCGAAAAAATTTCATGGCGCTGCAAAAAATTTCAACTGCCAATCTTTTGAAATATTTTGTCCTTCAGATCCCTGCCTCTGCATCACCGTAGCCTGGTTATCGTCGGTCCCATACCCCTATGCCACTGCCCCTAAATTGCTCCTCCCAAATGTCGTCATGGCCACACACGCCATCATTAATTCCAACCACTTTAGCCTCACCACAATCAAATTTGTAACCAAGGGCTTTCGTCCAATGCACAAATCCAAGCACCCTAGTCCACGATAGGACCAAGGGCTTTTTTTTTAGCCCCCAATTTCCTTTGCAAGCCAACTTTGACTAGTTTCACGAAATCAGGTATAACTTGGGCATTTGACCTCTATTTTTCAGAAGTCATATATCATCAAAAAAGCTCCCAACCTAATCTAGTGGTGGAAATATTTTTTCTAGATTTTTCTCTTGGAGAATTCTACAAACATTTGAAGTCAAATCTAGTTGTTTGCAATTGGAGGACACAAGCTTTTAGTCTAGACTCTGTTTTTCATGATTCTTGCGGCATCAAAATGTTAACTCAATCCTCTACACAAATCTTGGGCATATTTTTCTAGAAAATTTTCCGGGTATCTTCTATTTCTATCATAACTCAGATCTTGTGTTTTGGGTTCCTTTCTTGGAAAACATGTCAATTAGGAGATTTTTTTGCGATGAAAGGGGATTGAGAGGATCTATACTATTGTGTTAGTTCTTTTCTATACTTTTTTCATTCATATATCATGGATCCAAATCATGTTACTGCCCTCACTTCATTCAACTACTATAGTTGGAAAAAACAAGTTGACATTAATTTGAAGAAAAAAGGATTATACAAAGTGACCATGGGTACAAAACTTGAGCATATAGGTACTACTAAGAAGAGAAAGTGGTTCAATAGGTGTTATGATGCTATTGGGATAGTATGCATGTCTATGTCTCTAGATCTTCTTTTTCATGTTGAACCTTGCACCACATCTAATCAAATCTAGACTCAATTGGAGCCCTTGGAGGATACTTTGAAGGAATTCCAGTTGGAGAACGAGATTATTGGCTTGAATCCTACATATTTCGACAACATCCAAGAATTCTTCACCAAATTGGAGTCTCTTAGATTGCAGTTGCAGCAGTGTAGTATTCAGAAAGAGGACTATCGGTTGTTTCTCTCCATCCTTTTCAAGCTTGGTCCTAACTATTCAGTTTTTGTATCCACCTATTATGCTGCTGAAGAAGCACCTGGTACTCAATTCACTATGCCTTCACTTGATGATTTTCCTTCATCTCGTACTCAAGAACACGCAAACTTGGTTCAGATGGGTAGATGGCAATCCTCCAAATCACAAGCTCTTCTTGCATCCCAAGGCACCAAAGATTAGAAGGTTTCAAATGGCAAAGGCAAGAAACAAAAACACAAGGATTAAAAGTCACATGAGTAGCCCAAGGAATCACACTCACAGGATTCTTTAAATTCTTCTTCCTATTCCAAGAGGTCAACTAAGAAGAATAAGCCATAGTGTCAATATTGAACCAGGACAGGACATGATCAACATTGTGTAATGCAAAGTAGATGGATGAGTTCAACATCTTCTCCAAAAGAATAATATTTAGCCACCTTCATCAAATTCTTCCTCTTCTGCCACTTCAATACCTACACATTCCAAGTCAGTTTCTATGGCATGTGGTGAAGAAAAGATGAAAGGCCATGCTCTCTTCACATTGACACATCTCCAGTCTGAAAGATCCCTGATGGATACCCTTGCTGATCTACTGTAGTTTTTAAATTAATAAACTATATTTTCCTGTGTTTCCTTTGATGGTTTTAGAGAATAGACAGAAGTTGCAGAAGGTTTGTTTATTTTTGTGTTTTTGATAGTTTTTCAGCAAGTAATAATTGAAGAACAAATACATGAAAAGAGTACTAGAAATAAATGTTCATACATAGCCAAATCAGAATTGTACCAAGCAGATTTCTGATTATTTAAATCAAATAATTTTCCAAATAGTGATTCCAAACAATTCCAGGAAGATTACAATAAGCAATGAGTCCAACCTGAATGAAAAGTGAATACTGAAATCAAGAAGGAGGCTGCGGCAAACATCCAAAGCTCTTACATATCTCCACGTGGGAAGAGAAATGGCTGCAAAGTACAGCCGTACGGCTGTTAGGTGATGCCAAGCTGGAAACCCCAATCTCCACGCTGAAACCAAACTCTGTTCACTGAATCCTCCAGAAAAGATGTCGTACCACACTAAGGCACTGAAAATTGAATGCAAGAACCAAATAACCACTGTGCTGGGGGCTACGTCCTAGACAGGCAAGACCTTGGGGTTTTCGTCCCAGATGCTGAATCACTCTCCAGAGCAAATTCTCCAAATCAAAGATGAAATGTGTAAAAGATGATTGATAATTAGGTCACCATCTCCTTATAACTCCTTCCCTCTAGCTCGAACCCTAAAAGTGTATGAAAAGTGCGCTTAGGCTTATAAAGTCTTATTTCTCATTTTTTAGTCGCCAAGTATAGAGAAAACCCCACTTTTTTAATATAAAAGAATTTTGTTCATCAAAAGGGTCCCTGACAAATGGGAAACATTTAGAAAAGTTCAAGACCTTTCCAACAAGCTATAACACATGGGCATATGCATCCAGATGAAGCCAAAAACCCCTTATTACTCCAAAATGGCTATAAACATAGCCTTATTTAATTAATTAAATGCTAACTTGGGAAATATTTAAATATATTAAA
This sequence comes from Cryptomeria japonica, assembly GCF_030272615.1. NCBI lineage: Eukaryota > Viridiplantae > Streptophyta > Pinopsida > Cupressales > Cupressaceae > Cryptomeria > Cryptomeria japonica. The sequence continues at coordinate 668,474,699 of NC_081411.1, read as the reverse complement.
AACATAACCCAAATAGCTGCAGAAGGCTCAAATGACTCCAAAAGCCTGAAACGGAACCTGCCACCTGTCTATGACTGAAGTCGGAAATCATGGATCCACTAGCAATCTTATCCCTAAAATCTAGGGATGCTCCTAGAAACTAGGAAACACACCCAAATCTCCTAAAACTGAAACCAAGGAATGGTCTCATGGAACCCCAACCCTGAACGCTGTCACAACCTCCTAAAAAGTAGGAGCTGCCTCCTAAAATGTAGGAACTTCCTCCTAAAATCAAGGAACTGCTCCAAACTGGTCTACTACTGCTAGAAACACCAAATCCAAACACTGAATATCTTGACTGAGTCTCTATCCACCATTGCCAGCCTACAAGACTCCATAATAGGCTAACTCACATGTCCACTCTAGAAAGGGGACATGACACAGTCCGGTAGGTGGCTTCTTGATTCAAGAGGCTCTCATCATATGGCTTCATCCATGGGTACGTTCTCTTCTTTCAAACATTGTACTTTACAACACATTTTGATGGGTAACAACACTTATATGGGTGTTATAGGGAGAAGGTCCATAGAGGTTGATGATGGCACATTCAATGATGTCCCCCTTCATTATCTTCCAACCTCCTTTCCATCTTCCAGATTACTCATCAAAGATATCCAAGCAAGATGATATCCAAGAGGGGGAATTCCAAGCATGAAAAGGACATTGCAACATGAATCCAGTACCTCCACAAAGGAATTCAAATCCAAAGCAAGGAATTCCAAACATAATGAAGAAGGCCTAAGGAAGGAAGTAATTCAATATTCCTGAGTTGAAGGTGATCAAACATCATCAAGGAGAGAACAAGGACAAAATTTCCAAACAAGTGAAGTGTGATCAAGGAAGCAGATAGTTTCAAAAGAGTTGAGCAAAGTTAGATGCTTGATCACTTAGATGATAAAATTTGGGAATATGCCCTATCATCGTCACCTCAAGCAATTGGATAATGACAAGTGAAGTGTGATCAAGGAAGCAGATAGTTTCAAAGAGTTAAGAAAAGTTAGATCCTTGATCACTTAGATGATACAATTTGGGAATATGCCCTATCATCATCACCTCAAGCAATTGGATAATGACAAGTGAAGTGTGATCAAGAAAGCAAATAGTTTCAAAAGAGTTAAGCAAAGTTAGATGCCTGATCACTTAGATGATACAATTTGGGAATATGCCCTATCATCATCACCTCAAGCAATTGGATAATGTTGTGTATCAAGAGATATTTCCTCATCACAAACACTTTGTGATGATCTACATCAGGAGTAATGAGGTGGCATCTAGTCATCATTTAACAAATCAAGTTATCCAAAGTTAGCACGTCTAGGTTCAATGTATCATATTCATTCAACAAAAGGAGCAAGTGACACATGGCATTGTCCCAAATATTGTTTAACATTCCTAACCTCATCTCTCATCTATTCGCATTCAAAGGACATGTGTCCCAAATATTGTAAGTATTTCATTGGTCAAATGGAGTTCGTTGTAACTAACCCTGATTAGGGTTTTCTCATGTAATCTCAATCGTTGATCTTTAATCGATTTGAGCCATCATTTTGTAATGAGACCTCTATATAAGGCTCAGTTCTCTCTTTTGTAAAGGTTAATAGTTAGGGAATAAAAAGTAGTAGTAGAGTAGGGGGAGGAAACTCAAAGTTATTGCCAAGACTTGTGGAATTAATACATGATTTTCATTCAAGCATGTTGGATCCTTATGTATCAATTCTACAATTTGCATGGTTTCTTGTTACTTTAGATAAAGTTCATTGATTATAATGGAGAAATGTGATGGTATTTGACGGAATTCTGATTCACACCATCTGTAATTTGTTGATTGTAAGTTGTAGTCTATGGTTAGTTTAAACCTCGTTAACCACAAGTTCAATCATGGATCTTCATTTTAATTGCACCAATCTTGGGTATTTGATGAATGTCTATAATATGAAAATCCTATGTTATCCTTTCGAGATTGCATCAGTTTTGTGTAGTTTCTACATGGAAATGAAAAGCTTGATTATGGAATCCATCTATCAAAGCATCATCCTTCATTGTCACTGTCCTTGGGATTATATTAGATTTCTAAAACCCTCATCTCCTTTTATCTTTATTTCCTAAGAGTTAGTAAGATTCCATGTTCTAGCATTGTTCATGAAAACGTAAGTCCCCTTGTGATTCTAGCAAGATTACATCAAACACACTGAGTCTATCCATAGCATCAAGTCAATTGTTCGCATTGTAAACCTTGGTGTTGTCTCATTTGATCATATTCTTTAGCAGATAAGGTTTTTTGTTCAAGAGAGGATAGAATACTTAGTATTTTATTGTGTGTTCGAAGTGTCCTACATAACAGAATTGGCGCTAGGAGGGCCCGAACGATGAACTTAGGATTGTGAGACTAAGCGAAGTTATCTCAAGTCTTTTCTCTACCCCCCTCCACGCTCGACAAAATTGCCACAAGAGGAAGCTGAGAATGCTAGATCATCAACCGAACTTGCAAAAGAAAGGAAGCAATTCACATTCAACTCAACCACAAGCTGGAACCAGTTCATGTGTTTTAATGCACTATGCAACAAAAAATAAAATACCAAAGGCACTCTACCTTCTCTTGATCAAAATCTCCTCGAATGCTAAATTATATAATCAACCGAGACGACTCCAAGGTTTCTATTGTCAGGTCTTGACATGTAGATAGCTCAATGGTTGATGTGATTTGTTGGAGTCCAAGGGGGACTTATGTTGATACTTGAACTTTTGCTTGAATGCTGCTAGAACATGGAAATCTACTTGCTTGGAAAATAAAAGGGCAAAAGAAATAGGGTTTAGAGAGTCTAATATAATCTTAAGAATGTAGGAACGATGGACAATCTTTGGTGAAACTCAACTAAGCCTTGCTTTGACGTGCAAAGCAACAACTCTACAAAGCTTAGTGCGATCTTCTAAAGACAACAAAATGATTTTCAAATCACCACCACAGACATAGATACCATCAAGACGATGCATATCAATGAGGCAAGTAACAACTGAAGTTAAGCTTGGCTAAGATGGATCCAATGACTATGCATGACACTTTACAATCAACAAAATGCTAGTAGTATGGATATACAAATTTCACCATTGATCATGCACAAAATTCTTCCATTCATCTAAATAACATGAAAATAAATGAGAAGTAAAGAACATGAAAATGGTGAATTAACTTAGAGAATTCACCATAACTTCAATGAAAACAATATGTCCCTTACAACAAGATCTTGGCAACAATCTTTGCCTTCTCCCCCTACTCTACTCTAATTGCTAACTATTGATTGCTTCTGCTACTAACTATTATCTATTACTCCATTGTTAACCCTTTCAAATGGGAAAATTGAGCCTTATATAGATAGCTCTTTACAATGAATGACTCAGATTGATTCACAATTAATAGCTGAGATTACAAGATGGAAACCCTAATTAGGGTTTGTTACAACAAATTTCTTTCAACAGATGAAAAGATTTCATCATTTTGGACACATGTCCATCTTTGAATGTGAACCAATGAAATATGAGGTTAGGTATCTCGAACTTTGTGCCTCCATAAGATGAGTCAGGTGCATTGTATTTAGACATCCTGACTTGGAATCCTCTAATTGGTGGAATGATGACTGGGATGCCACCTCAACTTGCACTTGTAGACTTGATACGTCATCATGAAGGAGTGTTGATGCTTTGGGCAATATCTCTTGATACTCAACATCTCCAAGCTTGGTGTGATTATGATGGCATCATCACGATTAAGTCAACCTTTTACCCTTGCTTGCCTATCTTGCCTTGATGTTGATTCGCCCTTGCTTTGCCAAAGTGTGTTGTCTTGAGGTGATTGATTTCCCTTTGTCCTTTATGTCTAGAATGTCTTGGAGTTACCTTGATCTTCATTTGAACACCTTGGTATTGTAAGTTCCCCATGTTGAAGACCGTTAACATTATGGGGTAACCCTTATGTAGTAATTGCAAGGCTGAAATTGTGAGGCATAGGTATGATCTCTCCTCTACTCCTTGAAGTCTTGAATTCTTCACATCTTCCTTGATGCAATGAAAACCTTGAAGGAATTATGCTCCTCTAGCTATTATGCTAGCGTCATATTGCATCCCATCTTGATGTTGTAGGATTCCTTGTGATGTTGATTCACTTCCTTCATTAGTGATTGCTCTTGCTTTATAAACTCTTGATGTATGGCAATATTGTCTTGATGTGTATATCTTGAAGTTGTATTTTCTATAGCTTAGTAGAGTTGATGCTATGATGCTCTTGAACGCCTTGGTAGACTTGATGTTACCTCTAGCATGAATATGCTAGCTTCTTCATGAGTTTGATTTATATCCTAAAGTTATGATGCTTGAGTCTTCATCTTGATGTTGACTCTTTGATATTGCTGATTGCCCACTTCAAGCATCTGAGGTTTTTATGTCGTTGATTCACCTCCTTGTGTAGTCTTTGTGAAGTCTTCTCTTTAAATCACCACCTTCCTTAAGCCCATGAGGTGTTCTTCCCCTCTATCTTTGCATCAAAACCTGAAAGATAAAAGACTTGCAATTATACACCAAGGTTTGAATGAAATAATATTGATACCTACAAGTCCAAGACGACTAAGAGATTGACACTAAACCAAGACAACTACCTAGAAACCCTAAGCCTAAAGCAAAAAAGTGGGGGTCCCCATTTGCAATGGGGTGATGTGTGAAAACGTCACAACAACACCAATATGAGCTTTCTAGTTACATTTGAGATTTGCTAGATCTCTCTTATTCAAAAAATCCAAAAAAAGGTGAAAAGTTGAAAAGGTCCAAAAAAAAGGTGAAAATTTGAATATCCAAAAAAATCAAAAGATTTCTTAATGGAGGCACAGTAGATTCAAGATGGGCAACAAGTTGATATTCTTCAGCTTTGGTGGAGTCTCAATGCACAACTACACCCACGCAATCTATCCGAATTTGCAATACCAAGGAGGTGTAGAATTCATGAGACTACAGAACATGATGAATTGCATTGTTTAACATTCTTGTCAAGGGTTGAGCTAGCACTGCAAGGAAAGATCTTCTTTTGATATATCCCCAAGCCGGAAGTGTTTGAAGAGTCAAACAGTTTCAATGCTCCACAATGTAATGACGAATTTACAAAGTTTAGAGGATTGATTGAAAATTGGTTGAATCTTGATGAGGAATTATGCTTGGAGAACGTATTGCTACCTTAATGGTGACAGATTCAAAATAAATCTCACTCAAAATTTACTTGCTCATTGTGTCAAGAGGCTATTAATCAAGTCAGATGTCAATACGGATTACCTGAATCATTGGATGAGTGCATCACAGATAAAATTTGGAGTGCGTACCTTGCAGCTAAAGAGTGAAGAACACAAGAACAAGGCATTGCCACATCGTCCAATGGTGAAACAGATGAGCTGCAAGACGATAGCACAAATGAATCTAGTGATCAAGGCATTGCAGTTGAGGATAGCTTTGCATACCTCGCACCCAAGGAAGTTTAGGAAACAATGGAAAATGCTCAAGTCGGCAAAATGGTGGTAAATGAAGATCAATGTATAGAAACATCAAGGTATGAAACACTACAAATTATGGATACTTGTGAAGATCATCAAGGAATTGAGAAGGAAAACGTAGCAAATATCATGAGTGACTTGAAGGGTTGTTATACACTTGATGCCTCACTATTTCAACAAAAAGGAAGTGATTTCCATTCTATCCGTAGGGAAGCAGTCCTTGATAGAGAGTCAAATGAATATTTATCACCTATTCAAGAGGAAGCAATATTTGATGAGCCATGAAGATGATCAAATTAACATTGTGATTGAGCCAATGAATGGAGAGCAATTTGAAGGGAAGCTACCATTAGAGATTGTTTTTCAAAAATAAATTGGGAAAATTTTTGAAGATCAACTTATCAAGGAAACCCTAATTTTTGAGGATAGAATCATTGAGCTCCACAATGATGCAGGGTTTATGCAAGGTAGTGAACATGTCGTTACCATGGAGGCACAATACAAAGGGCAATTCAAGGAGGCGCTACATCCATTATTGAAGATTCAAGAGGAACTAATAGGGGAAATATTCCATGTTTACAACCTTAGATTTCCCTTCAAATTCAATTGTCACCATCATATGATCACTAACGAGGATGATTTTGATTTACATGTTTTGAACGCCCAGTGGATGATACATCACCAATGGCAACCTCCTGAAGTTGTCGAGGATCCCTTTTCATATGATGTGTCAAGAAATAGCACGCAAGGATCTCCATTCGAACACGAACAACACCAAGTTGTCTCTTTCCCTACTCTTAATTCTCAAGGTTATGAATTTGATTATGGGGTTTAGGAAGAACAACTTGCATTTGGATTGACCATGGACCCGATGAGTTCCCACAACTAGTAATCTTGCATGAGGTTTTGATTGAATTTGAGAGTTGCATTGTGGGAGCCTAGTTCTCCGAGTTCAAAGATAAGTTTTCACAACTTCAAAGTGTCACTGTTGCCATGCTCTTGTTGCATATCCTCAAAAGTCATATCAAGTCATGTACATATGTTGCTCCTTTGAGTTGTGTCCATTCTAGGATTCTTTCATATAGCTTATAGTACGTTTTCCTTTCGTGTGTTTTAGTTTAGTTGTTTTGAGAGCCAAGCTGTTAATTTGCCTTAAGTCTTTGGCACAAGATTGTTTAGAGGCTCCCGTCATTTGCTTTCTTTAGATCAGTTTGCCTTAAGTTTTAGTTTGCTTTGGCTTGTCATTGCTTAGTTTAGATGTCCTTAGTGGGAACCTTTGTTTGTAAGAAAGGTGTTGTGTTGTTTTCACATGCGCTGGTGTAATTCTTATCTTATGTTCAGTCCATTTTCTAGATAACCATTTATGAATTTCTTTAGAATCCGAAGTCATTCTTCTCCAGCTTTATCATTTGGTTAGGATTTGTACTTCACTCGGAAGGGAATCACCTATTGTGTCTTGAAACTGAAATCCTTTGATTTCTATACTTTACACACTTAATCTATAGCTCTAAGTCATTGTGGTTTCTTAGATGAAGGTCTTGGCTAGTGAAAAACTTAAATCCTACTTCACTGCCACTGTAATTCTTAAACCCATATAAGTTTCATTGCTTATGAGCCAAAGTGGGGAAAATTTGTGAAAAGAAAAGCAAAATCAAAAGAAACAAAAGCAAGAAAAGAAAAAATAAAGTGAAACGAAAGAAATATCAAAGTATTTGGCTTTGGGAACATGCGAGTAACTCCATCAGGGCTATGGACAGCCAACTGGCAATGGAGCAATATTTGTGAGATTATAGTGATAACCTCGTCGGGGCTATGTACACTCGCTAGCAACGAGGCTCTATCCAAGATGCTTTTGAAGTTAGGATCACTCACGTAGCTCATCATGCAGTGGATTCTAAGGGTCACAATGTTCTTACGAGTTGGAATGAATACAATAGCACAAACCTGGGTAATCAAAGACGCCTTGATCCAATTTGAGATTGTTCTTCCCTTTTAAGTATGTTTCCTAGTCACTTGATAGGTTGGGTTGAATTATCTGGAGGTTCTAAGTGTGGATTACGTCTTTATCTTTGAAATGTTCAGGGACTTATTCAAATTGGCACTAGATGTTGTGACATTTTCACACATCGCCCCATTGCAAATGGGGACCCCCACTTTTTGCTTTTTGTCTTAGGTGTTTCAGGATTACTTGTCCTACTTGGCAACGATCGCGGTCTTTAACCTTTGTTTTTGAGAGGGATGTGTCTTGTCATTGGGGCAAGTCATGTTTTGAATCCAGGATTCATGTACAAGCGTCAGAACAGAGGATTAATGGTGGAATTGTGAGAATGTGCAAAACTTGTCAAAAGTTGTCAATGTTGCAAAAAAATATTGTCATAATTGAAAATGTTGCAAATTTCTCAAGTGGTTTTGAAAATACTAAGTGCTTGTCAAATTTGAAAATATTTAATAATTTGATTTTCTGACAAGAAATTCCTTGTCAAGGTCAAATTGATAGGAAACATGGACAATTTTGTAAAGATCCTTATCGAGGAGTTTCAAGGTTGGAATTCAATCTTGTCTTGAGAGGTGATCTGCTCACTTATCCTTGGGGACAATTTGATTGCTCTCTTGCATTTCAACCTTGTTCCTGAACATGTGGAAATAGCGCTCACCTTTAGTCCACATCGTTTAATTGGCACCATAGAATTATCCCTCTACACTTAGGCATTTCACCCTTTCGCTTGTTCTTTACATTGCTTTAATTGCGCCTTAGGTTTGTCCTTATGCCCATGGAGTTTGGACCCAAGCCTTGTCTATCCTAGCAGGGAATTGTATTAATGTCTTATCCTTGGGGACACATTAACTGCGCCTTCATTTAGTATCTATCACCACTTGAATCCAGCACATGAGTTCTTTTCCTTTCACTCTTCAAAATCTTGCCTTCATATTGTCCCTTTGCATCATGAAATGGCGCCTTGGATTGTCCTTGTACCCTCTGAAACCCTCCTGGCATTGTCCCTGGCACTATCTAAAATGCGCCCTGCATTGTCATTATCCTTGAACACCCTTCAAATGCGCCTTAAAGTGTCCGTGCCTAAGGTAGAAATGCACTTTGTATGATCCTTGACCTAGGTGTAATCCCACCATTGCTGGTCCTTCATACCTTCCAAGATGCACCTAGGATTGCATCCTTCTTTTTCAATGGCAACTATGAAATCCCACCTTGCTGCTTAGTCCTTGTAAACATCTAAAATGCACCCAGCAAGATCCTAAAACTCAGATCGAACATCAGAATCAGATTTAAAACTTCAAAATCGGACTTCAAAAAATCAATAAACATCAGACCTAAGAGACCCTAATTCTCTCATGCAGAGAAGAATTATGATTTTAAAAGGTGAATTGAGTTGATTGGCGATGGTGCAACATTATACCATTCAAGGGGTAAAGAATTCCTAAAAATGAGGGTTAGCAAACTTGGTCAAGGAATGAACACATCCGACTTGCATTTGTTCGTGACAATATGAAATCAGCACTAGGCATAGTCCTTAGGGCTTCCCTAAATGCGCCTATATTATGTCCTTCAATCACTCTAAAACCCGCCTAGGGGGAGGATAGGTCTACGTCGGCTCTTTTTTGAGAAGGGGATTCAAAAAATTAAAATGCAAAATAAATAATCTCCAAGGCAACCGACCTAGAGGGATAGATACGAATTCCAAAGTATGAAGAGATCATATAAAATAAAGATTGAATGTTCACTTCAACATCAAAAATCCCAAACGAATGTTCAAGGAGCAAAGCGAAACAAGTGCATTCTAATGGGAAGTATGAATTAATAAAATTCAATAAAAATGGATGACACACACTTCAATGAGTGTATGCTAGCATTTAATATTGTATGAGGAATTTGCATGGTAGTTGTAACTTACATTGTAAGTTACTTTTAGACATAATTAATCTAGTGTTATTAACATCACCACCATAAGCAATAAATGCATATGTGTGCAAAGTGTAGTCTAACATAATATTATATCTAATAATGTGTTCCTGATAACTTATGTATGCTCATTTGTGTGCATGTAAGTTGGTAGCAGATTGGTTATCTTTAGTAGAGATCACTCGGAATGAGACCCAAACAAGTTGTTCCCAAAGCATGATATTGGTATTGCATTTCATATTAACATTAATATATCCTATTGAATTATGTGCAATACATCTTTTGCACGCTACACTGAAAACACTCTTTTTTTATTCTAAATAGAAAAGCATAAGCACAAATCCTTCTTAGGACTCTCAATTGCTCCCCATGCCACATTTAGGCTGAATGATCAATTAATCTCACTCAAAGAAATAAGTCAAACTGACATTTGATTTCTCCTTACAGAATGTTAGAGACATTATCATTTTTTTAATACATTAAGGAAGATACGTCCGAATTAGGTTGATTAAAAATATGTATGTTGAGATCTCACTATGCAAGGAACCTAAAATGAATTTTCATGGCACCACTCTTAATCCAGAGATTTTGTGATAGTGATGCACATCCTTAAATCCAAGGCTTTCATGGGATATGTATCCATCACGTTGTGGGGTGCTCAAATTATACTGTCCTGCATGTTAACAATTCAAATAAAATAATCTGTTACATATCAGGAAGGCAGTATGTAATAAATTGACGGAACTGAAAACTACCACATAATTCGTTGGGAGGTGCCAAATATAAAAAGATATGTTAGGTAGCTCACATAGACTTTAAATCTAATGAATAAAAAATAAATCCCAAAGGCTTTCTGTAATGTCCCCTCTTTCCTAGTTGGTCACTCAAATACAGAGATTAGACTATTACCCATCTCCGCAAGCAAAATCAGTGAATAGGAGATGACAGAGCCGGCATGTGGGGTCTTATACTTGGCATCAGGTGCTAGGATGGCATATTTTATGGGGACATAATGTTATTTTTATTATAAAGTCACTTTTTGCTAAAAATAGAAAAATTGATTAAAGTGACTTTATAAGGTGAAGCATAAAGTTAAATTAAAATATTAAAAAGTACCCCCATGGCATCCACCCCTAGGCAACATAATGTTGTTTTAAAAGGTGGACATTCTCAATGATGAATAAGACCCTCAAGGTTGGGCAAACTTGCTAGGAGAATGTTTTATTTAATAAATATCATTAAAATAAAGCATGGGAACGCTAAATGGTACAATTAGGATTAGAAGGCAATAAAGCAACAAGAGGAGTTTTCTTTTTGGCATCTTGATTTCATTTTTACACCAGCAAGTTGAGAATTGAGCTCTAGAGATGGATTTCAACAGCATATGAGACTTCTTCGAACGAAAACTCCTTGAAGGCAAGTGAATTGGACGAAACCCCAGTTCGCAGGAGAGAGGGATTCACACAAAATTCCTGTTGGTGCTTCAAAAGATACTCATTTCGGCAAATTTCAGAATTGATTGCAGAATTTGGAGAGCTTGTATTCACCCTAGGGCAGCCATTTAACTCCTTAAGCCAGTCGTACATTTCCCATTGCTAGCCATACCTTTCAGCAAGTTCCAGGTTGCAAGCGATAGCCGTACCAGCTCAATTAGGGGTTGGATCTTGTATGAACTTCATTGTTAGCATCATCTCGCAGAAAATTGGTTATTCCAGCAGACTTTGGGAGCTGATTGTGGGTCTAGATTGTTGTTTTTGTCAGGAAGTTGAACAATCTTGCCTGGAGGCCAAGCATGGGACTTAGCAGTCCTCCAGTTTCTTTCAAAAATTGTTTTTGGTAATTATTGTAGGAGCAAATAAAACAATTTGGAGCCACCTTCAGCAGTTGGGAGCTCATAGATTGTGTTCTTTCATATTCATCAATAAAACCCCCTTCCTAGTTGACTATTGGACTCCGGGTATGTGTTGTGACATATTCACACATCGCCCCATTGCAAATGGGGACCCCTACTTTTTTGCTTTCTGGGGTTTGCTTTCTAGGTTTTTAGGGTTTGTCAGTTAGCCTTTGCATGCTGAGTGTTGCCAATGGGATCACTAGGATGGCAGGCTCTGCTTGAGCCAGGGTGAGTCCACGAGGCCCCACAATTAGGGTTTCTTTGAGAGTCTTCCTTAGGGCCTGGTTTTGCTCTTGTTGCTAATTGTGTCTTGCTTGGTGAGTGAGTATCATCCTTGAAGGTCTGAGCTAGGTCAAGTTGGTGAGTGATGAAGTCTAGAATGTCATCCTGATCTTCAAATGCCCTGAAATTTGGCATTGTCTGGAATGTCTTCCTGATACTGAAATTTGACTGTCTGGAAAACTGAAGAATCCTCCAAAAACTAGATTTTGCATTATAACTCCTGGACATCCGAAACCACTCTCAACCATCCTGACAGTATATATGGAATATAACTTAAAGTATAAGTCTTATACTTAAATGTTATATTCCATACATGAATCCTGATGGAGAGACCAAAATGTCAAATTTCGCTTCTGACCCTTCCAAAGGGTTCTATTGTGACCTTTTCACACATCGCCCCATTGCTAACAGGGACCCCCTCTTTGCCAGCTTCCTGCGTTGTTGGGTTAGGGTTGTGGCTGCTTAGTGGGCAATTTTCTGTTTCAAGTCACAGAGTCTCGAAGTTTTGATCATGCCTAGTGTCGTCTAGGGTTTTTGAAGTTATAGGATCAAGTCAAAAAAAAATTGATATTTTAATGATCCTAAGTTTTGTCTAAGTGTAGACCTATTGAGCATTAACGTGTTTTTAAACACGCGCATCAGTGACTTTAAAGTGCCAAGATATTCACAGACCTTTTGGAGTTGTTTTCTCGCTCCTAAGGTATTATTTAAATTGATTTCACACTTTATTCCAATATTTTCTTAGCGTTTCGCTCATATTTTTGGAAAATTAGTCTACGTCCAGTGTAAATTTAATGTTTCTAAGTGATTTTGAGTGGTTAAAATGATAAAATCCTAAGGGAAATTCATCTTCCAAGGGTTAAAGGGTCAAATTCCATGCTAGAGGTGCTTTTCCCCTCACATTCCAGACTACCCAACCCATTCCCCCACTCAAAATCCATACTACACATGGGTTTCCCCTGAAATCCATACTGGCTACTAATTTCCCTCACTGTTTATCCATACCCAAGTCGAATTTCCCCTAGAAGTGTTAAAATTTGGCTAAGTGTCAGGATTTATCCAGACTACCATCGATTTTCCACCGGGAGTGCGGACTAGAGTGCGAGGATAATTCCATGCCTGGGTCGATTTTCCACTAGGATTTTTGTGACAACTAAGTGAGGATTTTAGTCCGGATTTTTATCCAAACAGAGGTTGATTTTCCCCTGAGCATTTTTGTAAGGATTTTTGTCCAGATTTTCATCCAGACAGGGATCGATTTTCCACTGGGAACATTTTGAAGGGTTTTGAGTCCGGATTTTCATCCAGACTGAGGTCGAATTTCCACCAGGGAGGTATTTTTTCCAAGTTAAGTGAGTTTTAAGTGTGGATTTTTGTCCAGACCTATATCAAATTTCCCCTGGTGGGTGATTTTTTGCAAATAGAGTGCATTTTTGTTTGGATTTTTGTCCAAACTCATATCGAATTTCCCGTGGGAGGTTTTTTATGTGCATTTTCATGAAGTTATGCATGGATTTTTATCCAAGCATGGGTCGAATTTCCCTTATGGGGTAAATTTTGACATTTTAATGATTTTTGAAGGGATTTTTCAATCCCAACCTATATCGATTTTCCCTTGGAGGCTTAATTTTGGATTTAAATTGCAATATTTTAATAGATAAGCCCCATTTTTAATTGCTTTTAAATAATTATTAATGATTATTTAAAATTTAAAAGCAAATTTAATAACTTGCAAATAATCATTTAATGTTTGAACCTTCTAGAAGCAAGTTAGGTTTTCACCAAGCAAGTATTTATACAAGTGTTTTATCCCACATTGCTTGTGTGGTGAAAGTGAGAGGTGAAAGCAAGTATATGAGAGAAGACTTAGCATTATTTTATTATTATTTTTGCCAGGTGTCTCCATGAAAGCGATTTTTCTCCAAGTTGGACAAATTTTTTAGCAAGGCGTTTTTGTGAAGTGTGGGATTGAGGATTTATTTTCCTCCATTTTTTCCAACTTGCTAATCTATTCCTCTTGGCTGCCATTAAAGACCAGTTTCAGAATTTCGATTTTGCTAAGTTTGGCGATTTTTTCAAACTTAAGCATTTTTTGGTGAAAATTGGCAATTTCATGTTTGGAGACTTGGGCGATTTTTCCTCCACCATTTTTGTTTGCTGTTCAAACCTTCATTGCTGCAGATTGCTACCACTAACAACATTTTTCAGAATTCTGAAAATTTCGATTTTTGCTAAGGAAGGCAATTTTTGGTGTTTGGGTATCCAACCCCAACTTGGGCGATTTTTCAGATTGCTGCCATCCTTGCTATTGCAGATCAAGGCTGCCATTGACATCAATCTTCAGATTTCAATTTGGCGCCATAGTTGGGAAAATTCGATTTTGCTTGGGAGGTGATTTGGTGCAATATTTTGGTGATTTTCGTGCATTCTTGTTGGCTGCCATCATTTCCACCCTGCTGATTCGCTTCAGATCTGAGGTTTGCTTCAGATTTTGACCTCCATTAATGGCTGCCATTAATTTTCAGACTTAAGTTTTTATTGTCTAGCCAATTCCAACTTAAACATTTAGCATTTGGAGGTGTTTTATGGAGTTTTCTCTGCATTTTTTAGACCATTTTATCGTTGTTGCAGGTCTGAAACTCCATTATTAGGCGGTTGTCCTCAGATATTTTCATTTCCAGCCACCTAACCAATTTTGGCGAATTTGCTTGGGGTTGTTTCCTTAGCAATTTTTCATCATTTTCAGGGATTTAAACCACTTTGCAAGGTGCTAGTTGTCTTCAGAATTTTGACCTCCATTGTTGACTGCGGAAGGTGTCTTCAGACATTCATTGTGTGAAAACACAACCTTTCACACCTTTCCTTAGTCATCATCAATCCGGTATACTCCTTTGCATTTTAGCTTGCATATTTTCTAAGCATAAGGAAGTATTAAATGAATTTTATGGAAGGCTCCCATGCCTTAGTGTTGTCACACTTTGAACTTAATTGCTAAAATTTACCAAGTGCATGGATTATTTTCCTGACTCCATGCTCTAAATTAGTTAAATCTTTAGAAAGTCGAGAATTTTATTACAAATATTTTCCTACGTACAGGTGCGATGTCAAAGTCAGGATACAAGGAAAGAAAAGAACTGCTTAAGACGCTGGAGACTGGATTTTATCCAGAGTTTAAGATTTCATCCAGATGGAAGGAGATCGCTGATACAAACATGCATTTCTTGGACTTCGACCAGATGCAGCGTCGGATGTTCAAAGTCAGAGATCAAGTTCTTTCCCCAGCATATGCAAATATTATGAAGAGTGGCATTTTCCATGCCGCTGGATTTCCACAATCCATACAGTGCAGTGTGTTGATCATGGAATGTGCACGATGTTACGATCCGCTCACAAGAATGATTAAGAGTCCTAAGGGCATTGTCATCGCCTACCTTGCTGAGGATGACATTGCTGAGGTGTTCGGAATTCCACGCGGAACAGACATGAAGGATGTGACCAAGGAGGATTATGCAGAAAGATACACAAAGAAGATGGGTGTATGCAAGAGTTTAATTAACAAAGAGTGGATGATTGAGCCTAGGTCTCATCATTCCAAGGCTCCCAAGACACTTATGTGCATAGATTTTAAGGAGGAATATAGTGATTTGATATTCCTACTCAACAGAGTGATGGGGATGCCGCAGGGAGCAATTTTTGATGGATGGATGTTCTACCTCATCCAGGATTGTCTTAGAGGAACACTAGTGAATTGGTCCAAGATTATAAGTGACAATCTGGATTTCCAGCTAAGGAATGTAAAGCGGTCCAAGTCATTCGCCATGACTTCCTACCTGGTGTACCTGCTTGCACGATTTGTTTCATATAGAAAATTAATATGCAAAGGTGAAGTCGGGAATGAGCAAGGACAATTTAAGAGTTATGAATGCTACCCCCAGCTGAGCATGCATAGAATTGAAGATTATAAGAGAGTGAATGATGCATTCACTATGTACATCACACAGATGCTGCAAGGCGAAATCCACAGAAGATTGTCCAAGGAGGCAACAGAGTTAATAGAAAAATATGGATCGTGGTATATACAGTTTCCCACTTTCACATACCTTAGGATTCATGGGTTTCAATCTGAACCCTACAGACTTCCTAGGTATCCAACTGACAGAATGATATTGTTGGAAGTGGTGAGACAGCTTCTAGAGTTCGATGTTATCCAGAGAGAGAAGCACAGGACGGGAATGACGTTCCCTATTTCAGTTGGGAAGACGTCAGAGGTTTGCCAGTCCGCCATAGCCGCCAGCACTGCAAGTGAGGAGCTTGCATTCTATCGATTTGCTACATATAAGAAGAGAGAAAGATTCGATCCAGACAAGGTCGGAAGGATCAGAGGAGAGAAGTTCACTCATAAGATTGACATAGAAGATTATTGGGCTAACCTAATGGACAAGCAAGCAGTAAAGAGAAGAAAGTAGTCCAGAATGTCAGTAGATTTCATGAGGAAGTGTGGACTTTTCCTCATTCCTGATCAGGTATTAGATGATAGAGATCATACACATCCACAGTATGAGAGTGAAATGAAGAAGGCAATCCTATTGCCTAATTGGTCAGAGTCAGAAGAGATTGACCTGAATATATTAATGAGAGAGGTCTTGAATTTCTCCCGCCTATGGGTGGATATACAGATGAATAAGTTAGTTGACATGGGTGTTCCCTTCACTTATGAAAGGATGAAGCCGGAAGAGTCTACTTCTGAGGATGATCAGAGGGCTGTCAGTGATGTCAAGATTCATGCAGATGAAGAGAGTCAAGCTCCCAAGAGAAAGAAGAACACGCCTGGAGAAGTCAAGGCCAGAGGGAAGAAGATTGAGGATGTGAAGAAGAAACAGAGGACTATCACTCCACTTATCATTCCTTCACCCCCTCCTAGTGTCTCATCAATCGAAGTGATTGAAGTAACAGAACAGAATAAGGAGACTCGGCAGTGTTCCAACACAGTGATACTACCAGAGAATATTCAGGAATTCAATGCCATGGCAACATCTGCACCTCCTGATGAGAATAATGATCAGCCGGAATCCCCTACTGTCCTTTTGGAAGTTAGTTTGGGAAATGAGGTATATGATTGGACCAGGGATAATCCTACTGACAATGAGGATGTTATCTCGGCATTGAAAGGACTTGATCAAGAAGTATGTCTTGATGATGGTATGGAAATGGCCGCTATTCCTAATGACTGAGGAGAAGTATGGAGAAAAGTAAACAAATGATAGAGGTACAGCCTATTGATGATATTGATGACTACCTAGCTAGGAGTGCTAAGAAGAAGGAGCCCAAGAGAGCGGAGATTTTGTCGCACATAGCTAGAGATGAGACAGGAATGCGGATTGCCCAGATTGTTGTTCCTATTGCAAGCGTGACAGCGGACATTGCTACTCCTATGGATTTCCAGATCACTTCAGTCGCCCTTGGTCCTACATCCACAGAGAAGGAATTCCATTAGATTGGTGACAACCTCCAGGCAATCCATGCAAGGTTAGACAGAGCGGTTGCGGAAAATGAAAGGTACAGAGAAGAAAATATTAGACTCAGAGAGTATATTGCAGGGACAAGGCGTGGAGATCCCACCCTTATTTCCCCTATTGCAGTTGACCATGAAATACATTCACACTGCGAGGTAGCGAGAGGTACACACTCAGAGGTGGAAAAGTGGATTGAAAGCACAAGAAAGCAGGCAGATGATTTCCTTACTCAATTTGTCCATGCATATGATAAGACAACAACGCTC
The DNA here is from genome assembly GCF_030272615.1 of Cryptomeria japonica. Classification (NCBI taxonomy): domain Eukaryota; kingdom Viridiplantae; phylum Streptophyta; class Pinopsida; order Cupressales; family Cupressaceae; genus Cryptomeria; species Cryptomeria japonica. The sequence continues at coordinate 668,457,264 of NC_081411.1, read as the reverse complement.
GTATTCAGAATCCAGTATTTGGAGGGAGTTTCGGAAGAATTCCAGCCTATTCAGGACAAGACTATTCCACGCCTCTTGGCATTGAAGAAGGTTCCTAATTCCACCTTGGTCAGCGAGAACATTGTGCACAGTGGAGACATATATGATTTCCATGGCTGGTATTGTGCATTAGCCCTGAAGAAATCAGCTTATGAGAATGCCCAATCGAGTTGTATGGAGATGGAAGGATTAATTCAAGACATTCAGATGAAGATCCTTGCCTCAATTGAGGAATTATTGGGTGTTGATGTTAGTAATGCTAGTGGTTTACACTTAGCCGAATTAAGAGACAAGATGAAATTTATGTATTTTTGCCAGTTGGACTCTTTGAAGAAGAGTCAGATAGATGACTTGGTCTCTTTGTTGATTCATGTTCATAATTCGCAGAAGCTCATGCCAGAATGGGAGAACACTTTGAATGCTTGCTCGGATTCATTGGATGTGATTGATTTACAACAAAATACCTTGCCTAGCATTTCCATGGAGGAGTTAGATTCAGTATTGGCTAGATTCTTGGAGTATGCTAGGAGAGAGAGAGATGCAGGGAGGAATCTTCTAGAAGATTCCCTATATGATGACTAGGTATCTTTTCATTGGGCCATATGTTGGTGGCGCCATTTTTTATGTAACCCTAATTAAGGCAATTCTAGGGTTTTGTTGGCATGATCTCAGTCGTTGATCTTAGATCAATCTGGGCCATGCATTTTGTAAGAGACTCTATATATGCCCCCTTGTCTCTCATTTGTAAGGGAGAGTTTTTGTAGAATTGTTGGTATATGCTACAACTATTTGAATCCTAATCATTGTTCAATTGTTGGTGATTTTGCTCTTCAAGTGTTGTATTTGCATTCATGGTTCTCAATTCCTCCAAGTTAGAATAGAATTTATTTTTATGTATGTTAGATTGAGTGGAAGATTTGTTCAATTTATTTGTGTAGAATCCTTATTCCATACCACTAGCCTCTTGCCGCTGGTAAGTGCGCCTTGTGTGGTCAACTGGAATTTGAGTAAGCAACTATTATGCGTTTGTTGACAAGCATCAACTTGGATGGTGTCTAGATTTGATGGTAATAGTCTGAAAATCATTAAGTATACCTTACATGATTGCACTAAGCTTGTGTCAATACCTGATTGTGAGACCTTGCCTGGTTTGATTCCACTAGATCCATTCATTATTTCCTACATTCTTAGGTTTAGAATAATTTTCCTGAACCCTATTCTTTTTCCCCCTTTTTTAGTAAGAGGTAAATCCAGAGCCATATTGATAAATCTTAAGTTGTCAGCACACCTATTCCGCATCATTCATGATAATCCAAACATTTGCGTAAGCCCCCAAGTGAAACACAGCAATTCACATCAACCACTGAACTTACCCACTCGTCAAGACCTGACATGTAGAAACCTTGGAATCATTTTAGTTGATCTCATTCTTAGCATCTGAGGTGATTTTGTTCAAGAGAGGGTAAATTACCTTGGTACTTTATTCTGAAATGTTTTGTGCATAAAAAACACATCAACAGGTCCAGAGCGAAATTCTCCATAAGACATTCTACATTGCCCATGTAGATACCTAAAATTGTCATGTCTAATTAAATAAATACTTTATCTATTTAATTATTTTAGCCTAATTCTTCTCTTAATTAAATAAATCTTTATTTTTTTAATTAATTCATTTATCCTCTTCTAGCCTTATTTCTCATTTAAATAAATACATTTATTTATTTAAATTATCCTTTTTCCTAAATTAAATAAATATCTTATTTATTTAATTGATCCCACTTCTTTTATTAATTAAATAAATCTTTATTTATTTAATTAATTCATTAGCTTCTTCTACCCATGACACATGTCATTCATCTTTTAATTCATACACTACCTACCCCTCTCATTATTTTATTACTTTTCCTACCTACCCTCTAATCATAGCCAACCTCTTTTACACCTCTCAATCTTATCCCTCCATTTCATATAGTGTCTTCTATATAAGGAGATGCTTCCTTCATTATCAACCCTAATCAATCTATGCATCCCAATCAATTGATTATACTCACTATGCATTCAGCCCCAACTACGCTTTCGAACTTGCATATGCAATCAAGCCTACTTGCAACCACATTTCCGTTCTTTGTTGAGCTCTTGTGCACATATAAAATCTGAGAGCAAATATATCAAGCAAGATCAATGGAGATGGGAAGAATGGAGATCCAAACCCTATTGGACATGTGATGGTATAATCTTTGTGATTTCATTTGATTTGCATTGTCTGAGGTAATCTTCATATGTTATGGTGGATCTTTGTTGTTGTTAGGCTAGGATTTTGTGGTTGAATCTATTTAGCCTTTCAATATTGTTGTTTCCATTTTCACCATAGACATTTTGGCACGCCTCGTGGGACATGGATTTTTGTTAGATCTGTGTTTTTTGTAGATTTTTCTAACCCTATATTGTTGTTCTGTAAAACAATTTGGAGACTAACCTTGTGCAGCTAGGGTTTTGGACACAAAATCAAAATCTTGGAGAGATTTGATCATATCTCACAAACGGCTTGGAAATTTTGCACCAAATTTTTTTTGCAAGTTGAAGACAGTATCAAGAGCTCTCAAAGAAAAATTAAGATCTATTGGAGCATATTTTAATTTTCTATAAAATTTTTATGAATTTTCATAAAAAATTCATTTTGAGAGCAAATTAGCACATTTTTCAGATTTTCTTATATTTTTGAAAAGATCTCTAATTTATACACATGATTTGTTCTTTGTGATTTTAATTTTGATGCAAAATATTTCCCTACAAATCGGATCTTTAAAAATTAGGGTTTTTCCTTATTTTGATTAGATCTCACAAACGGCTTCGAATTTTGGCATAAAATTTTTTTTGCAGGTCAGGAAAATTATCAGAGGTTTTCAGTAAAAATTTCAGATTTTTTGGATAAATATAAATTTTTTATGATTTTTCATAAAAAATTAATTTTGAGAGAACATTAGCGAATTTTTTGGATTTTCTTACATTTTTGGAAATATCTCAAAATTATACAGAGGATCTGTTCTTTGTGATGTTAAATTTGATGCAAAATCATTCCTCAAAAATCAGATATTTGAAAATTAGGGTTTTACATTATTTTACTCATATCTCACAAACTGCTTAGATTTGTTACAGAAAATTTTTTATGCAGGTTTGGAAGACCATTAGGACTCTCCAGTAAAAATTTCAAATTTTTTGGATCGATTTTGCATTTTATATGAATTTTTTATGATTTTTCATAAAAAATTAATTTTTGGAGCAAATTAGCAAATTTTTTGGATTTTCTTACATTTATGGAAATCTCTTGAAATTTTACAGGTGGTCTTTTTTTATGATTAATCAGATATTGGAATTGGTCAACAAAACGCATTGTTGAAGGCCCCTATTCACAAAGTCTTTTGGATCTAAAATTTACCTAACTTGTGTGCTTGCAGGAAGGGGTGATCATTTCAAACAATCCAAACTACTAATAGATCTTTGTTGCAGGACCTTGGCAAGGGTTTTTGATCTTTCATTGTGTGCCTTGTTTTCATAGATTAGCAAACACTTCAATTGGTGCACTAAAATTGAACCATTGTCTTTTGTGTCTTGAGCAATAGGCTCTTTTTGTTTAATCTTTAGAGGGTCTGTCTCCCTATGTGGTCATTAGGACTACTACTGAGGAGAGAACGACCCAAGTGGTAGCAAAAGAAAAACCATCTTCTTCCAAACCACTATAAATAACTGTATCTATGGTGAAAACTATGGATAACGTGTGCTGATTAGTTCATACCGACACTATGTCTCCCCATAAACCCGTTTGATCAAATTTATTTGATCAGTTGTAGGGCATAAACCCTACCGGTTGGGAGCCTTCTGTATTTATAGAGCTGAAAGTGCCACATGTATGGCCACACGAGCGGATGCCCTTACTAGCACCTTTTTGTTTTTGAAGCCAAAATCCTTCTAGTTGTTGGGGCAGGAGGTCAGACCTCTGATAGCGGCCCACACACATACGGTTCTTAGTAGAGATACAAAGTTCGCCACGAGGAGTTTTTGTGGGGACTGATGCTTGGCTGCCCCGAGAAGTGAGTGCCGAGGGTGGAGCCAGTGGAGTCAAGCATCTAAGTATCCGCTCTGAATAGCGTAGCCTCGGGGGAAACTCCATATGGGATCAACAACTATTGTCTTGGCCAGCCATAAGAATTATGCTTGTCTTATTTTGAACAATCAAACATTCAAGACCAAACATCAAAACATTGTGTCTTTTGTGTCTTCAAGTGTATGCAAAACAATTTTACATCAAACAACACACTTGTCTTTGAGTCATTTTGGAGTCTAAAAACTTGCAAACATTGAGTCCTCATCAACACTGTGTCATCTTGTCACGAAAAACAGTCAAACATTCAGATTTGGTCACAACAAACTTCACAAATTGGAAAATTTTACAGTCCAGCAAACAAGAGCAATCAGTTTCAAAATTCTTGAGCTTCCTAAGCTATCTCTTCAGGTTTTCATCTAGCATTCAACCTATCTTTGGGTCTCACAAAGTCCATCATTGCTTTACACCTTACATTACATTCACATTTGTCTAAACTTGAGTCAAAAGGTCACTTGCTTGTCCTCATCATACTTTGTCAACAGACTACAGACAACAACATTTTGCTAAGTGGTCCCTCATCAAGGTCTATCACCTCTGGGTCTCATTTGGTCTTACTTAGAGTCAAGGTCAACTTACCTCATCAAGAGAAACTATCATCTCTTTGGAAGCCACACCTACTCTACTACATACATACTTAGTCTTACACTTTGGACATTGCAAGTACACCTCAGATTCATTTACATTCCATCCAAACTTTTGGTCTTCCATACTCTTTCCATTTTCATCTAGTCTCACACATCTTGGTCAATACCTAGTTCATGGTTGAAACTCGTTCCCAAAAATCTAGGAGAGAAGCTAAAGAGGCTCAGGAGTCCACAAACATGAGTTCCTATGAGTATGACAATGATATCTTTTTCAATTCTGATCATACTAAATTACCTGACATGGATGCTTATAGAAACATTCCAAATGTTGAGAACATGGATAAGACAAACAACAATGATACACACAATGACAATATGGACAACTTTTCCATACATTCACCAGAAGTGGAAGACTACATTATGGATCCCCGTTTCAATAGATTGGTTGAGGAAATAATGAGGAGAGATAGACAATATTTCTTACAAGTGATGGCACAAAGTGGAGCCAAGATCCCTCATGATTTTGACATGTCTCAAATAATGGAAAATCGACCTTTGCAACAAACTCACTCCAACATGGATCAAAGGAGACCTAATAGTGGATGCAATAGAGGACCACATCTTGTGCCTGAATCACCATCATCTTTGTTTCAAAAACCAGAGGTCCCATACACACATGGTCAAGCATATGATACTCACCTTCGCAGACCATTATGGAAGTCTTATGCAGAAAAATATGCTCAATCACATACCAATGCTAAGGATCAACCACCAAAGCAATTGGATATTCAAAGGCATGCTCAAAATTTGGACACAAGGAAACCCCGCGTCAAATTTGGGGGCAACACGTTAGAACAAACTCATGACATGCCTGTAGAGTATGGTATACATGGACAAAACAAATATTCCATTCCTCATCATGACTCTATACCAAGTGGTCCATATACGCAATATCATTATAGACCTCCTCCATATGAACATGTGTATGATCAATATCATCCATATATGCAACATGCTCCTCATCCACCCGGTGATTCAGGCATGGGGTATGGTCCAGGAAATCGGTCTCCACCTAAGAACAATTTGGAGCAACAAATCAAGGATTTACAAAAAAAAATGGAGGACATAAATACATCGAAGCCAACTTACAAAATGAGAGACATATGTCCTTATCCATTTGTCAAAAGCATTCCAATGCCTCCATTTCCTACACACTTTGTGACACCTAAGTTTGATAAGTACAGAGGAAAAAGAGATCCTAAGTCACACATAAGACAATTTTTCACAGCTTGCATTGAGGTAGCAGCAGAAGAGACATATTTGATGAGATTATTCCCACAGAGCTTAGGTGATCAAGCTATGGAATGGTTCTCCCAACTTCCACCCGGAATTAAGTCATGGGGTGACTTAGCAGAGGCATTTATCCAACATTTCTCATACAACATAGAGACAGACATATCAGTCACTACTTTGTGCAACACCAAGCAAAAAGATGGAGTCTTTTTCATCATTTTTACAAAGATGGAGGAATTTAGCCAGCAGATGCTCTTGTGAAATTCCACAAAAACAAATGGTAGAGATGTTCACCCAGAATGTTAACAAGGACATTGGTTATGACCTGAGAAAAGCTTGTTTGTCCACCTTCAAAGACGTCATTGAAAAAGGCTTAACAACAGAGAAGGTCCTAATTGAACAAGGAGTCATTAAGATATTCAAAGAAAACAAAGATGACTTTAAAGGAAAAGATAAACCAAGATTTTGGAACAAAAACAAGAACACAGTCAATGATGGTGTTCTTGAAGCCAATACAGTGCGTCCCAAGATCATTTTTTCCGAATCAAGTTCTACAAACAATCAAGTGAATACTCAAACAAATTCAAAGTCACGAAGGAAGTACACTCCATTGGGAGAACCACTTGAGTCAGTTTTCAAGAAGCTAGTGGCAAACAAAGTAATCACTATTCCAGATTTTCCTCCATATGAACCAAAGGTTAAACCAAATTGGTGGAATGATGATGAGTATTGTGAATTTCATAAGAGCAAGGGTCATAAGACAGGAAATTGCCATCAACTGAAGAACATCATACAAGATCTCATTGATAGAGGTGACATTGAGATTGAAGGACACTCATCCAATCAAGAACATGAAATGTTTAAAGAACCATTCCCAAAACATGACAAGGGAAAAGCTAAAGCCACAGATGACCAGACCAACTATACCAGAGCATCTTATAACTATGATTCAACTATCAATCACATTTCGATGGACAATTATGTCTCTACCATTATCATCAAGGACAAAACACCTGAGAATTCTACCCAGAGACCCAAGATCATCCTGAAAGGAATTGGATCTTCTTCCGAACCTACCTCTGAATGTAATGTTACAACTCGTCGAGGTAAATTCACTTTGCAAGGTGCTCCAGCTAAAAACACCGCTTTCTCATCAACCAAACCTGAATATGACCTTGTAGAACAGTTAGGGAAGGCACCCACACTTATCTCCATCCTTGAGCTCTTACGCATATCCCCCGCACATAAAGCCATTCTTGACAAAATCTTGAGAGACACTTCTGTCCCTACTGATCTGAATGTGGACCAGTTTCAAGCCATGGTGGGATACCTTTCCGTTCCACACTCCCTTACATTCACAGAAGTCGATGATGCCTCCATAAGTCAGCCACGTAATGAACCTTTACACATTGAAGCCTTCCTACACAAACATCGAATAAAGCGAGTCCTGATAGATGGAGGAGCACGTCTAAACATTTGTACATTGAGCACTATTAAACAATTTCTGATAAAGCTGTGAATTCTACAAACAAAATTACCATCAAGGCATATGATGATGAAAAGCGTTCATCCAAAGGCACAGTCACCTTGCCTCTCAGAGTTGGGCCAGTTACAAAGGATGTGGTTTGTCAAGTCCTAGACTTGGATCTCACATACAATATATTACTAGGACGTCCTTGGATTCATGAAATGAGGGCAGTCCCATCTACATATCACCAATGCATTAAGTTTCCACACAATGGAGTTGAAGTGACGGTCAAAGCTGACCCAAATCCATTCATATATTGCAACAATTTGCGACCTAGATCAGAAATAACAATCCCAGCCAATAGAGAAGCAATTCCATCATCAACATATGTGGATCCAGAATCCTTGAAAGCTTCTACATCAAAACAAGCAGAGATCAAAGAAAATTTCAATATTAAAGACATGGGATGTGGTGAGTATATCTTTCATGTTGATCAACTCCCACTATATCCTAAGATATTCAGTCGACAAGAAAAATCTATAAACAATTTGCAATATCAAGGAATTGGGTGTGAACCACGTAGTGTTGTGGCTACTAAGTCTGAATGCAAATCTCCTCTAGTGGTGCAAGCAGCTCTTGATATCAATAGTCCTAAGAGTGGTTCCAGCAAAGAATCCATTGAGCATATCGCAAGCCCTCTTGAGAACTCACATAGCCTTACCATTTCATCCACTCATTCTATTTCCACTCCGCTCCTAGACTTGGATCAACAAGAATCAGAAAAGCCCTTACTAATTGGGGATCAAGAATCAAGCTTTGAAAAGAAAAATCTAAAAGTCAAAAATATAGAAAAGTCCTTTAGTCCAAATCAAAATCAAAAGCTATTGGACTCTAAAAAAATTAAGGTCAAGGATAAAAATCCTATGAAAGAAAAAGAACAAGAGTTGATCTCCCCTAACACCAAAATAACTGGGGGCAAAAGTTCCACAATTTCAAGCCAAAAAGAATACTTGTTGATCCTAAGTCTCCATCATGTCATGATACTTTCACTTCTTTTCGCAATCATAAGCCTTCATCACTCATCCACTTGTTTCACACGTCCATCCCCTTTTGGCGATACATCATGGGCCTTTAATGGAACTTCCTCAAAGGACTTTGTTGTCAGGGATTCCCAGACTTCTTTAGGTGACACGCATATGGGCCTGTGTAGTCCACACACTAGTAATTCTATCTCAATTCCTTCATCAAGGAAGACAGTCACTCGAGCTACACATCATTCAATCAAGGAACAATGCAGCTACAATCACAAGGTAAAGCCTCACACATTAGAGGTGGGTGACTTAGTTCTCAGAGAAAATCCTATAAATCAGTAAGACGGAGAGAAGAAGGGCAAGTTTGAACCAAACTGGCTTGGTCCCTACATTATCACAGCAGCCTATGGATCTGGTGCATATCAACTCTCAACTACAGAGGGTGAACCTTTGGAGGATCCTATCAATAGCATGCACCTTCGCAAGTTTCACACATAGCTCTTCAAAGTATCCTAATTTTAAAAATACAAAAAAATCAAAAAATACAAAAAAAAATAAATAAATAAATTCAAAAATACAAAAAAAAAAAAAAATCACAAAAATAAAAAATCGTTACTTGGTGAAAATCTGGCAAACAGGCGCCTTGTGACAACAAAAAAATTGAAAAACAAAAAACATTTCATCCAACGGTGAAAACCACTTTGATGGCGCCCTGGGCAAGTACCATGGTGAAAACTGGGTCACCAGCACCATGTGTAGAGACATTGCTCCTCCCTCCTTCAGGATTCTATTTCATCCTTCACTTTGCACACACTCACAACCCATTCATTCATAATAAACGTACCCATTCCTATCATGGCTTGTTATTGATCTACCTAAGATTAGTTAGCCATCCATAATAAACATTCATTTTCACCCCTTTCCATTCATAATAAATCAGCTCCTATCTGTGGCTAAGGCAAATCCTACGTCTAATGATGGGTGTGGAACTAAGAGCATCACATGTTCTGAGGAGTACAGTTTCTTCCAGTTTTCTTCAATCTATCCGCGCACAATCCACAATAAAGCAACATTTGCATTGCTGATCCACAATAAAGTTACGTCTTCTCCGCAATAAAGTATCAGTTTCATGGATTCAGTCAATTTCAGATGAGACACAACAGCAACAATGGGCTTCAATAAATCAAATCTTTCAGCAGACTCAGACAACACATAGTTCAGTGTTATCTATCCTTTTTGTGAAAGTAAACATTGTGACCACAATTAAATAGACTTATACAAGTGACAAGAGACACTAAACTTGAGGACTACAGTGGATGTTGGTGTCGAGTCTTGGTGTTATTTGATTTTATCTTTTGGTGACATGTCTTTTAGCTTTTCCAGGATGTCTCTGACTAGAGATTCTATCTCCAAGATGTCTTTGACTAGAAAGGCGAGGATGGAGTATCGTCACCTATTTTCTTTGTTGTCTGCGGATTGTCTCTTAGTAATGCTATGACTTGTCCAAGGATATGAGGACGCTGTGAGTCTAGTGTGAACTGGGGCATTCCTTGTTTGTGACTGTCTTATCTCCATGCAAACAGGTACAATGACTTTCTGGGTCAAACATATGCCTCGATTGTCATAACCTATTTTGCCATAATAAAGCTCAATGATGATAACGCACAAGAAGCTCTTTCACTTTCATATCTTCTGTCTTCCATCCCCCTTTCTTGATTGACTTCCATCGTCCTTCCCGAGTCCATGTAGCCCATTATCACATGACTGAGTACAATGACACACCAAAAATATTTGCATTTCATGTAGTTGCACCTGCATCATCATAGGTTAGCATATCTCATCATCTCCATACATATAGATATCACAATTACAATTACATCACATTCTGCACACAATACATATTAGAACATTTTACATTTCATCATGAAAATAATTATTTGCATTATCATATTCATCTGCATTTCATACATTCACATTCACATATGCATAACATATAAAACATAAAAGAACAAAAATATTGCATTGCATCGTATACATATTTGCATCCACATCATAAGGCACATAGAAACAGAAGCATCACATAGGTACACATGCATGTAACTACCGCAAGGATGAATCATCTCATATATATCTCAAAATCACAAGTGTCATGATACAATGATGTCAAAATCATATGGCTACAACCAACCCTCATGTTGCCCTGTCCGGATAGAGGAACCCACTGATCACTCCGGCCAACACTGTTGGTATTGTTAATCATGTTCGTGTCATAGTATCCCAAGCCACATGTCCAGCCCTCATCTCTAGTCCTAGATCCTGAAACACTCATCTCAGTGCATCCTTGTCTTTGTCTCAATCATAGGGTACTAACTCCCCATCGATCGGTATCCTCAGAATCCTATAAACATCCTCCAAGGTGACTGTCATCTCACCCATCGGCAAATGAAAACTACAAGTCTCTGAGTGCCATCTCTCAGCCAACGCAGTCAGCAATCCCATATTTGCCCAAAACTCAGGCACATACAAAATATGGCGCAAGCCCATAACCTCAATCGCTTCTCTATCTTCAAATGTCAGCTCTGGTCATAAACTCTGAGACGACGGGAATATCTCTCGTGACTCCAGCATAGGTAGGTACTCCTGTAGTCAAGCAAATCAGCTGTGTCAATCATAGTAGCATTCCCTGTTCATCACAAAATGCTGCTTTTTATCTCAGTACTTATGATACTCTATCCTAGTGACACTCACTGTTCATCACAAAGTGTTTCTATTTATCCTAGTGGTACTCCCTGTTCATCACAAAGTACTACGTGTTTTAGCACTCCCTGTTCATCACAAAGTGCTGCTCATATTTGCACTCACTGTTCATCACAAAGTGCTGCTCTTTTTAGTACTCCCTGTTCATCACAAAGTACTATGTCTTGGTACTCACTGTTCATCACAAAGTTCCTTGACCTATCTTATCCTAGGGCCTCTGCTTGAGTGTATCCTCTTGAGTAGTTTCCTGATTGGCAACGTATGTTCTATCACAGAATTGTCAATCCTAGCCCTATCTGCTACCTTAGTCTTCCCTAGAGGACCTGCTTGAGTGTATCCTCTAAGCTGCTTATCCAATCGACAGCGTATGTTCATCACAGAACTGCCGATTTGGCCTTGAAGACATATTACCCTACCTAACATGCATTTATGACAACATTTATTGCGACAAAGTACAGGGAGGTTTTGTGGTACTTACCGGCTCTCCTGCATCTGCTGGCCTCTGAAATCGGCGAACGTGACCGAATCTATGCACCAATGCCATCGCTACTGACTGCTGCTGCTCTATTCTCTCTCTGCACTCTGATCTCCTGGATGTGTGGATGACAATGAGGATGTATTCCCCTCGTGGTCTATTTTATAGACTGACCTAGCCTTAACCCTAGCCATAGTCTCCCGAGTCAATCTTCATTAGCCCGTGACCCTGTCACTCTATCTTGTCAGTCCATTCTAGCCTTTCTTTCTTATCAAGAGATTGTATGCGATCTTTTCCGACATTTTCATCCAATCTCTCGAGGGGGCATATCATTCCCATCTTGAGGCAACATTGTATCAGTTCATCTTATCTTCTTTGAAACAACGCGACAAGCTGCATTGTCTCAAAGAGGGGCAAAATATACACCTAAAATTGTCATGTCTAATTAAATAAATACTTTATCTATTTAATTATTTTAGCCTAATTCTTCTATTAATTAAATAAATCTTTATTTATTTAATTAATTCATTTATCCTCTTCTAGCCTTATTTCTTATTTAAATAAATACATTTATTTATTTAAATTATCCTTTTTCCTAAATTAAATAAATATCTTATTTATTTAATTGATCCCACTTCTTCTATTAATTAAATAAATCTTTATTTATTTAATTAATTCATTAGCTTTTTCTACCCATGACACATGTCATTCATCTCTTAATTCATACACTACCTACCCCTCTCATTATTTTATTTTTTTTCCTACCTACCCTCTAATCATAGCCGACCTCTTTTACACCTCTCAATCTTATCCCTCCATTTCATATAGTGTCTTCTATATAAGGAGATGCTTCCTTCATTATCAACCCTAATCAATCTATGCATCCTAATCAATTGATTACACTCACTATACATTCAGCCCCAACTACGCTTTCGAACTTGCATATGCAATCAAGCCTACTTGCAACCACATTTCCGTTCTTTGTTGAGCTCTTGTGCACATATAAAATCTGAGAGCAAATATATCAAGCAAGTTCAATGGAGATAGGAAGAATGGAGATCCAAACCCTATTGGACATGTGATGGTATAGTCTTTGTGATTTTATTTGATTTGCATTGTCTTAGGTAATCTTCATATGTTATGGTGGGTCTTTGTTGTTTTTAGGCTAGGGTTTTGTGGTTGAATTCATTTAGTCTTTCAATATTGTTGTATCCATTTTTACCATAAACAGCCCAAAGTCATGAACTAGCTCATTCCCAGGAATTTGTGAAGGCAAAACACTTATTTGGAGTGAAGAAATGTGAAAATGAAGGCAGGATTTGAGCCCAAGGATGATTTTCGCTCCTGACCCTTCCAAAGGGTCCAGAGCGAAAATCCTTATAAACCTCATTTTCTCCCTTGTTTAGACCAACATTCTAGTTTTGAAGTGATGGAATGTGAAAATGTGAAGGATTTTGGCCTAGAACATGATTTTCGTTCCTAACCCTTCCAAAGGGTCCAGAGCGAAAATCCTTGTAAATCTCATTTTCTTCCTTGGTTTGGTTAACGTTTAGTGTTCTTGCCTTGAAAGGTGGTTGGACGCATAAAAAGTGAAGATTTTTTTGCCTAAAGGATGAATTTCGCTCCTGACCCTTCCAAAGGGTCCAGAGCAAAATTCCTAGATGGCACCCATTTCTTCCTTGTTTAGACCAAGATCTTAGTTTCTAAGGCATATTGTGAAAGTTTGGACATGTTCTTGCCTAAGGAAGTGATTGAAAGCATTGAAATGTGAAGGTTTTTGTCCAAGAATGAAATTTTGCTCCCGACCCTTCCAAAGGGTCCAGAGCGAAATTCTTTATTAACCTTATTTTTTTACCTTGTTTGGGCTTAAAACCTTGTTCCTTGGTCTTGGAGGTGAATTGGAGTTGAAAGAATGAAGGAATATGGTAAAAACAAGAATTTCGCTCCTGACCCTTCCAAAGGGTCCAGAGCAAAATTCCTAAAATCCACCTTTTCCTTTCATTTTGTGTCAAGCTAAGCATGGATAAAGATGAATAGAGCTTAGAAGGATCCCTAGGCATGCCTTGGAATTGATTTTTTGCCATCAACAATGATGATTTTGAGCTAGGACATGAATTTTGCTCCTGACCCTTCCAGAGGATCCAGAGCTAAATCCAAAAGGGTCCTGTCCTTGGCCATGGTCTTGAGCAAATTTCTCCTTCCAGGCCTTCTTGGGGGTCAAACAAGTGTTGTCTTCATGAGGAAGGAGTCCAAAGGTGAGAATCATGGCATAGCAAGGGAAGAAGGAGATGGAATTTTGTCCTAATCTTGAATTTCACTCCTGACCCTTCCAGAGGGTCCAAAGCGAAATTCCCCAAAACCACCCTTTTTTCTCAATTTTATGCTAAGTCAAGTGTGGGTCAAGATGGGGTAAGATTGGAGAAGTCCTTGAGCAAAAATTTGAGTTGCTAGTGATCCGTGAATATGAAGGAATTGAGCCAAATCAAGAATTTCGCTCCTGACCCTTCCAAAGGGTCCAGAGCGAAATTCCTAGGATCACCTTTTTTCCCTTGCAAATCAAGTCAAGTTTTTGGTTTTTATGGCCTCGATAGGAGTGAGGCGATGTGTCCTTGGTCTTGGAGGTGGATTGGAGTTGAAAGGAATGAGGAAATAAGCTCAAAATAAGATTTTCGCTCCTGACCCTTCCAAAGGGTCCAGAGCGAAAACCCTAAAATCCATCTTATCCTTCAAATTTTGTGCTAAGTCAGGCCTAGATCTAGGTGAGAGAAGCCCTTTGGATTGCCTTTGAATGATTTTTGATCACCAAAAATGCAAGTTTTGAGCTAAAACATGAATTTCGCTCCTGACCCTTCCAAAGGGTCCAGAGTGAAATTCTGGATAGGTCCTGTCCCTGGCTAGGATTTTGAGCGAATTTTCCTTTTCAAGCCTTTTTAGGATCAAGCAAATGTTGCCAGGTTGAGAAATGGATTCAAATGAAGGAGTCTAGAGGAAACAAAGTGAAAAGAATGGAGCTAGGTAGGAGAAGACAAGCAAAACATGAATTTTGCTCCTGACCCTTCCAAAGGGTCCAGAGCGAAATTCTTCAAACTATCTATTTCCTCCTTGTGTCAAGTCAGGACTTTAAGTCCTAAGGCGTGGTTGAGGTTGAAATGATGTTACTTTGCCCTGCAAGATGAATTGAAGTGAAGGAAATGAAGAATTGAGACCTAAAACTTGAATTTCGCTCCTGACCCTTCCAAAGGGTCCAAAGCGAAATTCCCAAAATTACCTAGTTTGCCCATGATGAAGGCCAAGTTGTGGATTCCTAGCCTTTGGTGAAGAGAAGGATAGAGTATGCTTGCCTTGGAAGGCATTTTGAAGTAGAGACATGATGGAATGTCTTAAAATGCAAATTTCGCTCCTGACCCTTCCAAAGGGTCCAAGGTGAAATCTTTTGAAACTCCTATTTTTCACCTTGTTTGGGTCAAACGAAGAGCTAGTTGTGAGATAAAGTTGAAAAGAGGTCTAAATTGGGCAAAATAGCAAATTTCGCTCCTAACCCTTCCAAAGGGTCCAGGGCGAAATTCTTATAAGGCCTGTCCCTGGGAAGGATTTTGAGCGAACTTTATTTTAAAGTCTTCTTGTTGATGATTTAAGGTGGAAAATGCTTTGTTGAAATGAACATGTCATATGTACTTAATCACCTTTTGGTTTATTTTGCAGATGGAGAAAACCAGGCCAAGGCAAGGACAACCTCTTCCAGTCCATCATCATCAAGGACGTTCCACATGCAAAAAGGGAGGATTCAAGGTGCTTTGAAGCGTTGGAAGACCAGGGGTGTTCAAGGTGTTCAAGTTAGCCTCAAGACCTCATTCTACCACAAGATGACAAAGAAAGGCTTCGCCGGCACTTCAAGGCAAGGTATGCTACCAGAGAAGGAAGACTCGACGATAAGAAAGCCTCATCAAGCACTTGGGAGTAAAAGAGGTACGCCATTCATCAAATTGAGACAGAGAAGAGGATCAACCAAGTCACAAGCGTTAGACAAGGTAGCATCCCAATCATCATTCTTCCAGTCGGATTGGTCCACCTCAGCATGACCAGATTCAATGTACCTAATTTATCGAAGGCGGCACAAACTTCGATGTACCTACCCCTGCTTCTTATTGGTCCTCACTCCTGAAATGTAATTTTCTAATTGGCTAAGGAAGTTTGTTGTAACAAACCCTAATTAGGGTTTCTATCTTGTAATCCTAGCCATTGGTTCTAAGTCAATCAAAGCTGTCTATTTGTAAAGGGTTCTCTATATAAAACCCTGGCTCCTCATTTGTAAGAGGTTAATAGTCGGTGAATAGTTAGAAATAGTGAATAGTCACCTGATAGAATAGCAATTAGAGTAGATTAGGAGGACAAGGCAAGAAATTGTTGCCATTGATTGTAAATAAACTCCATTTTCATTGAAGTTATGGTGAAGTATGTTGTTTCTTTGCAATTTGCATGGTTTCTTGTTGAATCTTCATTTTAGATGATAGATAATTAGATTGAATGAAAGAAGTTATTGAATGCACTCGCATGGAATTCCCCTAGTCCAAACCACTAGCCTCTTGCTGACTGTAAGTGCGCCTTGCGTGGTCAACTGGCACGGAATGAGCTTAATCTCAAGTCGCTACACGTCTATTGTTCATGCATTAATTTGAATGATGATCAGTATCTGATGGTATCTGATTTGAATATATTTGAAGCATCCCTCAGAAGATCGCACTGAGTTGGTGTCGGATTGTTCAAGCCTGATGGTGGGACCCAGCCCAGTAGGACTCCACCTAGTCGTTCATCCATCTTCTTGCATTCTAGGTCTTAGAGTAGACTCTCTAAACTCTGTACCTTTTGCCATTTCTTTATCTTCCATATAGTAAATAGGACTTGTGATTCCAGCAAATCAGACGTTCAGGTCATCGAATGTAAGTCCCCTTGTGATTATAGCAAAATCACATCGTACCGCAAAGAGCTTATCCACACGTAGAGAACCTACATATCAGAACCTTGGAGTTACTCCAACTGATCCTTCGGCGAGATCTTCAGCAGTCGGGAAACTTTGTTCAAGAGAGGATAAGGTACCTTTAGGTATTTTATTCTGTGTTTGGTCGTGTACAAAAGACACATCAACAATATGCAATTAGTTGATGTGGTGAGTTAGTTTTCCTTAATTCTGAGATTTGTTATATTGTTGTTCAAAATCAGAATTCTGAATTTAAATATCATCCAATTATATTTCTGCATTTCAAAGTCCAAAGTATTGTTTCATTGGCATTCATTCATAAAAAAGTCCTATGCAATCATCAGTATCAAAACACAAGCAAGAACCTCGGTAAAACTATCCTAAAACCTTCAATCAGCAGCATTGAAAATCAGAAAAAATTCAGTGTAGAATGGCTGGGGATCTTTCAATTTCATGGGTGAAATATCCCGCAGTGTATTAACTGAAATACAATGGATATTTGCTAACAGTTGTCTTTTCAATCTGCGTGTTATGTTGTTATGAGATTTGTGTGTTATGCTAACAGAGTTTTCAGTTTGTAATGAAGATCATCACACATGAATATCTTATGAATAATCAACTCCTAAAAGACTCTCCTTGACCAATAGTTAACTAGAGATGCATATGCAACTATCTACTGATGATATATATGAGTCAAGGTCCAAAAATCATAACTAACAGCAAACTGACATTTTGACAAACAATTGTCATACACCCTCAAATAATCTTGAATGCAGATGCAAATCAAAGCTACTTTCTTCTTTATTTCAGTTGACTATCAAATAGAACATTACATTGGCAGCAATAAGGTCATATACATGGACTGCTATTAAGGACCACTTTTCAGACTTTTTGAAGACAAATGTCTGCAACTAACCTATACATTCAGTCTGAAATTACAATGAAATAATAAAGCCAAAAGAAACTGGATTTAATCGCCTTGAAAAATCAAGCAATATCTTGGAATAGGGAGCCTCCAATGAATGAATTCAACCTCCTTAGCAAAATCGCCCCTGCTACAAATGATGAAGGACTGATGATAAGTGCTATGACTGCTGCTAGCCTCCAATTGTTGTCCAAAAGTAATCGCCTTTATCCCTTAGTGTAGCAATATTCTCCATGATGAGACTCGATGCCCAAATGGTCAGCTATAAGCAAAATCGTGGTTTTTTACCAGTCTGATACGAATTGACTCAGACCTAAAATGGATACCAAATTCTGATTATAACTCCTTCAATCACCTCCACAGGGAATCGCCTTATGGTTACAAAGATGAATAACCCCTCTAAGTGAACCTGCAATGCTCCATTGAAGGGTTATGTGCAAAATAGATGGTATACAAGGTGAAGTCGATTTTGATATCAGACCTGCAAATTAATCAATCTTCACACAATTCTACCTCCAATCATCTACTAATGGAATCGCCTCCTTATTTCAATGAAAGTTGATGCAAAATGGGCACTCAATCTGAAATTTTGAAGATGCCATGAATACCCATCCACCATGAAAGTGCAATAACTCATTAAGCTCTATATGGAAAACTGAGTATCTTCCACTTTTAGCTGCAACCCCTCGGAAGGTCTTCCACTCCCTCAGTTATGCAATCTATGGGAGTTTTCATTCCCAAAGACCCAAGTTTGTAGACACCTCTCGGTTCTACAAAATCCAATCAAAATCAAAATCAAAATCCAAGCTGCTTTGAAGCTTCATCTTGATCTCCTTTGATACTTTTTCACCCCAACATCCAGAAGCTTCTAGAAGTGACTTTATGAAATAATATTTAATTAGTCACTTTATTAAATTAATTAAATATAAAGTCATCTTTTAATTTTTAATTTATTTGATAACTTTATAAATAATTAACTTAATATTATTCATTAAAATAATTAATTAAGCTATCCATAAAAAATTATTATTATTTGGACAGCTTAACTAATTAAATTAAATAATCAATTCTTATCCAAAAATGGGGACATTACAATGGGATATTATTCACCATGTTGTAGAGTGCTCAAGTTATACTGTACTACATGTTAACAATTCAGATAGAATAATCTGTCGATTTACATATCATGAAGGCAGTATGTAATAATTTAAAAAGAAAAGGAACTAAAAACCACAACATAATTCCTCCCAATAATTCCTTGGCAGGTGCCAAATATAAAAAGATATGTTGGGTAGCTCATATACACTTTAAATCTAATGAATAAGAGATAAATCTCATTGATTTGTGATTAAAATATCAAAGAAAACTTGATTGAGGAAATTTTCCTGATGTAGAGGTATCTTAACATAATAAAATCCATTGGCAAACACCCTGCACTACCCCACATTCATGAAATCAAATTTTGAGAGAGGACTGGTTACATGACTGATATAGAATTAGCTTGAATTGACAGTTAGAAAAAGAACAAGGAATCATTAACAACCTTTGTCACCCATTTAGATTTGTACATGTGTGTATAAGTACCATAATGTAATTATATCATTAAATCTGATTGTACTAGTTTCATACAATATACACTACAATTATTTGTATATATACATAAAAATTCACTCAAAAAGCATGCAATGCAAAGGACTTAAGAAACAGGTTCGTTTTAACTCATTGACTTCTTAAGAAATGAAACATCAAGGAATAGAACTTTAAATATTGCATACCACTATCTGCGGACAACATGTTCTGTGCAAGATCTCTAATTTCTCTGATTGCATCAGCTTTTTCTCTGCATTTACAAAGTTCCTCTGCCATTTGATTCGCATTATTTAAGGAATCCAAATATAGGAGTGCTTTGTCAAATCCCTAAAACATTCAAGCGTGAGTGATAAGTGTCAATTATGTAAGGATACCTATGCAATATTATTGGAAAAGTTTATAACCAATTAGTAAAGCAAGCAAGGAAGAAAGATGCAATTCAAAATACATATGTTACAAGCACATATTTATCTAATATATGATAATAATTTTATGCCAAAGATAATAATACCAGCAATTATCTACTATAGGAAATATTTCATATGTTGCAATATAATTTGCTGCAGCAGCTGGATCTTCCAATATTGAAGATCAAAACAATCAAAGGTGTGTTAGTGTTAGAGCCCTAATAAGGCCTGCACTAAAGAAGGAAGTGAGTGATTGCAAATACAAATTTACAAAATAAAACAATAAGAAAAGAGACACAAAACAAAGTGTAAACAAGATGACAAAGGTGCTGATGGCATCCCCACTTATGACCTTCAGCCTTAAAATGATATCATGTTAATGCATTCATTGTCATAAACATCACCCTGGCAAAATAAAATAAAATTATGTTGTTTTAAAACTAGGCTCTCTCCTAACGAAGAGAAACTTATCTTGACCGTATTGTTGGCTATTCTGTCAAGTGCCAAACCAGCCCTTAAAACTCCATATAAATGTCTACTAACGATGTCATTAATGCATCAACATAGGTATTACCATGTTCTCTCTTCTCTGACTAGGAAACAATCTAGGGAACAAATATAAAACTATACTACAGGTCTGTACGATCCATATGAATTCAGTAAAAATTCAAAGTGACATTAGCAAGCTGAGACAAAGTTGAGGTCTACCTGACCGAGTACTTTTTGACAAAAATATTCTTCATGTAGAAATATATGCTGCTATGTTAACCTCCAGCTGACCAAATATGCTCCTACTATTAAAAATATCTGCAAACATTGACCAGAATCAAAGAAATTGACCAAAATCAAGTGTGTTGAGTGGAATCTTTTAAAGTTAGCAGAATCTGCTGAGCTGACTGAATGAACTATGTTCACAAACAGAAGGTACAAATTTTGCTTCTCCTATGAGGTGAGTGGACCACTGATTCTTCTTTGGCTCTATACTTATTGTTCCAAAAAGGAGGCACTTCTGCAGGCATGCATATTTAAGTTATATTTTGAATATCGGAATATATGCCTAGTTTTTCTATGCATCATTGGGTTGGAAATAATTCATCTTCGCTACAATAATATTGACTGACACAAAATTTGAAATGTTACACATATATATCATTTTACTTGAATGAATTTGGTTAATAATTCTCAATTGAGCAATGGGCTTTTTATCTGTTGGTGAAGTTGAATGGTTCTTGATGAGCCCACCAGGGATCAAGCTTTGCTGAGTGCATGGCTCTGACATCTTCAAAAGGGATGAGGTCAAGATCATAGGCTTGTGAATGACCTCAATAAAAAAAAATATCATTTGCCTTCGGACATGTAGTGTCATGGTTAAAACACTTCGTTGGTGAAGCGGCCACCAAGGTTCAAATCCCTACTAGGCCATTGGGCTCGCAAGGCCCTATGCCTCCGTTGCGCCGTTGTGCTCACGGATTTGAACAAGTGAAGTGTGGGGATGAGGTCCCCAGTTTGTGGCCTCACCGGTTCATAGCTCCGGGTCAAAAGCGTTTCACGTGGAGCCGGAAGAGATGTCATGCCAGCGTCACCGAT
Organism: Cryptomeria japonica; assembly: GCF_030272615.1. NCBI lineage: Eukaryota > Viridiplantae > Streptophyta > Pinopsida > Cupressales > Cupressaceae > Cryptomeria > Cryptomeria japonica. The sequence goes on along the minus strand of NC_081411.1, from coordinate 668,435,971 downwards.
CACATTAAAAAGTTTACCAAGCATAGTTTAAAAAAATAATAATAATTCTCAGTTGAGCGACCTATTAATGGGCCTTTTTGGGTACATCCATCTGATAATAAGACAAAGGAAGTGGAATGGATCAAGCCAAAGGAAGGATGGGTAAAGATCAATTTTGATAGGTAATCCAAAGGAAACCCACGACCATCAGGAGTTGGATGTGTAACACGAGATTGGACAAAAAGTATTTTAGCCATGGAAGTGAAGAAGCTAGCGGAACGGACAAACAATGAAGCACAAGCACAAGCAGCTTTGCTCGCCATAAACTTGGCAAGCAAATTATTGATTTCGAAACTCCATCTAGTGGGAGATTCTCAAATAATAGTAAATGCAATCATTAAAGGGGAGGCTCAAGTATGGAAGATAAATAAATTTACTAAAATGATTAGAGCCAAATTAGCTCCATTCACAAACTTTAAAATATCACATATATTGAGAGGAGGTGATGAGGTGATGGACACCATATGCAAATGGACATTCGCATTTAATTTAAGCGATGTGGAGGAGATATGGGAGGATTTTAGGGAGGTGATTATCAAGGATGAGGGAGTACGGGCTGCAAGCATTTTGCAAGAAGAATGAATTGCATTGATGGCAACGGGACCTCTAAGTATTGTGAAATGGGCGAGGTAAGATTTATGGAGGCGAGATGGTTGGTTTCATCATCATTTATGGTGGTTTGGTTAAGTGAAGCAGAGCAAAGTGGTAGTAGAGTGAAGCACAAAAGGAGGGGATGGAAGCAAATTTTACCCTAAGCATGAAGAAACAACTTGCATTTTTTGGTAAAATTTCAAAAGAAAGATTGAAGAAGGTGTTCAAAATTGATGATATGATGTTTTTCCAAGTGGTCAAAATAATGTTGGCTGATGAATTCATGGTGTTGAAGTACAAGTATCACACCAATGTTGACATTAGATCTATGTCTCTGGCCTGGTTCTTGGAATTGGGTGGAAAAGATGATGCGCATTGGGTAATGAATGAATGCATGAGGGGCAAATGGTGCTACGAGATGGGTGCTTTCATTGCAATGGCCATAACAAGTGAAGGATTCAAAGCACGAGGTGGAGTTAGCTCCATGTGACAAAGTTTACACCACCATTACTGCCCTTCCTATTATGGAGTGCCTCCTATAACAAAGAGGACAGGCAAGCGGAAGCCCAAATAGGGTGGCAATTCATTAAAGAATACACGAGAGATAGGGAGCAAGAGCAGAAGGTCGATGCATCTGCAAAGAAGAACCACACTAAAAAGTGTCTAAAGTTTAGCAAAAAGGATTATTCGGACGAAATGTTGCAGAAGACTTTGAAGAGAAAATGAAAATCAATATGCTAAAGTTTATATTTTGGCACATAAATGTTTATTTTGGTAGGTTGGCATAGGGACTAAAACGTTTTGTATAAATGTATATTTTTTGTGATGACTATAAGTAGTAGGGGAGCAAGTATTGAAGTAGGGTTACTAGTTTTGTATAGGTGATTTTATGAACTTTATTGGGACAAATTAGTGGTTTCAAACCACAAGACAACAAACTTTATTCTGTATATTTTTTGGAAATCAATACTAATCATAACTTTCACCGATCAAAAAAAAAAATTCTCAATTGAGTCTGCTCATAATAATAGAGTTAGCTATGCCTAAGATGAGGTTGTTCAACAAGATAACTTTATGTAAGGCTCAATCAAGATCGCTAAAGTGGCACCAGTTATTCTTTAAGGCTAAGTGGAAGTTTCTTGTAGGTCAATAATTGCTTAAGGAACAATTGAGTCTGCTCATGATAATAGAGTTAGCTATGCCCAGGACAAGGTTGTTCAACAAGATAGCTTTATGTAAGGCTCAATTGAGATTACTAAAGTGGCACCAATTATTCTTTAAGGCTAAGTGGAGGTTTCTTGTCGGTCAGTAATTGCTTAAGGCACAATTGAGGTTGCTCGTGAGCTCTTAAATTGCCACAAACCTACATTACCAGGTGCTACCCTAGAGATCCCCATATCTGTAGCAGCAATTTACGGTACAAGTATGAATCCAGGTACCTCCTGCATTCTTCTATCAATTTGGGTACCTGACTGTCATTAAAATTGCATGGCAAAAAAACAGTGCCAGTCCATGTAAAACAAAAACAATACAGATCCAGGAAAAAATGTAAAAACTCGATATTAAAAAGTGAAACAAAGCACAATACTAACTAAATTGCTGCTAGCCCTACTAAAAGTTATTCTAAATTTCTAATGAATCAATTGCTGATTTGGATGCTCTCAAAGAAAAGAAAATCGATAATTTGTCCGCATAATTCTTGAGTTTGACTATGAGACTATTGGCTGTTTTCCTATTTTGAACAGATAATAGATCTATGTGATATATCATGCCATGACTCGTTTAAGATTTTGAATCATCAATTCCAGTGGTGTTTGTTATTTTTTCCTTATTTTATGCATAAAGCATTGATATCATGGTTAGTTTTCTATCCTTTTTCTATAGGTTTTTTTATATTTTATAATTGTTTGTACAAACATACCCAAGCCATAATGTACCCAAGGTCTCAAAGAAAGGGTAAAAACCCTAGTCCTAACTGTCAAGGATCAGGTTAGCTTGCTAACAAGATATTCAACTTCACAAGGCTTAGTCAAAGTTATTTATGGGTTCTTTAACTTCTTAAAGCTAAAGAGGTTGCATGTGGGCCACCAATTGTTTAAGGAACCCCTTGGAACTCATTATGAAATTCATTTAGATAATTTAGATTTCTCACTGGATTGTGATAGTTATTGATAGTTGGGCTCAAATCTAAAGATGTCTCTATGACCTTCAAAATATTGTCTGAATCAATTAGTTGAGTCGGAGAAAGAAATGTTAAGTGTCACACTTCTATAGTAGAGATAATAACAAAATTAATATTTAAACACATGCTTCTAGAATATTTATTCCCTCATTCAAGCACCTACAAACTAGGCTGAAAAAAATAGCATTAGGTTGATTCCACTTAAGGCATGTGTGATTAGTAGCTAGTCATTACCATTATTGAATCCACGATTTCATTTTTCTAAGATACAAAAATGTTTTCTTTAAAAATGGTTTAACGAAGCCTCTTTCAAGCTTCCATTTTATGTTTTTTTCTTATCTGTTTCCATCATGACCTTTTGCTTACAATTTATGGATTGAATCGTTGATTGATAACTGGAATAACCTTTTGTATAAAATGACATAACAGGTAATGTATTGACTACTTAATAAAACTTTAAGGTCTTGATTATTGCTGTATCGTATTGATACAAGGTCAGCATCAAACTTAGAACCCCAAGTTCAACCTAGCAAGCAGTTTAGTGATTTTTCTCTCTTAAGTGGGGAGCTGGCAAAAAAGGATGCATCGGTAGGGAGTATCTAATTCGGAACTATGAGAATTAACACAGCTATCTCCAGATTTGATCATTTCAAACTAGCTCTATTGAATACTATATAAATCTAAATTAGGATCTTGTGCTAAAATTATCATTATGAATTTTAAAATGCCATTTTAGTAACTTAAAAGTAAAACTATAGCATTGTGTAACACATTAATTACACTATACACTTTGTGAGCAATCTCAATCAATATTGATGTCATATGCATATACTGAAAACTTGCCCACCTTACATGGATCAATATCATCATATAAGTAACAAACTCCATTTGTAAATTTGTAATCCACTTGGTTGATCTATTATGCAAAACAATTTCTCCTTAACATCTCAATTTGTTCAAACTCACAAAACTCAAAGAAAAGAGCAAAAGCAAAAGCATCATATATAATGTTAATAAGTATTAACCTTGATTGCATTGGGAATGAAGCCATTGTTCAGACAATCTTCAGCAAAACATACCCACTCATCAATATAAACATTAAGCTGGGGACCAATACGAACATCAAATTCTCGTAATATCAAAGCCTCATACCGAACAACCAATTGGCTCTGTAAAAAAAATATGGAATTTAAATATCAAAATATTTACATAGCATTTCGTAATGTTTAGAAAAGATACGTTCAAGCTATAGAGAACAAGGAGGTTCCAAAACGAAAAAGAGAATGAAAATACATAGCAACTTTGCATTGTAGCTAGAGAAATTTTTATTTAAATTAACATTTGAAACTATTTTAGCTTTGGCATCATAAAATCTATCCATTTGACTCTACTAGAAATGCCATGAAGATATTTTGTATGGTTTTCATTAATTTGCGGATGCTCTTAAGATTTATCTTCTTACTATGCAAAAAGAAAATGGAGACACAACGTCCATCTCACCTAGATTTTGCTGCATCCCACTATCACATGAATGCCACAAAGTAAAATTGATTCTATTTCAAAAATTCTATGCCTCCTTTGGAATGAATATTTTTGTATTTTAAAGCAAATTCTCAAAACAAGTGTAGATAATGTTATAACTATAGTATTTAAGATCAAATTAATTAATTGTAACCCACAATTTGCTTATGATAGACCAATTTCTCAAACCAGAAACATAAAAGTAATGATTAATTTTTTATTTTTTTTATGAGAAGAATTTTTACAAAAAGGTCTAAAATAAAAGCCAACAATTTCCTGTGTTAGACCAACTTCTCAAATAAGATGCATAAAAAATCAACATAGAAAAGCAATGAAAGAGGGTAAGCAAGATGCAAGTACACTCAAGCACAAAGGGTAGTAGCATGCTACTTGTGATAGAGACCTTTCTCTAAGGAAATTCCACGTGACAACCAAACCTTCCATGGAGATTGTTCTGTCCTCAAACTTTCCCTTGAATATTGGTATTATAGCATTTGAGCTTAAAAACATCTCAAGCTTAACAAATAGAACCCACATTTTCTTGAGAAGGATCCCGCAATGAGAACCTAACAAAAACAAGAAAAGAAAGTAAAAAAGACGAATAGGAATCGTCTCCTTTCTTTTATAGATCGAGAAAGGGTAACAAAATACCAACTTTGAAATGGCATATACTAGAGGGAAGGGAGCTGAAAAAGCAACATTGCAATAGAGGAACCAATATAAAGGGCAAAAAGGAATTGGAAGATCAACAGCTTTATTAGACAGCATGAGTTGACCGACAATACACCTAGAACACCATAAGAAGTACCATTTTCCCCACAAATTGATAGAAATAATTCAATCTCTTCTCAAGATTGCCCATCATTAATTGCTTACTCTTGCAGAGCAACTGTTTCAGATTGGAGTAAAATTGTTTTTCAATGTTACAAATCAGGGAAATTAATCTACAAGGTGGTAGCTCTCTCCTGGAAGCATCCTACTTCATTATTGCCATCCTAGAAAAGAAGTGTTGTGCTTCTAAAGGAATGTCTTTGTAAGTAAGGTATATTTTAGCTCTCATTATGTTTAAACAAGTCACTTTGTAAACATTGAATATATTTTGGCTTGAATACAAGAATCATGTATGTGATGGAGTGATTCCTGGGCTTTGTCAATTGCTTTGCAGACCTAAATGGTTAGCAAGCATAACCCTCTTTGTTCCCTTCGTCAAGCAATAATTCCATGGTGTTAGAAGAGTCTAGTAGAACCTAAGCAATGAGGAGTATACCACAGCATTGCATTGGACAATGAGGTTGATCAGCCATTGGCCCACTGTACTTGCAGTATTGTAAACTTGATGAAATAATGAAATTGAATATTAAAACAAATACATTCAAGTTTTCAATCAACTAATTATCAAATTATTTAAATAAAAGATAAATTGCAACTTCTTTTACTAAACTCTGTAACTAATTTTTTCAATTTAAATTTTATATATAGTATTTAAATTGTCGCTCCCACATTTATCAGACAATTATTAACTTCATCCCCATATTCCCCCATCCTGGAAACTCCAAGGAACACTGAAGATTCCCCTATAGGTGGAAAAGCAGGTGCCTAAATTTGATTTTAAAAATTCATTGTTATATATATTTAGTTCCCATTTGGTTAGTTAACATCACCTAGAAGTTGGATTTCAACCAACAATTTTTCCAAGTCCACGGTCACATTAACTCTAGATACCTTAAGCTAAAAATAATTTCCTTATCTTAAATTTAATTAGTTCGCATAATTTAATCTTTTGATTTTGAAAAATTTAGGGAATCCCATCGTTAAATTTAACAAAACCCTGTAGCTTATCATTGTAATTTAGTATATTTAAAGAATATGTTCTACTAGATTACAATTTGGCTAATAAACAGCAAACTCGGTTATCCGAAACAACCCAACACCTAAGACCAAAGAACCTATCCTGTTCTTCAATGCTATTGGCCGGAGTAAAGGACTAGTGATCTTTACAAATCTGCATATGGCTTTAATTTGGGTTTCAGAACAAAGTTTCTCTACATTTTCCTATTACTTTCGAATAACAGGGTAGAATAGGGAAAAAGCCAAAAAAAACCTCAAACTAAATAAAATTTAACTTACGCTTCTCACTCGTCCATTTTAATCTGGGAATCGAAATAGCCAATAACTTAAATTAACGAGATCCTCCCTTTCAGCTTTCTAGCTTAGATAACTTAAAGAATCCTGTTATATCTTAACCATAGTAAAAATAATTTGTACCGTTTGCCCAAAAAAAAGGGTTAGAGCAAATGAAGAAGAGGAATTAAACTATTCCAGATTAATAGATGAGGCAGGTGCTGCTAATTCAATTATCTAAAACGCATAATCAAAGAACCTAACGTTAATTCAATATTAACAGCTGGCAATTTTCAGAATTTGCATATTCGTGCACTTTAAACTTTGGAACAAAGTTTTACTGTATTTCCCTAAAATAAAATAACAGCAGAAAAGGAGAAAAACCTCTCTGTCGTGCGTACAGGTGAACGCATCAAGCAAGAATTGAAGCATGTTCAGCTTATCCTGAATGGACTTCTGCGCCATTAATTTCAAGTAACTAAACGCCGTCTTTCTCAGCAATTCTGAGACTCGCAGCCTTGCCGTCAACATTGATCCTGCATCTCTCGAGAACATAATAGTCTGCAATTTCTGAAGCGCGTCACCATATCTGACAATTTATGACATAAATTCAACACAATTGCGGGATTTAAACAAAAAATTCAAAAGCTACAGACATATATAGCCTTGAGCTGTAACATTTAACAAATCTGGTTCTTCTTGGAAATGATTTCATTATTTAAATGTTTTGAGAGGTTGAACAGAAGACCGTTTGAAGTGAATATCTGAAACGAGAGTTGACCATTCTTCTTCTAGCCCCGCCATTTCATGTATTCAAAAGCTTTCGAACGTTCAGAATCAGACATCGCCGATCAATTAAGACACTATAATATATCGCGGATCAATTTGAACTTTAAACTAATTTATTGGAGCGGGGAAAGGTGCAAACCTTGTTTTGTTTTTTCAGACTTTGTATGTTCTTTTAAAAGAACTTTCAGTTTTTGAATAAATTGACCTGTTCATGTGGATTTGTTTTCACATATTTTATACAAACTTAATTATATTTAAATCGGATATCATTACATATATTAAAGTAATTTGCATATTTAGTTATATCAATAAGGTTGGGAAATGTATGTGATTGTGTTGTAAACAATGTAGTATCTTGCATTAAACATTATACAAGGGTTTATCAATCAATACAATTTTCTTAAATGTTGATGCATATGCAATTAGAGGTTGTTAAGTATTATTTTGATTTTTTAGTTCTATCAAATTTGTTGAGGCAATAGCTAAGAAAAAGGAAGAGTTTTGATAATCCTTACCAACATTTCAAATGTCCTAACTCTAGTGAAAGGAAACCATTACACATGATTTTGATAGTCCTTATCAATACGTCAAGAGAATGTTATGGAGGTATTTTTCATATTCTAGATATTTTAAAATGTTAGTCAAGTATGTAAATAGGTAAGCAAAGCCATGTGCCAAGATAAGTTCATTTGTATTTGTGATGTTTTTATTACATATCTTACAATGACTATCTAACATTTATGGAAACTTGTCTTGACTGAAAAATATATGATTGAACCCCATTAGCATAAATAGCAAAGTAATTCTTACAAATATAATCTATGAACACAAATTTACCAAAGGAAAACTCTTTTTATGTTATCAAATTAAAATCAATTGATTTTGAAATTCATAAAACTCATACTAGCTGTATACACCTAAAAATGGTCTGAAGATAGTTAATTAAATACGCAGTTATTTGATTAATTCTCCTTCCCAATTAATTGAATCCACAAGCAATTTGATTAATTTATCTATTCATCTATTATTAAATAAATCTACATGATTTATTTATATAGTTCGTTTCATATCCCCCTTTGATTAATTAATTCTAAATTAATTATTGTCCCCCCATATTAATCAATTCTTCTAATCCCTAATTAAAATTAACAAACTCAAGTTTGTTGAGATTAATTATCATTTTCCAATTATCTGAATTTCTAAATTCAAATGAGCACATGGCTCCTAACTTTTAACCACCTAACCTAACCATCCCCTAACCTAGCCCATTCCACCTAACCCTAGCCTATCTTGCACATTCTAACCTCCTTATCCTAACCTCCCCTGGAGTGGATATTCTCCCCTTGAGACACATGGCACTTTTGCCACATGTCTCCCCCCTTGGACACTTGCCCTCTCATGAGCAAGGCTCATTGACACTTGTCACCACAGAGATGATAAGTGTCCCTTCCTCCAACCTCTTCTCCAACTTCTTCAATCTTGGAGGTTGATATCTTCAAATCAGATCTGGACCGTTGATTCCTGCCACCTCATCTTTGGCCTTGGAATTCCTATAAATATCCCCCATTTTGGAGCAATAAGGATCCCTTGCATTCATAGCTTTAGCATCATTACTATAGGCAATTTTCATTTCAATCATCTAGTAATTAGCATTTTGGATTAATCATAACATTGCATTTCATATCATTTGCATAATCAATCATGATCAAGTAGCTACTCAACTCTTGAGTTGCCACTTTGGAGGTCATTGCTCCGCTAAGAGCCAACCAATCCAACGCCTTCAAGGTCCTCAAGAATAGAGGAAAATGGGACATTTTAAGGAAGGCTTATGGTTTACATCTTAAATTTAGTTTTCAATTAAGCTTTCCATTATGTTTTATTGTCTCATTATATGTGTATGCCTTTCTTATATACCACATTTTTAGCATCACACTAGCCATACATATATCCATTCAAAATATCTCTAATCATAACATTTATTTTCATTTGTGAAAAAAAAATCTTTTGCCAATTCTTCAAAAAATCAAATTGAGAACTTTCCTAGCTAGTCAATTTGACATTGTCTTTTTTTATGATGCACTTAGATATTTAAGGTGCAAATTCTCCTCGTTGATGGTTCTTCATACGAATAGTTGAAACCACAAGAGATATGAAAATATTAAACATTGTATTTTAGCTTCTTCTTTTTACAACATTCTTTTGTAAACATTAAAATATCGATATACAAGATGCAATATGTATTCTTAAATTTGATGGCATATAGTCAATTATAACTCTTAAATTGTGCTAACTTGCAAACTTTTTTAATGCTTTCAAAATGGAATGACTTTTGGATGAGAGATTATTGTCATTAACGGTAAAGGTGGCTAGATATTAGATGAAGTAACTATTGTAAATGGAGTAACCAAGGTTTAGCTAATTTTATGACTCTCTTAAAAAAGTACTAACTTGAAAAACTGATGTTACTCTATCTAATATCTAGCCACCTTTGCCAATAATGTCAATAATCTCTCCTCTTTCAAAAATCATTCAATTATAAAAACATTAAAAAAAATCAAACTAACACAATTTTAAGAAAGATAAATCAATTATATGCCAATACACAATGCATCTAATATATCAAATTGTTCTTGTATATGAAAGAATGTTTTAAAAATGCATATAGTACTTCACATTCTCTTAATTGATTTTACTTCCTTTTCGTAGTTGTGCGCAGCACTTCACAATTATCAACTGACTATGAGTCAATTGGAACAATCATCTCCTTTCATGGCTCCAAGTGATAAGGGTGATAGTGCTCAACAACCGTTTGCGAAGTTCAAACCAACCAAAGGATTCATCAAATTCAATGACAACAACAACAATCAATCAATCAACTGGTAGCTGCTACAGGTATGCCTCCTTTGCCTAAATATTTTAAAAGAGAAAAAGAATTTCTTCTTTGAATGAATCTTTGCATAGCATCATGTCCCAGTTAATACAAAGGAATGTGTTAAAACTTCCCCAAATCAAACCAATTGATCTATCTAAGACAACTTCACCTTACTTTGATGCTAAATCCTTTTTTCAATACCATTGCCAGCCTGGTCATGACACTGAAAAATGTTTTTCATTGAGAAGTAAGATTCGAGATTTTATTGATAACAATACCATATATGTGGCAGGTGAGAATGATAAAGGAAACAAATCCGTACACTAATACATTTGGCCTAAAATTCCAAGGTTTCCGACGGAGAAGGCATATAGCTTACAAATTTGATTTTTTTTTTAAAATGCCCGCATTCGTCGGAATTCCAATGATAATTCAACATTTTATTTTGACGGAGAAGGAATTGACAATGAAATTTGTGTTTTTTTATAAAAAGTATCCGCGTTCGTCAAAATTCTGACGACCGCGGGCATTACTAAAAAAAAACCAAGTCATTTGATAAACATTAATCCCACCTCTTCGTCTAGACGACCTCTGCCATATTCACAAAAAAATTGGGCATTACAAGGAGGGAAACAGTTCTAGATTGTGGTGCCGCCAAGATTCGGTTGAAGAAAAAAGGTAGGGTAATCAACCAATTCATTCACAGGATGTTTTCTTGAAGAAAAAATCGTTATGTTTGTGACAATGTGTCCAATTTTCTTTATGTAGTGATGATATTGTTTGAAATATACATAGGAGGTTGCATTTGTGTTGGTTGATGATCAAGTTTTATCTTTATTATAATGAATTTTCCTGCTCATAATTTTTTTTCCCTAGCCCATATTCAATCTGGTAGAAAAGAGAAAAATAAGATTGATTTGGATGGTTGATCAAATGAAATGATCAATAATCCTCTTTATAGGCATAACCTCTTAGGGCATACCCTAATTAAGGACCAGGATGACCTAAACCTGTGTGATCAAATAGGGAAGAACACAGATTGTGCCACTCTTGTATCTGACATCCGTTGGAAGTGGCCTGAATGTAGGCTCTAGCTGAGGAGCTTACCTTGGGTATGGATGCTAGTATATATGGTTGTGATAGAAACTCCCTACTGTAGGACCGTCAAACCACTGTGTAGTGATCGAGTGTCATTTTTTGTCGGTGTTTTGGAAGGGAGGATAAGCGTACCATGATAGGAAGGTGGTATAAAATGGAATCTGAGAGGTATAAGGTTATGAGGTGTGGGTTAGGATAAGATAGGGAGGTAAGTGATGAAGGATGTAATGGTGAAAGAGTGAGTGAGGATATGTTAGGGGTTTGGAAGGTAGGAAAGTGAATGGGGGGAGATAAAAGGATGTGAATGATGGAATGGGGTTAGGTAGCTGAAGTAAAAGTAAATGTGTATGAGGTCAAGGTTTAGGATAGGATGTAGGAAAGTGAAGGAGGTTAAGAGAGGGGATATGAAAGGTAGATGGAAGGTATTAATGATAGGAAGTGAGGTAAAGGTTATGAGGTGTGGGTTAGAAAATAGGGTGTAGGAAATGGAAGGAAGGGTCATGCATGTCGTAGTGCTTCAAGAGGAGCACATTCACATGAGGGACAAGAAGAGTCATTTCATGTCGTAGTGTACCTCCTTAAACCTTCCACCAACACCAAAATCTATACCAAACTCTTTCCCAATCTCGCTAATGGACTAACTCAACTCACTGTCAAATTGTGATAGTCAATGCAAGGTTTAGGACGGTAGTAATTAGGATCTTCTAATTATGGTGGAGCCTACTAGCCAACATAGGGTTATATGAGGCAGGGGTAAGTTCAATAGTGATGTGTATTAGATTGTCATCAAAGTTTCATGTTAGTGTTACTTTGTATCAGCATTAACCACTTATTGTCATTTCATTATAATCAGATTGTTATTCCTTATAAGAATTTGCAATATTACCATAATTTGCATAACCTGAATCTGATTGTATTATGTATTCTTGAGATTATGTGCATATATATATATATATATATATATATATATATAGATATATATATATATATATATATATATATATATAGATATATATATATATATATATATATATATATATATATATATATATATATATTTATATGTTATGTCTGGCAGTAAAGTTATGTTATTTTAATGTTGTTTGAATAAATAGATAAAATTTACCTTCTTAACTTAATATGATATTAACTGTCATTGACTTGATTAAGAACATCTTAATTTATATTCAATGATGCACAAATCTAAATTTAAATATGTATATCATACTGGCTGATATATACTCTAATGCTAACTCAGGAAATTCATGCTTATATGTACCTGACACTGAACTTACCCTTGTCTTTATCCCTGTTGGTAGACTATCATTATTCATCTTGTATATGCTCTCTAAACTTGGGCATTAAGGTTGTCCTATGCATTATCACATGACTATTTTTATTGTTCTTAGGGTTGCCTATTGCTCTAAACATGATTAGGCTTTTTCACTATGTTGACTACCACCTTTAATGGACTTCCATCATGAAGACTTATTACTATTGCCCTCTTTGACTGTCACAAGATGACTAAAATGTTTGCATAGATCTAGGACTAGTAAGATCCTTATATAGTTACTAGGAGTCATGTTAGAGACACATAAAATCATGATACCCAAGTTAGTAAGATCCTCTAATACTTAGTCATAGATCGCATTCTAACAACAAATATAAGGTCATATCTTGGTAACCTAACTAGTCCATGAGTAGTAGCTCAAAATGTTATCAAAGATAGGTTAGGTTAGGAGCCCCAAGAACCTATAATGTGTCTTATTATGGGTGTTGAAAATAATCTACACTCAAGCCAACAATGGAATGGTAAGAAAGGGAGCAGTAGCTCAATGGTAGAGAAATTTATTAACAAATAGAATGCCTTAAGTTGGATTCCTAGATATTTTATGAGTATTAGCTTAACATTTTCATGCGTAAATAACATCTACTCCCACTACCATAGATCCAACTTCCACCATTTCTCCTTCCACAACCTCTAGTCACCTTCATGTACCAAAGCCACTAGTGCCACATCTTTAGTATGAAAAATCCTTCACTTATCATCCACCATATGGCCTATTTATCAAATTTATTTCTTCTACATGTAAAAGCCATATGCACAAGATGGAATGACAATTGGTAGATTTAAAAGCCATATTCCACAACCTTTGCTAAAATCCTTTCTGCCAGTGCCAAAATGTGAGGTTTGTAACAGGATGTGACATCCATCAAAGCATAATAGAGATGAGATTTATAACAAGATGGTAGATCAAACAATGTAGGAAAGCATCGATTAAAAATAAATACAAGATTGCAGTTTATAGAGTTAACTTCATTTTGTCTTTTTGTGGCATTGAATTTTATAGTGTTTTAAAGAAGATATCATAGTTTTTCCAAAAAAAGTCAAAACCCTACCTAGTGTTTACCGAGAGAAGTAAATAATGTATAGTTTGGTCTCCCATGCATATAAATTCACCCAAATGTGTGGGAAGGCCTTTGTTCATGTTATGTATCATATTATGTTGTGTGCAGGGCTCCAAATTAGATTTGGTACGTGTTTGGGCATGAGGACAGTCTGATATCTCTACGTATCAGATAGTAAAAGGCAATAAGAGTGAAGAATTTGGTGGGAAGACCAAGCGATTGGTCTTTTGAAGTGGTTGATGACAGAGAGAGGGGTGAGGCGACCCTATGCAACCTTCGGAAGGGTTTGTGGATCAAAACCAAATGAAATAGATTAAATTTCTATGACTGTCCTAAGGGTATTGATTGTCACAGTCATAGTTTTACTAGTGTTTTTGTTTTTGTTTTGATAGAGTTGTGTTTGTAAACCCAAGTGTGGACATGTAATGGAGTCATGAGATGTCTTAAGACTACATCAATACTTAACAAAAACATAGTGTGTAGGCACCTAAAATATGAAAGGAATACATATTGGAAGGCGCGTGTGATGATGCCATGAAAGGTCTGATATCCCTATGTATCGGACTAAGAAAACTAGTGAAAGACAAAAAAAAATGCATTGAGAAGGCAAAAGGTTGAATTGCCTAATGTTTGTTGTTGAAGTGATGTGTGGGGACCCTGCCAAGTCAAATACCTTGTTGTGGTTTCAAAGGGTGGAAAAAGAATAAGCATTTTATTTAATATCCTAATAGACCATCCATCATAACAATTATTACCAATGATGTGTGTGTTGCAAACAAAGTTCTAGACGAAGGCTCTTTCTATTGTAATACCAAGTGAGTGTTCATAGACCTTGTGTAGGGTCCTCCAATCCTAGAGTAAGGAGTTCGAAGCCTAGATACATTGATTTGGCCTTGTGGCCATCAATGAGTGTTGAACCAATAGGAGAAGTCTTTAGATTGACAATTTTGGAAGTGTGGCATTGTTGAGAGCCAACACTTATGTGTGAACCTCGTCTTCACGTATTATGATTAGTTGTCATGATACTTGACCCTATCCTCATGGTGTTGGCTCAATTCATATTAGTGTGTTTTGTTGAAGAAACATGATGTGAGAAGTTTGATGCAGAGGCAAGGGTAGAACTCAGTATTTCATATTAGGACAACAACCACATTGATTAGGCAAGTCAGATAAGGTCTCTCCAATGTTTAGGATACACAAGGGCATCATTAGTCATGTAAGTATGCATGAGCAAGGGAATGGATAGTTGCTTTCCTTTTAGACTGATTTGGAAAGTATTGAGAGGGTCGTATAAGGAATGACTATCACCATACTCTCGATGACTTCACAACATTGATAATGAATTCACATTAGACACTCATGGATTACCCCAATTAAACATTAGTCAACTTAAGATATGATACAAGGATTGCATACCACAAAGCCATTAGATATGTTTTGAGATGAAAAAGAAGAGTTAAATGGTTTTGGTTCAATGATGATAATTTCTATGTTCAAGTAATTTAATTTGGTATATTATACTGAAACGTGATTTCATAACTAACATTTCAACTTCTATATAACTAGTTATATAGCTCGATAATCTTGCCTGTGAAGAAAGACCATGTCGGACAATATCAGCAAACAACAAAATAAGGAGATAATTGCTAGATTGTGGTCTAACTTGAAAAGAAAAGGTGATGGAAAATGTTATTGTCCCTGCAAAATTTGTAAGGGGTTAAAGACTAGAAGACTTCTAATCAAAACAACTAAGAAACATTGTAGGCTGCATGGTCACATTGAAGGTGGACATGATTATCATCTATTGGTAAGTTTTTCATTATATCGTTTTAACAATTTATATACATAATAAATCACTTGATGATGAGATCATGATCATGGTTTATTTATGTTTATCAATTTTATATAGGTCGAGCACCCCAGAGCACATGATATGGATCAACACAACCAAGAGAATATGGTTTTCAAAGTGGACGAACATGGAGGTGTGAATATCGAAGCTGAAGATAATGATCCCACGGAAGATGACGATCATGAGCCACAAAAAACAATTGAAGATGATGGTACAAATACATTGATCCATGACACATTTAGTACTCGCGCAGCTGATCATGAAGATGAAGATGACCTTGATGTTTTTCATGATGTCCTTCTACTTGAGAAGGCATCTGAGGCCCTTTACGAAGGCTCGAAGACAACTCTTCTCTCCGTTGTATTGTTGTTGGTGAACTTGAAGGTTATGAATGGTTTATCGAACATAACAATCTCACGTATGTTAAGGTATGTCATATATGTCATAATAAATGGTGAATCATGTTGTACCATTAATATTCTTTATATTAACAAATTATATTTTTTTGTTGTAGATTGATAGGTGAGTTTTTGTTACCACCATCAAATATTCTACCTCGCTCATACCGAGAATTATCTGCCATTATGAAAGATATTGGAATGGAGTATCAAGCAATAGATGCTTGTCCCAATGATCATATTATATATCACACACAACATGAATTTCAAACTGAATGCCCTCAATGTCATATTAGTAGATATCAAATAGATCAAATAACAAAAAGGGTTCCTTGCAAGGTTCTTCGCTATATTCCCATTATTCCATGTATGCAACGATTATTCAAGTGCACTAGCTTGGCACAATTTATGGATTACCATGCACGCAATAAAAGTCGAGATGACATTATTCGAATGCCTGCGGATGGTTCAACATTTATGGACATAGAGGAAAATTGGCCACACTTTAAATAAGAACCTCTCAATCTCAGGCTTTCATTGGCAGCGGACAGTGTCAATCCATTTGGAGAGATGAGATCTGTTTACTCAGTGTGGCCTGTTTTTGTTATCAACAATAACATTCCTCCATGGATGTCAATAAAGAGGGAGCACATAATGTTGGCAATGATTGTTCCAGGGATTTTATCATTTAAATATAGTCGTCTACATTTAATTATAAATATTGCAGTAAAATGGTCATAATAATTATGTAATGTTTTTGTTCATTCAATTAGGTAAGTACCAAGTTAAAGATATGAATGTATATATTGAGCCTCTTATCGATGAGTTGTTGGAGTTATGGAATGGTGTCACTATATATGACATCTCTAGACCAATAGGACAAAGACAATTTCAATTCCATGTGATGTTTCCATGGAAAATACACGATGCCCCAGGGCTAACACATTTTTGTGGTATGTTATAGTGTTTAAGTTGTGCATGAACATTATAATTCAAAAACTTATCATATTTAATCCAATTATACATTATCTTGTAGGTCTTCAAACAAAGGGAAAATTTGCATGTCCAGTTTGTGGTCCAAAGATGAAATATCGTCATTCAAAAAGTTTAGGAAAGCAAGTATTTGATGAGTATAGGCACTTTCTCCACAAAAATCATAAGTATCGAAATACTGAAAAACATATTTTCAATGGGAAAGAAGAGAATACATCAAAGCCATGAAGAATGACACCTCACCTGTGGAAGCTAGAATATAATAGAATTAATCGTCAAGGTAATGCCATTCCATCTAATGGTTTGTCATAAAACATCTTTTCTATTTTGTTTTGTTTACTGATGATGTGATTGATGATCATGAAGGTCGTGAAGGCATAAATGACCACCTTCCTAAGGGACTAAAAATTTATCCTCCACAATTTAGGAGGTTGCCTTACTACGAGCAGTTACAAATTGTGCATTTGTTTGATACTATGCATATTGGAAAGAATATAATAGAGACATTATGGAAAATATTGGATGGAAGGCATGACAAAGAAAAAATTGTCAAAATATGTAGTGACATTCAGGATTCCAATCATGCAATGATAAATGTCATTCAATCAAATAGCCATGGAGACCAAATTAATATAAGTGAGTTTATTTGGTTATTAACGGACCAGCAAAGCAATGCTATAAAAGAAGTCATACGAAAAATTCAATTTTCCACAGGATTTGCTGCGAACATAAACAATCTCATATCAAAGAAAAGTGAATTTGGGCCAGGGATGAAAACACATGATTGGCATACCTTTATTAAGGTAATTCATGTTCTTGTGTTTTTACTATGTATTTAAGTATTGTGCGTATGTGTACTTTTCATTTTATTATGTTAGAAAAAAATGAAAAGATAATTTTATAATTGTTGCAGTACGTTCTACCTCTATTTCTCCCAGACGACTTCGACAATAATGTCAAGCAAGTCATATATGATCTTGGAAAATACATGAGGTAAGTAGTGATATTTTATCACTTCATTGTATAGATATTATATTTGCAGTTTGTTTTACTTGTTATGTAATATATTTTTTTGCGTCTTGAATATCTTGTAAGTGGTTGTCATTTAAAGAAATCCATAAAGAAGATATAAAATATTGGAAGAGAAAATTTCCTCATTTAATGTGTGAAATGCAAAAGTGTTTACCTCCAGCTTTTTTCAATGCACAAGAACACTACCTCATACACCAAGTTGAGGAGATTGAATTGTGTGGACTTGTACACACTAGGTCAATGTGGATGGTTGAGAGGCACTTGAAATTTTTGAAGGCTTTGGTTCAACAAAGAGCACATCCTGAGGGTTCTATGGTGGAGGGATATATGGTATACCAGACTATGGTGTACATTTATGAATATATTCCTAAGTTTGCAGCAAAGATCCATGTGGATCACATTTGGGATCCCAACCCCATTAACAAATTTGAAGGGGAGTACTTGACGGGGAAAGGTAGATTGAGGAAAGTGAGAGGTAATTATAAGATGCTATTATAGTTAATTAATTCTTAATCTTCAAAATAAATCGGTTGTAAGATGTCTATTTATTTTTTGTACAGTTGGTCGAGAGTGGGATGCACTACATTTATATATTGCAAACAATCTTGATTGGATGACGGTATGGATTGAACGTTGTCAAGATTTTGGATGCACATTAACATGGGAAGGTGTGGGTTCATTGGTTAAAGAAGCTCATCGTAATGGAGATTCCAATGTTACACAAAGGGAAACTGATTTAGCATATGGTTTAAGAGATAAACAGGTGCATATAAATTTATTAATCACCCATATGTTTATCAACTCACAATGCAATAAATTTTACATGTTTGACATATCGTAGGTCAAACACCACAACGCTATGTGCTGCAATGGTCATAAATTTCGCATAAAAAAGTTGGATGACAAACTTGTGATTCTGGCATCACTACAGTCTTTGAGGTGACAAATATTTCATCGAGAAATGACATACATCCTCAACAGTTTCAAAATTGATACTATGGCATTTTGGATGATATACTTCAGTGTGACTTTAATTCCTTCAAATTAGTTTTGTTCGTCGTCAAATGGTACAGGCTATGATTGAATAAAAATGATCCTGATAGAACTATTATTGAACATGATAATGGTTTTACAATGGTTAATACAAGGTCATTTGAACCAGTTGGGGATGAGCCCTATGTTCTTCCAAGCCAATGTGAGCAAGTATTTTACTCAGAGGTTCCACATAAACCGGGTTGGTCATTTGTTGTTAGACATGATCCAAGAGGAAGGTCGATAAAGTATAATGTGATGGAATAAGAAGATACCGAAGAAATAGAAGATGAAGTAGATGATGATCACGATCGATAATTTCTCAATGATGATGAAGAAGAAGATGATGATGATGATGATGATGATGATGATGATGACGGCGAAGACGACGATGATGGTGGTGATGATGATGATGATGATGATGATGATGATGATGATGATGATGATGATGATGATGATGATGATGATGATGATGATGATGATGACGACGATGATGACCTTGATGCTAATGATGATGAATGAAATGTATGAGGTATGCGATTAGTATATTATCTATTTAACATTGATTTCTTGATAGAATTTTTTTTACATAATTAATTCATTATGTTTTGAATTCTAATGCCATTACATAATTAATTCATGATACACCTTTTAATGTGGAGATGGAGATAGGGAGAGTGACTATTTATGTGACATTTTTTAAACTTTGTGTTTATTTATGGAATTTGGATTGTTTATTAGCTATGTGATGGATGTTGATTTAAAATACATATGTGATGGATTACATGTTTATGATGATGCATGTGACATTTTTTGAACTTTGTGTTTATTTATAGAATGTGGATTGTTTATTACCTATGTGATGGATGGTGATTTATGATACATAGGTGATGGATTACATGTTTATGATGACACATATGTGATGCTAATTATGATGCTCATTTACATATATGATGATACATCATGTGATGCTTATGATGCTTATGATACGAATGTATTTATTATTTATCAACTTACAAATGTCGTAATGCTTATGATGCTCAATTGATGGTGTTGATTTCATCTAGAGTCCTTTTGTGATGTTGTCACCCTTGGTGGGAATAGGTCATTGACTACAGACATCGTCAACCATTTATTTGAGGATTCTGCATAGACTACATAAAGTAAAGGTAAGGAATTAAAAAAATTACAATTATTTTGATGACAACATCTTTTTATTATTTAATACTCTTTTTGTCTACAAAGTTCATGTTGTTCATGTTATGTACTATGTAATTTTTAGCTAACATAAGATAATTGAATTACATGTGCAGGAACCTGAACCCCTTTGATGAGGATCCTGCACAGTCTCATGGATGGACAGGTATAACTAGTCAATACACCCTATAGAAACAGTTTATTTTTTTAAAATTACTTGGAAAGCAAACTTCCTCAGTTTTTCAAACCTCGACATTATCAACAAATCTAATACATTTATCAACACTTGAGGCCCTAGTTGGACTTATTCCAATTTTACTCCCAAAATTAACTTTAGGGTCGACTTCTTCATCAACATTACCCTCATTTGCAAAATTTCTCTCTCATTACCAATTAACTCTCGCATTTGATGGAGTGCAGGTACCCCCAAATAGGTATTTGTCAGACATGTCTTCGTCGAGTGAGGGAAATAAAGGAATAGAAAATGAAAGTGAGACATGTAGTAGGTCTACAATAGGGAGATCAACAAGAGGTCAAAAGATTAGAAGAAAATTCAATAAACGCATGAAATTTTTCCTTGCTCAAGGGGGGTCATGTTCTTATGATGATGAGACCAAAGGCAACATTGAGGTGCCACTGAGGTACAAACATCTACAGAAACAATGGGTGCCCAAGGAACTTCCTCCAATAAACATCGATTTTTGTGTTAACGATAGGATATAACGCATAGCACCTTTGTCATTACATGGTTTCGTCTTATTTTCCATGGATGACATAAAGGTCTATTACAACAAAGTTGCTAAATTGACGGAGTTTGTCGGACCTTGTTACAATTACAACAATTGGATGCAAATTGTTCAATATAAAAAAAGTATGCGTAGGTATGCACTGTGAACAAATTATATACAATAGAAAGATAATGATCAAAGTAAATGAGTGGCTATATACATTGATGGTTGACCAAAAGCAACAGGGAATATTGCAGGTTTTATAAATAGTACGCGACTTGGGTCAACTAATAAAGAACCCAATTGCATATTTGAGGCACGCGAGGGAAATCATGTATTCGTATGTGCGATAAAATCAATAAGTGTAGGCGAAGAGCTTCTAATTGATTACAGTTTGAATCGTATAGATACAAACAAAATTAATATCATGGGGGTCGTACGTACTATATACCATTTAAATTAACCAACCTCCAATTAATGAATCCAATATACCATTTCATTTTGAATATTTTTTGCTAAGTCTATTGGTTTAATTTCGCTAACATTTTTTATATTTTTTCTTTGTCACAGGGTGACATGGATCCATCACATATCGCAGACAAGGATGTAGGTCGCGACACTTTTACCGAGCAGGTAAAACTCATTGTAATTGTACAAATTAGATAGAAGAAAATTGTTACATTATTATGCTCTTTTTTTAGTGATTTAGAGTAATTTTGTAATTGTTAATGATATTCTTGACACAGATGGTTGTTTGGGGAAAGGGAAAGGGAGCTGCAGTACATGAGCTGGGTACACAATATCAGGAACGTGATGTTCCCCACTCAGGTAAAGAGGACCACTTTTATTCCTTTAAATAAATATAATTGCAATTGGTGTTCAGCATTAATGTAACCTTTAGTATTTCAACTCCAAATGATCTAGAGGGTGTTTAGCATGTTGAGGTTGAGGCTAGAAAAAATGATGTGGCCCCATCAAGTAAAGAGCACAACAATTATGTTCTCTAAATTAATGAAATACTTGTAACAATAATATTAAATGTTTTGAATTTAACCCATTTCTTTGTTATTGCAGATGAAAGATCCCAAATGGATCCTTTTGATGTTGTTGCTGTAAATTCTTAATTAAACATACTATATTTTTGTAATTTTCCGGTGATCTTATAAAATAGACAGAAGTTGCAGAAAGGGATTATTTATATTTGGGTTTTGATGTTATAAGTAAAGTAATTGATAAATAGCAACAACTATGAAATAAAATAGTAAACAATGTTCATATGTAAGAACACTTAAGCAATCTAAAAATACTGCAAATCATACCAGGCAAATAACCTAGTTTTGTATTCAGCAAGAATCCATACATTTATTTGGAGTTGTTCTCAATCTGGATTGATGCTAGATGGAGGAATATTACTAGCAACGAACAAGGAAGACCAAATAAGCTGAATACAACCCTTCAAGCCAACATACAAACAAGGTTTGGTTGCAAAGGAGGCGTGGAAGTTGCTGCAAATCACGTGCCAGCTGAAATAGACCAGCCGCCCTGTTGAAATCCCCAATATGCACGATGAATCTTCAGGCCAAGAAGATGTGTCTTCTACCTTTGACAATCTTTGTGCAATCCTGGATAAATCCACTGTCAACTCCTGTTGAGGGCTACGTCCCAGCAAGTTCAGACCTGGGGTTTACGTCCCAGACCAAAATCACTCTTCCAGAGCAATTCCCAAATTCACAAGTTTCAAATGATCAAAGATGCTATCAATTAGGTTTTCATCTCCTTATAACTCCTTTTCCTTTGCAAGTCGAACCCTAAAGAATAATAAAGCTTGCGCTTTATAATTAAAGTGACACTTTCCCAATTATGACGTCAAACTATAGAAAAATATCACTTTATTGCGAATAAATAGCTTCAAGCATCCAAAAAGACTCTGGGAGGTGAGAATCATGTAGCAAAGTTCAAGACCTTTCCAACGAGCTATAACACATAGGCATATCAAACCAGATGAAGCCAAAAACCCCTTATTACTTCGAAATGGCCATATACATAGCCTTATTTTAATTTATTTAATCGCTAACTTAGGAAATATTTAAATATATTAAAATATTTCCATAGATCCAATAATATCCCAAAATAACCAACCAAACATGAATCTGACTTTGTCACTTGTCTGTGACTGATGCCGGACAAGATGGGCCAACTGGCAGTCACATCCCTAAAATCTAGGGATGCTCCTAGAAACTAGGAAACACACCCAATCTTCCTGAAACTGAAACCATGGTATGCTCCCGTGGAACCTCAAATATAGAAACTGCCACAACCTCCTAAAAAGTAGGGAATCACCCTAAAAAGTAGGAACCTCTCTCCAAACACCTGTAACTGCTCAAAAGGATCCTGCTCTACTCCTTGGTCCCCTAGGTGGTCATTCAGTCAACTGTCAATTCTCCCTAAAAATAGGAGACCTCCCTAAAATGTAGGAACTATCTTCTGAAGGTCCAAAACGGCTCACAGAGCCCTTGCAAAGCTCCATGACCCTCAGAATGAGTCCCCTAACCATGTCATTGACCTACGGGAACTCGAATAGTAGGTCAACCCCTGCTCATCTCATGTCACCTAGAAAAGGGGACATTACAAATCTTCCTTTCCCGAAGATTGCTTGCCCTCAAGCAATCTGCACCTGCACGCTGAAAACCAATTCACTGGATCCCATCTCAATCTGATAAATGTTGCTTCACCCAACCGCTGCACTACTCTGATATAAACATTTGTATACCCAAAGTGAAACAACTCATCATGGATCCACTGAAGAAATACACCACACATGTCAATACCGTGATCCAAAATCTTTGCACTGTCATATCCATCCATCAAGTCAATACTCATTATATTGCTGCTGTGAATCTGAACATCATCTAACCATCTAAGAACTTCACTCTAATTGAAGCCACAAGTATTACCAACCATCAATGCTGATATGAATCCATCAATGAGCCAATTTCCAACAAGTAAAGTGTGTTGAATACTTTTCCAAGACCTCCAAACAGTTGTTGTAACTTTACCTATATTTCCATAAATTAATGTGCCTTCATTAAAGGTTGCTAAGTAAATGTTTTGTTGTGCCTTGTAACAAATGAAGTCCCTTACATGCTGATCTTCATAGCCGACTGTCAAATCTAAGAAAACTGAGTCACCAATCAATAAGTACAACGTTGCCTTATCATATGAAAGAGGTGACAAAATCAAAGGTGCATTGGGAACACCTTCTATGCCAATCAAGGATAACTCATTAGTGGCTGGTCCACTATGAGCCTCATTATCAATTCCATCACCACCATGTAAAAAATAACCAATATCAGTTGAAAAATCAGAATTGGATAGCTCTTTTTCCTCCTTACCAATATGGTGATGAGTATCATGAATGTGCTGAAGTTGAAGCTTGGTCTGGTGAGCTATCAACTTGGCTTGCTTGGCTCTTGCCAACCATCCTTCATTCATCCTCTAAGATTGCTCTATATCACCTGTCCCAAAATGCACAAAATCTGACTTATGATGGATTGTATTATTCACATTATCATAACCCATGATTGCACCATGTGTACCTTCAAGTCTAGAATGCAAATCATTATTCTCTTCTTGACCAAAGGCTACCATATCTTGAGGAAGAGAAGTTATATCACTTTTGTTATGAACCTCGTGGGGTGGCTCAAATGACATGCTAGAGGCTGTTGATTTGCCAAGTTCAACATACACCTCCTCTATCAAGATAGACTCACACACATCCATCAAACTATCCTCGAAACCATCACCATTAGGCACATTTTTTGTTTTGTTCCCATCTTCTAAGGTCTGATTTGAAAATTCAAACTCATTATGACATGTATCTTCAATATCAAAAGCATCAGTAACACCCAAACAATGAGTGTTTGCATGAGATGACCCCTCACAACCATCATCCTCATGCACCAAAGCATCGAAATCTTGATTATGCTCAGTAGCAAGACTGCTGTCATAAAAGTCAAGGCTGCTATGGCTTGTTTTCCCCTTGCATCCCTCTTGTTTAACACTCATATATTGCATGCCAACTGTAGGAATCCCTCCTACAATTTCCTCCTGATGTGCCATGACCTTTGAATCATCATTGTGTTCATATGAAGGACTGTTGTTATAAAAATCAGAATGGTTGCCATACCTTTGTGACATGTTTTCAACATTCATAGGTACCACTTCATCCCTTGTAGCATGTTCATCAACTTCCACATAGAGATTTTTACAAACCGCATTTATGGATGAGTCAATCGGTTCTTCTCTTTTTATTTGCAGCTGATATGAATTCATAGCATCTTCAGCTTCATCTGGAATACCCATAAATTGGGTGATGGTAAGCATATCCTGTAGCTTTTTTAGAAGGGAGCAATACCCATGATAGTTTCTTATGACTGTATCATTGAATGTTTTAACAGGGGGCCTCCTTGTACTTTTAGATTTAGTTGTAGCTCTAGTGTGTCTTGAACTCTTTGAAGGTGTTTGATCAAATTCCCTTCCTGCTTGTTTATTTTTACATAACTTTGTCATGATGATTCTTTTTATGTCCAACTAAAAACCAAATCCAATCACACCAAGTGAATGCAATTACCACCCCACAGGCTAGCAGGATTATGCTCTGATACCACTAAAAGATCCCAAATGGATCCTTTTGTTGTTGCTGCTGTAAATTCTTAATTAAACATACTATATTTTTGTAATTTTCCGGTGATCTTATAGAATAGACAGAAGTTGTAGAAAGGGATTGTTTCTTTTTGGGTTTTGATGTTATAAGTAAAGTAATTTATAAATAGTAACAAATGTGAAATAAAACAGTAAACAATGTTCATATGTAAGAACACTTAAGCAATCTATAAATACTGCAAATCATACCAGGCAAATAACCTAGTTTTGTATTCAGCAAGAATCCATACATTTATTTGGAGTTGTTCTCAATCTAGATTGATGCCAGATGGAGGAATACTACTGGAAACGAACAAGGAAGATCAAATAAGCTCAGTACAACCCTTCAAGCCAAAATACAAACAAGGTGTGGTTGCAAAGGAGGCGTGGAAGCTGCTGCAAATCACGTGTCAGCTGAAATAGACCAGCCACCCTGTTGAAACCCCCAATATGCACGTTGAATCTTCAGGCCAAGAAGATGTGTCTTCTACCTCTAACAATCTTTGTACAATCCTGGATAAATCCACTATCAACTCCTGCTGAGGGCTACGTCCCGACAAGTTCAGACCTGAGGTTTACGTCCCAGACCAAAATCACTCTTCCAGAGCAATTCCCAAATTCACAAGTTTCAAAATGATCAAAGATGCTATCAATTAGGTTTTCATCTCCTTATAACTCCTTTTCCTTTGCAATTCGAACCCTAAAGAATAATAAAGCTTGCGCTTTATAATTAAAGTGACACTTTCCCAATTATGGTGTCAAACTATAGAAAAATACCACTTTATTGCGAATAAATAGCTTCAAGCATCCAAAAAGACTCCAGGAGGTGAGAATCATGTAGCAAATTTCAAGACCTTTCCAACGAGCTATAACACATAGGCATATCAAACCAGATGAAGCCAAAACCCCTTATTACTCCGAAATGGCTATATACATAGCCTTATTTTAATGTATTTAATCACTAACTTAGGAAATATTTAAATATATTAAAATATTTCCATAGATCCAATAATAGCCCAAAATAACCAACCAAACATGAATCTGACTTTGTCACCTGTCTATGATTGATGCCGGACAAGATGGGCCAATTGACAGTCCCATCCCTAAAATCTAGGGATGCTCCTAGAAACTAGGAAACACACCCAATCTTCTTGAAACTAAAACCATGGTATGGTCCCATGGAACCTCAAATATGGAAATTGCCACAACCTCCTAAAAAGTAGGGAATCGCCCTAAAAAGTAGGAACCTCTCTCCGAACACCTGTAACTGCTCAAAAGGATCCCGCTCTACTCCTTGGTCCCCCAGGTGGTCATTCAGTCAACTGTCAGTTCTCCCTAAAAATAGGAGACCTCCCTAAAATGTAGGAACTGTTGTCTGAAGGTCCAAAACGGCTCACAGAGCCCCTACAAAGCTCCATGACCCTCAGAATGAGTCTCCTAACCATGTCATTGACCTACGGGAACTCGAATGGTAGGTCAACCCCTGCTCATCTCATGTCACCTAGAAAAGGGGACATTACAGCAGAGGACCCCCCTTCGCTTCAATGTCCTCGTCCTTAGTATAGGACTAGGCATGCATCGAGATCACGAGCAGTGGGTGGAATAACTGTAGAGGGGGGAAATGATGAAGAAACCGATGTTCCACTTAGTCTTTTCATAGCTTTAAAGAAAAAAGAAAAAAAGAAATGATTGTAATCTACCTTATTTGATAATGACTGATTTTTATGTGTTAGTGAATATAATTATTTGCTAATTAATGGTTATGGATGATATGTGTTAATTAATATTGATGAATGTTGCGTGTTAATTAATGTTAATCAATATTATTTGTTAATGAACGTTATGTGATATTAATGAATGAATGTTATATTTTATTAATAGTAGAAATAATGAATGAATGAATGAATGTTATAAGATGTTAACGGGGAATTTAGAGTGATGTTAGGGGGGGGGAGGGGCCAAATGAGCTTCCACCTTCACATGGTTGGCCCTGTTAAGTAGAGAATATTAAACTATTCTCGAAACCAAGCGAAGCTCAACAAGATAACACACTTTTCAATATTTCATTATGTTGCATAGTTAATCTTATTGAATAATTTATATTGAATCTTAATTGCAGGGTCCAACAGAGCCAACATGAACAACAACACCACAAGTTGCTGGGTATAATGAACTCCCATATTGTCTTGTATGCACACTAACAATAGGAGTTGATATCCATGGCGGGACTGCAAAAGTTATGAATATGCCTCATCCTTGTAAGTTTTTTATTACTTGTCATTTTCTTTAGCATTTTGTTATTTCATGAATGAGATGTTTCCAGATGTCTATTCCATGAATACCTCTCTATTGTATGCTTCATGATCTCGCTTCTGATTCAACTCTTTATATGTCCTAAAATTGTATGAGCCTAATAGCTTCTACTCTTGTTGATAGTTTGGTGGCTCTGAACAATGGCTCCTTCGAAGAAGCGTGATCCTTGTAATTTTGGCCTTCCATGATGTGAAAAAGAGGTTATGTTATGAATAATGGTCCAGCTGATTTAGTTATTTCTTATTATGTTGAGTATGAGTAAATTTGGGTTTCCTTGGCTATGGTCACTATTTTGTACTAACTGTAGTCACATAAATCTGTCCAATTTAATTAAATGAATATTTTCTATTTATTTGATTAAAAATCCACTAGCCATTAGTTAATTAAATTAACATTTAATTAATTCATCTTCAAACATTCTCCTATTAATTAAATAAATTATTTGATTTATTTTAATTAATTCATTATACCAAATTCACAAATTAATTAAATGAATAAATCATATTTATTTCATTTAATCTCCTATTTCTCTTTTAAATAAATTAAATCAAACATTTATTTAAATCATTTATCCCCCCACTTGCATTTTCCTACAAATGCAACTTGCACACATTTATTGAAATAAATTAATTTATTTTAAATAAAAATCTTATTTTCCCTCACCCACCAAATCCACTTGCTTTCCTAAACCCCCTTCTAGATTCTTCTAACCCCTTCCTAATTAGCCTAATCCATCCCCTAATTATTGTCACATTCCTAAGCAACTTGGAGTCACTTCTTAAAGACTTCAAAGTCTTTGAAAAACATTTAATGCTTTGTGTGTTCAACAATTTAACCTCCAAAGTCTTCCAAAACCACTAATGGCTCTTACATGACCATTTATGGCTCTTACATAACCATTTATGGTTATTTCAACTTGCACTCATGTGTCTCCTCAAACATTTATTGCTTTGACCATGGTTATCCCTTTTGCCTTTGCACAAGAGTTTATCCATTGGATAAAAGCTTTATTCTTTGAATAAAGAATTTATTCATTCAACCTAACCTTGACCTTAACTTCCAAGTTAACCTTCAGGTCATGTCAAGCATTTAATGTTTATTCCCTCTCCTCTCAACCTATCTCACATTGACACTTGTCATCTTGGGATTGAGTTAAAAGCCCTCACATGGATCTCAAGCCATCAATCTTGACCCTTGTTGAGATTACTCAATCTCAACCATCCATTGCTTCATTTTACCTATAAATAGAGCTCACATTCCTCATTTTCAAATCCTCAAGCCTCAAGCATCCTCAAGCATTTAGCATTTATAGTCATAATCCTGAAAACTTGTATGCATTTAAGTTATAGTGAATTCTAGAGAGCATTTAGCATAATCAACTCATATAATTATTATTTTGGCCTAAAATAAATCATTTTAGCATTATAGCATCTAATATTAGCTTTTATCTACACTTGCATAGCATTTAGAGTAATCATCTACAATCTTGAACCTCCATAAGCATCCATAGTGCAAAAAGTTGTTGAGAGCTACACTAATTTGGAACTTGGAGAGGAGAGAAACAAAGGAGAAGGAGCTAAGAACATGTTAAGAGGCATTTGGAGATGCCTTCTTATATTTGTTTCATTTGTTAAATATGTTAGCATGATCTTAGTATCTCTTTTGATATGCCTGCTTAGGTTAATCTTTGGTTGAATAACACTAACATTAATCCTATTTCTTGTTTTTTTTTTGTGTGTTATAATACCACAGGTTTTAATCTAACTTGTTAGTTTTGCAGAGCATCATTTGGTGAACCCGACGTGAATCCAAGCACCCAAAACAATTTTAAAAAATACTAACAAACATGTTTGAATGTTGAACTTGACACACTGGTCGCGCTTTAGCGCTTTTGATCGCGTTGTAGCGCTATTGCAACTTGTTATTCTAGCGCTATTGTCTCAAGTTTGGTGCTATTGACCTTCATTTAGCGCTTTTGTGCTTGTTCTAGCGCTTTTGCACTTGTTCTAGCACTTTTGAATTTACTGTCAAATTTTTCTTTCAGCGCTTTTGTCTCTGTAAAAACGTGTTTTTGGTTAAATAGCACTTCTGTTTTAACACAGACTAGCGCTATTGTAACAGAACATTGCAAGGAAGACCTTGTAACCGAAAAAAATGTTTTTTTTAGGCTTGTGGAAGCCCTCCCTATGCGTGGATTTTACTAACTATTCACTTTTTGTGCAGGTCTAAAAACTAACTTTGTAAAAAATCAAAAATTTGTTTTTGGGTGCTTTAAAATTGAACAAAAACAAACTTTCTTTTCCTTGCAAGTTAGGCTTAATTGTTCATTTAGTGCTTAAAATCAACAAGACAAATTTATTTTTTGCATCAAACTTAAGCAAAAACTCACAATCCACACTTCCATTTTGGTGCAAATAAAATTCACAATCAACTTGTCTCATTTTTTGCAAAACAATTTTACTTCATGCATATGTGTTTTTCATTAAGTTGACCAGGATTTGAAAGTTCTAGTTTACTTAAACATATTGCCTTTGAAGTTAAAAAGAACATCATGGTTGTTGGAGCAACATCTCCAAATAGTTAGATCACATTGCAATGACAAGTTAAAAAAAACAAGTGCTTTTCGTGATTGGCACACTTGTGCAAAAGAGTTCATCGAGTGGTCCTACTTCTAATGCACACTATCCTCTCTCTTGGCTTTCATGGTCCTAGGTGCAAGAGAAAAGAGTTAGTAACACTCAAATTTTTATCTTTTTAAGAGAGGCCTGCCAAGAGACACATCACTCTTGGGAACGACCTCGCGCAGTAAATCCTTCGAGCCGCTATAGAAATCAGGTGAGAGCGAAAACTGTAGCCTTAGGTATAGTTGTTCCTATAGTGTAACTTCTCGAAAGGACAAATGGGCCCCACCACAAGTTACAAGGCTCTTAAGTGAGTCATTGCAGAATGAACTTATGTCCAAAGACATCGAAAATTACTAAACACCTTTAAGTAGTAGCCCACCCGTTCTATTGATTGAGGATATTTGTGATATAATTCAGTGCAAGAGCATAGATGGTTTTTCTCCCAAGATACTCACCATACATATTTCCTTGAGTAGAAACATAGCTTTTTGAAAAGTCACTTGTGGCTTGATGAAAGTGGTGACTCCCCCGTCATAGGGATCATCTATTTGTTATGCTCACGCAAGACTTAGTATATCACATCCTTACCTGCCACGACGGGATTCATAAGGTATGTAGTACCAAAGTCGAAGAAATATCAAGATGTGGGCTGAATTTATCGCAACTGGCCATTTGACCTTAGGGATATAAAGTGTTTGAAGTGTTTTCGTTTTAGTCAAGACCAAGTGCAAATTGAGCTGACTTCAGGCTTTGGAAGAACACCTAAAATACACTTAAAGGAAAGGGTCATATAAAATTTCAAGGATTGGGTTGATCTAGACCCATACTTATTTGTGCCTTTTGAGGCAACATTCTTGTGTTTGTGTGCTTGCTTTGTTTTCTTGTCAAAGAAACATCATAAAATCCAAGAATCAAAACAAGTATTCATCCAACCAAATATTTTTCAAAACAACCAAAAAGATCAAAAACAAAGAACAAAGTATCAAACTTTATGACCATTCTTCACATCTTGAGAAAGAAGAATCTTCATCAAAATATCAACTTGAAAAGAAGACCATTGAGCTCAAAGGCTTTGATCAAAAGGAGGAAATTCTTCTATCTAAATAGACAAATCTTTGTCTCTCATAGAGCTTTTCTACGTCACATGCGTCTATAACTTCAAGGCAAATCAAACGAATTTGATCCAGAGTCATTGAACCACAAAGATTTTATGCAATATAGAGCTTTAAGTTATCACAAAAACAAAGGAGGCGAGATCAATCCCAACTTCTTCCCAAACACTTGTATCACATACAACGTAGCTCGAGAAATGCCACCAACGCTCGACAAAGAAGAGGTAGAATTTGTTCCATTTGTGACACAAAGCTTTTATTGAAGTTAAACATTTCATCCATTTCTCACCTTCACGTCATCACTTTAGTTCAACTCTCAAAACATTAAGAGGTTCTTGTCCTAAATTCTCTTTTGGATATTGCTTGAAATCAAACACACAAAACACTTTTAGATTGTTTCTACATCTAGGATAAGCTCATCCTACGAGACATATCTACGCAGGTTAAAACTAGTTTATGAGTGAATCCTCTCATTACTAGGTAGTTAAGTCTGTAACACATCTAAGATTTCTCTAAACCTTATAAAAAACAACAAGCAATTCAAAGAAATAGTTTCGGTCACATCTACCTTTAAGTGCTAGAGATCCATTTATAACACAATTCACCAACCATCAATCTTTCATTTCATCAACAACTCATCATCATTTTCACCCAACTTCAAACTTGTAAACAAAATGGCTCATACCCGATCACAGTCAAGGCAACGAGAAATAGAAATTGAAGAAGAAGAGGAGGAAAATATCAACGAATTTCAAGAAGCACTTGGAGGAAATGCGAATGACGAAAACCCAAGTACTCCTACTCCTACAACAATAGAAAGGGCTCAACACAACCCTCTCTTTAACAGACTTTTTGATGAAATACTCAGGAGCAATGTGGATGCTCACTTTTTAAAGCTTGCTCAAGAAGGAGCCAAACTCCCCTCTGACTTTGATCTTGCACAACTAAGACAATAATTAGAATGACAAAGTCGCAATGAGGAAGAAAGAGGTAGAGATCACATCAGGTATAACATTCCTCAAGGTAACCCACCACCACCTCCTCCTCCAAATGACATAGAGATGTTGCGGCAACAAGTTGAAAATCTCGCCCAACAACTTTGTAGTGGCGTAAAGACTAATCAATTTTCACTCAATGACATTTGTCCCTATCCCTTTGATAGGAATCTTTATATGCCACCTTTTCCACGAGGGTTCGAAACACCCAAGTTCGAAAAGTATAGAGGAAAAGGAGATCCTTGCGATCATGTCAAAGAATTCCACTCAGCTTGCCTTGAAGTAGCATACGAAGATACGTACCTCATGCGCCTTTTCCCCAAATCTTGGGAGGAACAACCACATCATGGTTTTCTCGACTACCAGGTGGCATTAGGACATTTGAAGAGCTAGTTCAAAAGTTCTTGGCACATTACTCTCATAACATTGAACGTGATATCACCATGGCTAATCTATGTAACACTAAACAAAAACCAGGTGAACTATTCTCAGTCTTCCTGCAACGATGGCGTCAAATGTCTAGCAAACATTCTCTTCAGTTACCTGAACAAGAACTAGTGGAAATATTTATTTCCAACTTAAACGAAGAAATGGAGTTTCACCTGGATGTCAAAGACACAGACTCTTTCAATGACATGATCACCAAAGGCTTAAAATGTGAGCGGACTCTCATCAAGAAAGGACTTATCAAAATCTATAATGAGCCAAAGGATGGTCCTCACCCATGCTTCAATAGTGACAAACCAAGATCCTGGAACAAAAACAAAAATGTTGTCAATGACGGGGTTGTGGATGCAAGAACTATCAAAAGTGCACAACCTATGGTTCGATTTGTAGGACAGAATCCCCCACCTCAGACTAACACATTTTCTCCTCCAAATAAAGGCCGCATCACATCTCACGATGAACCTAGACCACGTCAACAAAAACGAAAGCGAACATACACTCCCTTAGGGGAACCCATCGAAATAGCATTGTATCAATTGGTTTCTCAAAATCTGGTAACCCTACCCAAAACATCAAACTATGAACCACAAGTCAAACCTGTATGGTCGAGAGATACTGAACATTGTGACTTCCATCAAGGAAGATGACATAAGACAAGCAATTGTCATAGATTGAAAGATCTTATTCAGGATCTTATTGATCGAGGTGAAATCGAAATCGAAGGACATGACCCAAAGACAACAAACAATGATCATCTTATGTTTAAAAATCCACTTCCATCACAAGATCAAAGGGGTCCTTCTACTTCCTGGAGAAACACAGATACCACCAATTATACACAAGCCATGTATAATTATACTGTGAATCACCTATACGATGCTAGTGAACAAATTGCAACTATAACCATCAAAAATCCCAGCTCCACTTGCAATGTTGTTACACGCCGCAACAAAATTACCATAAAAGCAGCTCCACAAGGCACCCCATCTATCCCAAAGCAGTATAACATTGTGGAATAGTTAGACAAAATGCCCACACTAATATCTATCTTAGAGCTATTGCGCTTATCTCCATCTCATAAAACCATTTTGCATCAAGCTCTCCAAGAGGCGTCAGTCCCCGCAAACCTAAATACAGATCAGTTCCAAGCCATGGTTGGAAATCTAAAGTCATCACCTTGTCTCACTTTTTCTAAAAGTGACAACTCTTCCTTCCAGCAACCTCATAACGCTTCCCTACACATTGAAGGATTTATCAACCGGCATAGGATCAAGCGAGTCTTGATCGATAATGGAGCCAACTTGAATATTTGTACACTGCAGTTGGTCACAACTTTGGGATATGCAATAGAATCAGTGGATCCCCGCAAGAAGATCATAATCAAAGCCTATGATGATGCAGAGCGTTCATCCAAAGGGGGTGTGGTACTACCTATCCGAGTGGGCCCTATGGTGAAACACATCATCTGTCAAGTTTTGGACCTTCCTCTTCCATACAATCTACTGTTAGGATGACCTTGGATACACGCCATGCAAGCCATACCATCCACCTACCATCAGTGTATCAAGTTCCCACATAATGGTGTAGAGATCACAATCCTGGGTGATGCAAATCCCTTTGCATATTGTCATAATATTAGTCATCAACCAGAGATTACTGTTCCTAACAATAGAGAAGCCATCTCCTCCACATCATATATAAGTCCAGCCTCTCTTACCAGTTCAAACACTACTATACCTAAGCAAGAAAAGCTTAAGATGAAAATAGCAGAGGAAGGTCCTGGGGAATACAATTTGAGTCAACTCTTTTGTGTGGGACAAATGCCCACTTCTCCTAGAACACATGGCAAACCTCAGCAATTACTTCAAACACCACTGATCAAGCCAGCATGCACATTAACACCTTTTATCCTGGGGAAGAGTCAAGAAGAAGAAACCAGAGATGAAGACTTAGCAAAATGGATCTATAAAGATCCCATCACCATTGATATGCCGCAAGCTACACTTCCCACAGATTAGTATGGCAAAGGCCTCCTCATTATGCAAAGAATGGGTTACGATGGTCAGAGTGCTTTGGGACTTTGCAAACAAGGAAGACGTGAACCACTACTGCCGGAATTAAAGCCCAAGGATAATATAGGCCTAGGCTTTCAAAAGGATATCTTTCCTAAGCTCAGATTCAAAGGAAAACCCAGCAAACCACTATATCAGCCTATTTCCAAGAGGACACCTTTTATTATAAAAGCAACATCAAACACCATCGCAACTGCTCCACTGAGGCTAAAAATCCCAACACAACCATCTACAACGCCAATCATCCCACCAAACAAACCAACAATCCCATCAGCAGCAACAATAACATCAATAACACCATTAGCAGCAGCAACTGTATCAGAACCCACAATAGTATCTACGATACTAGCAGTTCCAGCAGAAACAACAGAGTCAACACTACCAATACTCCCTGTATCAGATTCATTGATCCCCATCATCCTTCCTGCAGCACCGATCATTTCATCTACAAAGGTACATGAATCGATCACACCTGCAGTGTTTAACTCAAAGGACATCCCAGTATGGTATAGTAATCAGATACTGGAAAGTGACTCAGAGACCGACTCACATGAATGGGAATTTGATTCCATCCAACTTATTACTTCAGATGAGGAAGACACATCACTACCTCTACCTTACAAAGACATCCCTGTTTACGGAGAAGCACAGATAAAGACCTCTTAGGTTCCTGAGCTGAAAATTTCTTCCACAGACCCTACGTCACATCCTATGCCTGATTCTGACAGGGAGAGTACCATCAAAAACCTTCACCATAATGTCTTAACCCTCACTGACACATCTAACGAGCTTAACCTAATCGATGAAGTAATGCCCATTATCCATCCTGAACTCATCGAATGGAACCAACCAAATCCCCCATGTCTTGACCTTTTCCAAAACGATGAGGCATTCATTGACTTTTTAGAACTGCGGGATAACATACCAAGCGGGGATCACAAAGTTGGACTCGCCATTGAACTTAATAGCGCAACATACTTCAGGGCGGATGCCAAACTTTTCAGCTGCAAAAATATAACAATAAAACATGGATCTTCCAGTGAAAACCACACCGTGGCACTATTTGATCCAACAAAAGTAAAAAGAAAGAGCGTATCCAATGGTGAAAACCTCTCTGAGGCGCCGACGGATGAAAGGTTTGAAATTCTCCCTGCTAGTACACAACATGAATGATCAACGATTCTCATCGAGGAAACAAAAGAATACAACATGGGGACTCCTGAAACTCCTCACCACATACATTTGACATCTCTTCTAACTCCAGAGGAACAACCTAAATTTATAGAGTTCTTTCAAAAGCGTCAGATCAACTTTGCATGGTCATATACAGACATGCCTGGGCTTGATCCTGATTTAGTCATGCATCACCTTACCATAGTAGAAGGAGACAAACCTATCAAGCAGAAGCTTCATAAGATGCATCATTAGATTGCAGTACTAGTCAAAGCAGAACTCAAGAAACTCCTAGATGTTGGTTTCATTAGACCAATTGATTATGCAGATTGGATATCCAATATTGTGCCTGTCGGCAAACCAAATGGGGGCATCCGTATTTGTACTGACTTTAGAGATCTAAATAAGGCATGTCCTAAGGATGACTTCCCCCTACCAAACATCGACATCATAGTGGACCTAACAACAAGACATGCCATGCTTTCTCTTATGGATGGCTTTTTAGGATACAATCAGATAAAGATCGCACCAGAGGATCAACATAAGACAACCTTCACATGTCCATGGGGCACATACTGCTGGAATGTAATGCCTTTTGGTCTCAAGAATGCAGGAGCGACCTATCAACGAGCAATGACCACCATCTTCCATGACATGATGCATACTATAATGGAAGATTATATCGATGACTTACTAGCAAAATCACTCACCAAAGCCGGTCATCTAGACATATTAGATAAAATCTTTGATAGACTGGAACAATATCATGTTCGACTCAACCCAAAGAAATGTGTCTTTGGAGTAA
The DNA here is from genome assembly GCF_030272615.1 of Cryptomeria japonica. Classification (NCBI taxonomy): domain Eukaryota; kingdom Viridiplantae; phylum Streptophyta; class Pinopsida; order Cupressales; family Cupressaceae; genus Cryptomeria; species Cryptomeria japonica. Next base: position 668,398,875 of record NC_081411.1, on the reverse strand, counting down.
CCTCAGGGAAACTTCTTGGATACATTGTTTGAAGCAAAGGCATTGAGGTCGATCCAACAAAGGTCAAAGCAATCATGGACATGCCACCACCAAAGAACATCAGTCAGCTAAGGACATTACAAGGATGACTACAATCCATCCGAATATTCATTGCACAACTGGCAGATAAGTGTCACCCCTTTACACATCTGCTACACAAAAACATCCGCTTTCAGTGGGATGCCAGATGCCAGCAAGCATTCCAGATGCTCAAAGACTATCTCATGAATACACCATTGTTGATCCCACCAGATCCAAGCAGACCTCTGTTACTCTATATATCAGAAACAAATACGACATTGGGTGTACTATTGGCACAACACAATGTAGAAGCGAAAGAGTGTGCTGCTTACTACATCTCTCGCACACTGGTTGGCTATGAACTCAATTATACACCTATTGAGCGAGCTTGCCTAGCAGTAATCTTGGCAGCCACTAAACTGAGACACTATCTATTGACACACAAGGTACAACTCATTGCGAAGATTGATCCACTCAAATACTTACTCAGTAAAGCAGCATTGACAGGCCGCTTGGCCAAATGGGTGATGATTCTCAGTGAATTTGACATCGAGCATGTGGACCGTAAAGCTATCAAAGAACAAGTCATTGCAGATTAGTTGGCCGATGCACCACTCATAGGTGATCATCCTCTCATTTCCAATTTTCCAGATGAAGAGATATTCATGATCACAACAACACAACCATGGAAACTATACTTTGATGGTTCGTACACTAGGCATGGCTTGGGGGCAGGCATTCTATTTATCACACCTCAAGGTGACAGCATCCCAAAGTCTTACAGGCTCACATTTCCATGCACCAACAACATAGCAGAGTATGAGGCCTTGATCACATGACTCGGGCTGGCCGTACAATGGAAATTACAAGAGCTACAAGTATATGGCGACTCCCAACTGGTCATTCAAAAAGTAACAGATGAATATCAGACCAAGGATGACAAGCTCATGCCATACAAGCAAATGGTGGACAAATTAAAGACATCATTTACTACTATCACCTTTGAGCAGATACCAAGAGATCAGAATCGATCTGCTAACGCTATGGCTACTATTGCATCTCTCCTAGATCTTCCACAGAATTCAACACGCTACAAGTTCTTGGTAGAATAGCTTTGGATCCTCGCTTATGATATCCCCAAATCTAAGATGATATGTTGCCTTATCGGTTCCAAATCCCCATGGTACGGTGAGTTTTACACCTACCTCCACGATCACACACTTCCTCCTAACCAATCGAATAACCAACGTAAAACCTTCATTCGCCAAACTGCTCGATATACCATTATTGCTGAAACCCTACACCGACACAGTCTTGATGGTACTCTCCTTCGATGTCTGGAACAAGATGAGATAACAAAGGCCTTGGAAGAGGTACATGAAGGAATTTGTGGAACTCATGCAAGCGGTCCGTTACTAGCCAACAAACTCCTGCGCATTGGATACTATTGGCCATCTATGGAAAAAGACTCCTATTACTTTGTCAGAAAGTGCAAGAAATGCCAAGTTCATGGAGACCTGATACATGCACCGATACAGGAGTTACAACCAATCACAACACCATGGCCTTTTTGTCAATGGGGCCTTGACCTTGTGGGTAAAATTCATCCATCTTCATCCAACGACCACAAATTCATTATTACTGCCACCGAATACTTGACAAAGTGGATCGAAGTTGTTCCACTTACCCAAGTCACCGGCAAGCAGATCGCCTCATTCATCCTCAATTACATCATCTGTCGGTATGGTGTACCCATGTCCATCATCACAGATAACGGTCTTCCTTTCAAAAATCAAGATGTATGTGAACTCTGTGAGAAGTTTCACATCCAACACCGCTTTTCCACTCCCTATTACCCACAAGGCAATGGTCAGGCCGAAGCGTCAAACAAGAACATATTAAGAATGCTAAAGAAGATAGTCAATGATGTCGGTCGTGATTGGCACGTTCAATTGAATCCAACACTATGGGTGTATTGAACTAGCATTTGAACCCCTACAGGCACAACTCCCTACTCATTGGTCTATGGTGCAGAAGCTATTTTACCTATTGAGGTTGAGATACCATCTCTATGGGTTCCCTTGCACAATCTCATCGATGATGAAGCATACAGAGTATCGCATCTTCGGGACTTAGAATTACTTGATGAGAAGTGACAAGCTGCATACAATCACCTCAAGGCCTATCAACAGCGCATGAGCAGAAGTTATAATCATCGAGTTAGACCTCATACATTTGAGGTAGGTGATCTTGTTCTTTGAGAGAATCCTTGTAACCAACCAAACTGAGAACATCAAGGGAAGTTTGAATCAAACTGGCTGGGTACATATGTTATCACTGCTGTATTTGGGTCTGGGGCATATCAGTTGGCTACTTCAGAAGGAGAACCGCTAACAGGTCCGATCAACAGCATGCACCTCAAACGGTTTTATACATGAGTTGCATAGAGCACCAGACTCCCATGCATACCGACAAAAACACCAAAAAAATCCAGATAAATGACCCGATAAAAATACAAAAACATCAAAATAGTAAAGAAAAAAAATCATGCATCCAAACGGTGAACAACCAGGCGCCACTCGTAAAGGCTATGGCTCCATTGTCTTTCAGGCTTGTTGCGATCACATTCACTACACCCATTCGTCCATTCGTCCAAACCATGGCTTATTATTAATCTCCAATTAAGGATAGTACTTCATGCGTCTTGCATCCCGCTTTTTCATAGTCAAAGTCTAAACTGGGGGCAATGCCCTTAACCTATTGATGGAGGTGGATTCTACATTGTTTTGTGATTCATTAAGTTCTTCATTCAAAATCATCTCACAAAATCCAAAAACATTCAAAAGAAGCATCAAAATCCAAAAACATTCAAAACAATCATCAAAATCCAAAAACATCGAAAAACATCGACAATCAAACAGAAAAACATGGCCACACATTGAACATACTCATCCAAGCAGATCCCAAACAAGCATTGCAAAAAAATACTTGCACGATGATCACTTCTCAAAATTGACCAAACAATCAACATCAACACTCAAACTATCTTCAACAAGGATGCATCCTTCCTTACCAAAACAAAGACAAAATGACATTTTCTTTGACAAGAAAATTCTATTTAAAGCTATCAAATACTTGGTTGATTTGTGAGTTATTCATTCGTTTATATATATCAGGTTCCTACAAGAATTGTTTGTGTATCTTCTGCAGATTATTCCGATGAAGTTCTGGGGCATGTACTAATGGTGTCTACGTGGGAAGTTCACTAAGCTACCCGATTTTATGCAAAAAGCAGTCATAGATCACTACGGCTTGCTGACTACAACGTATACCTTGACCATATGAACATGAACCATTACCAAGGATCCATATTCTTTATTCTTTATGTATATATTGTTTGCTTACAAAAAACAATGCTCATTCTTTGGTTCCTCCTCATCCATTTGGATAAAGGTTTTTGTCTCTTATTAAGGTATGAACTTGTCTCAGGATATGATCAGCCCAAGATCAAGGAGGACGATCCAAGTCATGCATGAACGAAGATGATCCTTGTCTGTTCCGTAAGCAATACTTTGGTCAACTTGACCCATTATATCAAGTTGTTTGTATTAACTTGCTATATCAAATCCATGTAATAAATACTCTGGTCATCTTAAATCATTATGTCAAGATGCTTGTATTTTCTTACAACATTTTAAAGCTCAATGATGAAAATAGAACACTATGGATCATCATTTCATCTCATCTATTTATATGTTGCATTCTGTTGCATATCACCCATCCATTCACTCATTCATTCATATGTATGATTTATATGCAAATGTGCACAAAGTTAAAATGAGTAGTTTTGCGACAATTGAGCTAGTCTTGGATACAATCCCGACCGAGTACTCTGATACATCATCAATGCATCATGCAAAGTCTAAAACACCTTGCATTTATCATGATCATATCATCATCATTACATTTAGTTGCATTTTGCATCAAGTACATTTCATATCATTTTAGTTGTTTAAAATGCATATAGTTCATTATCATTTATTAAACATTAGTCTTCTTATATCATTTTATCATTGCATAATGTTTAGATTCATTCATATAAACCAATTGGCTTTGATTGTATTAACTATTTACTATGCATTCATTTAGTATCAGTTATCAATTATCATATTATCATCCTTTATTATCCTTTATCATTTATCATTGCATACATTCATTTATCTATTCATTTAGTAAAAAAAGTGCATTCATTCATCCATTATAAGTGTCTTATTATACTCATCTTAGGATTCATTTAAATTGCATTCATTATCCCTTTTTAATTGCATTAAGGTGCAGTTATTAACCATAAGTTGCATTATCATCACATTATCATTTTACTTCATCATATTTAGGCATTTAGAATCATAAAAAACCATCTATCTCAAACATTGGTTCATACCATTTTACATATACATTCATTTACATATGCATTCATTTAGAAATCATCATATAAACATTTGTACTTTACATTTGTTTATCCACATATACATTCATTTTTCACCATATAGATGCATATCCATAAATAAATCATTCATTCATTACATTAACATCATTGCATATCATTATCTCATCATTATATCGACATGAAGCACAAGATCCTATCTATATCATCATAAGCATACATCATCATCATGGCATTACATACATAAAGCAATACATCAAACAAAACATGCACACATGTATAAACCTGCATTCATATGTTAGTATCCAACATCATAAATCATCATAAAACATGCATATAGGAATCATCTCATAAACACATACATATAACAAAGTACAAGTATCCATCTAAGCATAAACTCATAAACTCATCATCCTGCATAACATCCATAGATATCAAAATGCATATCATCAAAATATGGGATCTCCTCATATATATCATCTCATGTATCAGAGTACAATGAAGTCTACAAAATTGGTTACCAAGAGCCATCCAAGACATAGTCCAAAATAACAATATAAATACATGCATGCAAAAATGCTCTCTCAGATGCCACTCTGACCAGATGCTGCACCACCATCACCACCTGCTCCCCCACTAGTCCCTGCACCATCTGATCTATCTCTCCGTGGAGGCCCCATCAAACCCCCACTAGCTCTTGCACCACCTGACACCTCTCTCCATCGTGGACCCACCACACCCCCACTACTCTGCATCCTCTGAGACCGCTCTGACCTGGTCTGCCACATCTGTGTATAGCTCAGTGCTCATTGACTAGCTAGCACCACCTGCTCATATAATCCCTGCCAATACTCTATCTCCACCTGTGCCCATCCAAACCGTCTCATCACCTCCCCAGTAGGACCCTGCGCTCCTACTCCAATCCGGACTCTCTCCTGCAGCTCCGCTAATCTCTCCACTGCACTGTCCCTCTCCTGCAGCAATAGAGTCAGCTCTGACTCTCGTGCAAATAGCTGCACATCTCTCGTTGCAACCTCCGCCTCCAAATCCTCCACCCGTGTCTTAGCTGCTGTCAGTCGAGTATGCAAATGTGTTAGCATATGCTCCCAAGGATCACCACCCCCTGTCGCTCCCTCCCCCGTCTCGATAAGTGCCTCTCTAATGGCTCCCTCCCCTCTATCCATTGATATCTCCCTCTCTATACCTCGACCACCTAATCTGACTCCTCCCGGCACCAACGGTCCCTGTGATATCCGTAGCGGTAATCCGCCTCTCCCTCTCCGCTGGACCCGACCACCTAAGCCACCTCCTCCACCTCCACCATCTCCTCCTCCTCCTCCTCCATCACCACCATCCCCCCTCCCTTGTCCACCTATCATCGGTCCTCCACCTCCTCCCCTTCTTCGTCTTCATCCCCTCTCTTCCTCAAAATCAGGAATAGGCTCTGCTGGATCTGATATCCGTAGAATCGGATGAGCCGCCATATACTGCGTATACTCCTTCAATACCCCTGCATCTACCACCCTCGGTTGTATATCCCATGGCCTCGCCTGAAGCATCCAGAACTCTGCCCATGCCTGATCATAAGGAAGTACTGGCCCCCATGCATATCTCTCTCGGACCACTCTGGTGTACTCTCCTGATCCCCTCGGTAATCCCTGCTGCCATCCGAACTGTCTCATCACCCTGCCCGACACCTGTCTCTCTATATCATAGCATGTCCACCCAATGAGGAATCGGGTCATGAATACATATGGCATCACCTCTGCATCATCCTCCCAGGGCTTGCACTCAATGTAGGGTCTTCAAATCACTGCATCCATGTCATCTAACGCCCGCCGCCACCACTCTAACTTCCCTAGGTGGGGCTGACTCGTCATGCCGCTGTACATGAACATATAGGGCTCGTCAACTGCCTGAAATCTCAGGCTCACTGGACGAGTCACCGGTAAGTGCTCCCATGCCCAAATGTGCAGCAACATCACTCCCACTACCAAGGAGCCTCTCCCGTGGTACGCTACCTCATGCAGCTCCTAATACATGTGCGCTAACACGCACAGTCCCCAGGCAAATCGAGTCCCCTCTGTCATCATCAGATCTATAACCTGTCCCCACCCAATGGCCAGACCATGTGATCGCCTATCAGGACACAGTAGCCCTCCCATGATCCCAGACAAAACTACTGGCAATGGCTCGTACAAAGCAGCAATATCCTCCCAGGATATGGAGCCATCATCAATGTACACGTCCTCATCGAAGAATCTCTGTACCGCTAGAGTCCCCATGGTCTATCATAAGTAACCAGCTCACCCCGAATGGGAATATGCAGGATGCGCCACACATCCTCCAGTGTCACCGTCATCTCCCGTTGCGCTAAGTGAAACGTGCAGGTCTCACTGTGTCAGCGCTCTGCCAACGCTGTAATCAAGTCGTGATTCATCTGAATCATGGGCATATGCATCACATCATACAAACCAGTCACTGCAATACAATCAATCTCGGCCTTTGTCAGCCGATCCCGTAACCCCTGTGTAGCCAGATGTCTCTCACACAACTATAAGACGCGTAGATCCTCCTACACACGGGCATTAATCACTCATCATCAGTTGTTTTGTTTTCAAAATTTCTTAAGTTTAAACCTAGACTATCAATAGATACTTTGATCAAGTATCTTCGGGTCTCAACAAGTAAGCAATCATGGCACACCTAGACTTCAATAGACATTTATCCTAATGACCTAAGTCTCATCAGGGCCGCTATGGTTCAAAACAACTCTCACTTCACATCCCTATTCATCCATCATTGGCATTAGGAGATTTTTGTTCACACAAACTGGGGCATCTATTTTCCTAAACAAAAGCGCTATCTTGCAAACAATATCGCTACTTTCTACACAATAGAGCTAAACCCCTAACAAAAGTGCTTAATCAACCTTACAAAAGTGCTCAAATCACAAAAGCGCTACAACAGCTACGCAAAAGCGCTACTTAACATCAAAAGTGCTCAATTGACCCCTCAATAGCGCTACAAAAACAATAGCGCTCAAAGCATGCATACAATAGCGCTCATCTTTTCAAAAGCACTCAAACAACAACACAATAGCGCCATTGCGGCACAAAAGCGCTAATTAATTGGACAACAATGTCAAAACATAGTTTCAGCGCTATTGTCCTGATCCAACTTGGACTTAGCAAAAAACTTGGAGGGGCAAATGTAGTCACATAAATCTGTCCAATTTAATTAAATGAATATTTCCTATTTATTTGATTAAAAATCCACTAGCCATCACTTAATTAAATTAACATTTAATTAATTCATCTTCAAACATTTTCCTATTAATTAAATAAATTATTCAATTTATTTTAATTAATTCATTATACCAAATTCACAAATCAATTCAATGAATAAATCATATTTATTTCATTTAATCCCCTATTCCTCTTTTAAATAAATTAAATCAAACATTTATTTAAATCATTTATCCCCCCTTGCATTTTCCTACAAATGCAACTTGCACACATTTATTGAAATAAATTAATTTATTTTAAATAAAAATCCTATTTTCCTTCACCCACCAAATCCACTTGCTTTCCTAAACCCCCTTCTAGATTCTTCTAACCCCTTCCTAATTAGCCTAATCCATCCCCTAATTATTGTCACATTCCTAAGCAACTTGGAGTCACTTCTAAAAGACTTCAAAGTCTTTGAAAAGCATTTAATGCTTTGTGTGTTCAACAATTTAACCTCCAAAGTCTTCCAAAACCACTAATGGCTCTTACATGACCATTTATGGCTCTTACGTAACCATTTATGGTTATTTCAACTTGCACTCATGTGTCTCCTCAAACATTTATTGCTTTGACCATGGTTATCCCTTTTGCCTTTGCACAAGAGTTTATCCATTGGATAAAAGCTTTATTCTTTGAATAAAGAATTTATTCATTCAACCTAACCTTGACCTTAACTTCCAAGTTAACCTTCAGGTCATGTCAAGTATTTAATGCTTATTCCCTCTCCTCTCAACCTATCTCACATTGACACTTGTCATCCTGGGATTGGGTTAAAAGCCCTCACATGGATCTCAAGCCATTCAATCTTGACCCTTGTTGAGATTACTCAATCTCAACCATCCATTGCTCCATTTTACCTATAAATAGAGCTCACATTCCTCATTTTCAAATCCTCAAGCCTCAAGAATTCTCAAGCATTTAGCATTCATAGTCATAATCCTGAAAACTTTAATGCATTTAAGCTATAGTGAATTCTAGAGAGCATTTAGCATAATCAACTCATATAATTATTAGTTTGGCCTAAAATAAATCATTTTAGCATTATAGCATCTAATATTAGCTTTTATCTACATTTGCATAGCATTTAGAGTAATCATCTACAATCTTGAACCTCCATAAGCATCCATAGTGCAAAAAGTTGTTGAGAGCTACACTAATTTGGAACTTGGAGAGGAGAGGAACAAAGGAGAAGGAGCTAAGAACATGTTAAGAGGCATTTGGAGATGCCTTCTTATATTTGTTTCATTTGTTAAATATGTTAGCATGATCTTAGTATCTCTTTTGATATGCCTACTTAGGTTAATCTTTGGTTGAATAACACTAATATTAATCCTATTTCTTGTTTTTTTTGTGTGTGTTATAATACCATAGGTTTTAATCTAACTTGTCAGTTTTGCAGAGCATCACTAACTATTGTCATTTAGTTTGATTTGAGCACGAACTTCAAGTAATCATGAGGGTGGAAACAACATTCAAGTGTAAGGGGGTATGCGGCCTTGACCAAGGGATGAAAGTATCAAGAAAGTACAAGTGATCCATGTGTAGATCAATGTATCATTCACCTATTAATTCCTAGCAACATTCTTAAATAAACAAGCAAAGAGGTATGTTGAGTGCATATATACATTTTATGTTGCCATGATATAAGTAAGATATCAAACATGTAACTTAGATTGATTTGCAATTTCATTCATAAATATTAGATCTTCCTTGTGGATTTTTGAATGCATAATGTCTTGTTGATTTCAATATCTTTATTGCAAGTACTCTTTTCAACATGAAACTCCACTCATTGAGGTCTCTTACTAAATGCAAGTCAGTTATCCTTTCAATGATGATACGTTTTGCATGCATTTTATGGGGAAATCTTATTAATAGCTATGGTTGGGTTGTTCATTGTTTTGTGAAAATATATACAAGTAGATTGGGACATAAGAGTTATAAACACCGTAAATTGTGTTTGAGATCATTGTCCTAATTGTAACAGTCAACCACCATTGGCCCAAGGCCACACCAGCACCGTTGTGACACCAAGGTTTGTGCATACTGGTGTAAGGGCTACTCTTAGGAAATTTCATTACCATTACATATACACACCTAGTGGGGTTTCCAAAAACAACTTGTTTGAGTAGGCAGTATCACTGGTAAACTTGTGATTGTCACAATTGGTACCCTTAGGACAGTCATTAATATTTGGTCTATGGCACTTTTTTATGGCTTCCAAATGCTTCTATGGGGTGTGCAGGGGTCCCACACATCTCTTCCAACATTCCATCCAATATTAATGTAATAAAGTTAATTAGAAAGTTTCAAGATGCAAAAAGGTTAAAAACCTGTCAATTGACAACTAAAAGTGTCAATTTGATAATAAATTAAAGTTGTAAACACCCAAAAGTGGTTGTATGGGTGGTTAAGAGTTGTTTTTCGGTTTCCATGAAGGGAAGAGGTTGAGGGTCGTATTTTCTTGGCATTGTAAGAGTTTGGGGTTTGACAATAAAAATACAAGGTTTTCCTTGCAATTTTTGTCTAAAATCTGCACTTTATTGGTCTGAAACTCTTCTTCTTTGCTTCATTTTTTTTTTGGAAATGGATTTGGAAATCTAGAAAAGTGTTTTTAATATCATTTGATACTATTATTGAAGGTTTTATATTCAAATCTGATATACTTCTATTGGTTGTTCTAAAATCAGTTGTAAGTGATTGTTTTAGGGAGTTTTGAGAGTCACAATGCAAATGTGACCCGTTCCACTTTATGTGGTTGTTGTTTCTTGTAGAATGGGTTAGTAATATTGTATTATATATGTCTCTAACCTTACATGTGCAGGAAATAACATGGAGATGAAGTGTTGATACCCTAGGGTAAGAGATTGAGTGAAGAAAAGCATGAAAATGGAGGCATGAGTATAGCAGCAAAAGATCTACCTTAAGGAGGTAGTGTTTCTAAGTGAAATAGTGTTAGGAGATGGTAAATTCATGGTGAATACCAAGTTTCAAAATTTGGAAGTGAGTTTTAGGGTTTGAACAAGGAGGCCCTAGTTTTTTAGGCCTAAAAAGGGGGGTTTAGTATTTAACCTATCAAATGAGTGTTTATTGTCTTGAAAATTGGAAAATCTATGGTTTTGGAACATTTTTAAAGACTTTTTTTTTGGTTTGGAGTTGTGGTCATACCATTTGTTGGTACTTGCTTTGGAAAATAGGGTTAATTGGGCCTAGTTGGTGTGTAGCAGGGTGCTGGTATGAGTATTTTGTCCAAAATACCCATAGTTGATTTTAACATATGTTATGTAAATTCCAAAAGGGTATCTAGATATATATAAAAAAATTCAAGTGTTTTCGGATTATTTTGAGTAAAGGTTAGATTACCCGCTGAACAAGGCTACTAGGGATTGGCCTATTTAGGGACCCAGGTAAGCGTTTGTGAGTGAACCAGTTGATAGGGTGAGTGAATCCTATTGGGTAAAGTGAAATATGGTATGTAGAGACCATAGGAATTTTTAGAACAAGTTGGTGAGGTTGATAGTTCTATTTGGCCATCTTGGTGAAGCCTAGTGAAGGAAGGTGAAACAAGAAGAGTTGAGTTTTCAAGAAGAAAGAATGATGAGTTGCATCCGTTCTCTTGGTGTTGTGCCCAATTGAGTATGTCTTTCTTATGTATGAAAATTTCATTTTGCAATTGAGACAATTTGATGTATTTGAGATGTCTTGCATTTAGATATGGCATGAGCTTAGTCCTAGAGTGAGACTAGGGAGTGGCTCATGTCCCTCATCTGAAAGCTTACCTGGTATGCTTGGAATTCATGTTTGGAGAGTTTTGTAATCAAGTGATAACATAACAATAGACTTGGGTCAAAACAAATAACAAGAAAATTGGTTCCTTGAGCACGCCTTGAGGGCTATTACAACACCAAGGGTGTTTTGGGAAGGTATGCTCACACATGGAGTATTGGGACTTGTGTGAAGAGGCATGCCCACTCACACAAGGATTATGTGATCATTATTCTCGTTCACATGAGAGAATTCTTGGTTCTATATGGTCTGTCCTCATGTGGCACATACGATGAAAGGCATGCCTGCACATGGAGCGTTGGGACTTGTGCAAAGAGACATACCCACTCATGTAGCATAGGGATTGTGTGATTTTCATTCTCATCCGTATGAGAGAATGCTTGGTTCCATATGGTGCATCCCTATGAGCACATACAATGAAAGGCAAGTCTGCAATGGAGCGTTGGGACTTGTGCGAAGAGACATACGATGACACTTCCTCCACTGCACTCTATAATCTAATGCCTTGTGTAGTTTTAAAGTAGTGACCCTATGTGGATTCATGACTTGGTATCATCCTTCTCTATTGATGTTGCATTGTATTGTTCCATTACTTGTTTCATGTATGCATCGTGTATGACATGTGTGAGCCTATCATCCCCCTTGTATACTTTGATTGACTATTTGGAACTATCTCCACAAGCATGATGGGGTGGACCTGAGGGTTCCACGTGGTCAGGTGGCATTGCAAACCATAGTTGGGGACTGATGGACTCAATTCATGATCACCTAGGAGAGAACTTCCACATCCCTCAACACATGTTCTTTCTCTTTCATCTATTCTTGCAAGTTGTAATTCAAATGTATATTGAAATAAGCATTGTAATCATTGATGATATGTATATTAAACACTCCAAGTGGAGATTGATGTAATTGAACATAATTGATATGGTTTATGCTAGCTTCACTTTAAGTATATTATGGGCCCATAACCCATAGGTCCCAAGATCAATTTCATAACTAGAAAATAAGATATCTAAATGAGTTGAAAATTTTTAGGAGTAAACATGTGGGCATGTTGAACTATACGGGGGGAGAGATGACCTTTAAAATTTTATTTTTTTATACCAAAATTTAAATTCAAATACCCTAGTTACTTGAACAAAAGAAAGGTTGGAACTATTTTATATCAAGTGTTTTGTGGGTGGTCATAATGCATTTATGTTTTCTTTTAAGGTGCTAGTAACATTATTTTTAGTACTATCTTTACCTATTGTACTTTGTTATTGGACTCGATCAACCCAATAACCTTGTACATGTGATTTATTTTATTAAAGAGGATATTCATGTAGTCTGGAATGCATGATTATCATTTTTGAATATATGTTGAATATATAATAACGAGTGACTACTTAGTATGAGATATATATACACTATCTTTACCTATTGTACTTTGCTATTGGACTCGATCAACCCAATAACCTTGTACATGTGATTTATTTTATTAAAGAGGATATTCATGTAGTCCGGAATGCATGATTATTGTCTTTGAATATATGTTGAATATTAATGAGTTACTACTTAGTATGAGATATATACATGTCATTCAATAGGTATATGTCATGTATTGACATAGGATGACACTTTATATGAGATTATCAATTTGGGATATACTTATAAGAAATATGTGTATATAGTAGATAGATTCATTTCATGTATATATATAGTAGATAAGTTTTGGTAGCTCCCAAGAACAACTAACTTAGATAAGGTAGATAAAGTCATTTAATCTCCCTAATTGGCTTTAAAGGCTCTTGTATTTGGGTTAGCTAATTCCCTATTAGCACCATTTTTAATAGGTTTACTAGTACTCAATGGTTCATACAGTCCTCTTAGGAGTTGGACCATCTCAACCATGGTGCGCCTGATCATATTAGCTTGAAACCAGTGCGCTTCAAACCTATGCCCCCTATTGGTAGCTAATGGGGATAGAATATCATTTGATGTACATATCAATAAGGTTTGCTTTACGTCTAGATAATAATATTTAAAAAAAAAAAATGTTCGTCAGAATTACGATGAAGACTAACCTTTCCAATGACGATGGAATCGTTGGACCAACAACATTCTCGTCGATGCAAAGTTTCTGGAATCCGTCAAAATTCTGACTCAAACTATACAAACATTCGACGAGGATGTTTTATGTCCGACGATACTTCCTTGTCGGACGGTCTTCGATGCATATTAATGGACCGATGAAAAAACTGTCAGACAAACAACATTCCCATCGGTGCAAAGTTTTAGACTTTTGTCGACGTTCCGACGCAATCTAAACAAACATCCGATGAGGATGCTGTATGTCTAACGACTTTTTTGACTGGAAGAGCGATCATGCCCGCCGTCGGAAGATTCCATGGGGTTGTCGTACTTCCGATGGTGAGAGGCATCGTCAACAAGTCCGACGACAAGTTTTCGACGGCTACTTTTGTCGGCAGTCCGATGAAAAGTAGTCACAATTCTGACAATCGACCGTCGGAAATTAGCCGCAAATGTACTAGTGGTAGCTCCTAATCAAACCCCTCTGATTTTCACTAATCCTTTACCATCCCATTCCACTAATGTGATTGAGACTAATTATCTTACTTTATCTTCCAATGATGTTGGCCTTGGATCTAATAATATGGTGAACCTTGTAGATCAACAAGAACCTCCTAAGTATTTGTGCATCACTTTTGATCCTAGTGAGACCATTAAAGCACATGATGGCCCATTATACATAAGCGCAAAAATAAAAGGTATACATGTTAGAGGAGTGCTTATTGATCCCGCTTGCATGGTTAATGTGATAACTGAAGAATTTCTTTATACTTTGCAATTGCATCAAGTGATACATGATGATACTAATGTGGTAGTTAAATTTTTTTATGGCTTCTCTTGTCCTGCTTTTGGTTCTATAACACTTCCTATCGAGGTTGGCACTAAATGCTTATATGTTCAATTTGTTATCATTCCTACATCTGATCAATTTCGTGTGAAGTTGGGACATCCTTGGCTCTCTTCCATGAAAGCGATCGCTTCTACTGTTCATAAGTGTTTTTAAATTTCCACATAATGATTAAATCATAACTATTAATCATAGTATGTATCAACCTACAATGATATGTGGAGATGTTTGTCTTGATTACTTTTGGTCTAAATGATTCTAGCCTCTCTAACCTAGAAGTGATGCGCTCTTTAGATCATATGAAAACTAGAAAAATGAAATGATTTTGTCGTTGAGAAAACCTAGAAATCCAATACTTTGCATTCCTCTTGATGATCATCTACCCCTTCTTGAGGATGAGATTATTCTTCCTCCTAAGGAAAGAAATAATCTTCTTCCCAAAGAGACACCTATTCCTTCTCCTAAAGAGAAGAGTATCCTTTCTCCTAATAAAAGATATATTTTTCTCCCTAAAGAATAATCTATTCCTTCTCCTATGGATGAGTCTACTCTTCCTCCCAAAGGTAGAAAAAATATTCCTCCTAAGGGTAGACATATCCCTCCTCCTCATGATAGACCTAGTCTCCTTCATACACCTCCCATTCGTCGTTTATATAGTGTCGTTCCTCATCCTTCATCTTATAGAGAGAAGCGATCGACCTATCCTATTGTACAACCTAAAAGACCTCAGTCAAATCATCCTTCCCTAAAACAAGAGATGAATCCTATACCCGATAAACCTAAACCTCCTCAACCTTCAACCAAAACTAAACGAAACCGTTGTGATAGAGAACGCCGACAGAGATGTCATGCTAGAGCTCATGAAGTTATTTCCCAAACCATTTTTTTCCTAAAACACCAACTGTTGACATGATTCCATTTTATCCTAAACAAGATGTTCAACCTAATTCTCCAAGACGCAAAATGGTTAAGACAAATGATGGTTCAAGTTTCATTCCAATTAGAGCTCCTACTCTTATTAATCTTGATGAAGAAATATGTGAAAATGTTGATCCTAATATTTTTGATGATGAATATGAATATGTTGATGTTGATAATGATTTATCTGCAAATTTTTTAAAAGCATTAATCCTAGCTCCTAGTAATGAACAAAGTGATCCATCATTAGAGCATGGTCTTGGTTTGGAACTAGTGGTAGCTCCATCTATTGTGCTCGATGCGGCTCCTCTTGTGTGTTGTCCACCTTCTCTAAATAACTATCAACAAAATCAGGGGGAGGATGACATGCTTGATTAGCTTCATTAGCACCATAGATTCTCTCTCTCTCTCTCTCTCTCTCTCTCTCTCTTGCTTATTTGTGACATTCTTCTATTTGTTTCCCTATTCTTCAATCTATTGTCCCTAGTGTTGTCTACTCGAGGATAATGCAAAGCATTGAGATCTCTTTTGGTCTCTTCCATGTTCTCAAAATACACGTGTTCCCTTCTTCCATGGTGGTTTAATTTCTTTGGGGGATGAGGACAATTCTATGCATATATATACATGATATACATGAGTTATCATAAAAAATAGACTGACTCTAATGCTAGGTGAAACCACCTCGTGTTTTGTGTTCATTATCCTTTGATTTATCCTCTCTTGGGGGCTAAATTATTGTGATAACATGCTTATATTCTTTGGGTGTATCCTACCTTATAGCAATTGCTCCCGCCAAGGCATGTCCGATCGCTTTAATGTGGGGGCATGCACTCTACTCATGATTCTCTCTCTTGATACTTAAAGTTACTTAGTGAACTTTGTCTTTGCTTTGTAATATTTGGTGCTTTTTCTTTTGATGACTCATAGTACTAGTTGTAGTCATGGTTCTCTCTTTCTCTCACATGATCTTCCCTTTTACCTTATCATTGAAGTCGTAAGATCCTAAAGTCCACTAAGGGCTTGGTGTATATTGCCTCTTTAACATGGAGAAAGTATTTCAATCTAAATTCCTTGTACTTTACCACAAGTATTTGTGTAAGCTCATACTCCCGCTAAAGTGGGGGCTAAATATAATGTCCTAAAATTTCACCTCTTGCAATTTTCAACTGCATTTGGGTCTTCGCCTTAGTGTTTGTACCCCTCGGCTTGATCGAAAACCTGATTATGCTCACACATATTAAAAATTTCATGCAACTTAGTGATTCACCCTACCTACACCTTGATCCTGCCACAAATTAGGGCAAGACTAGGGTCTGGCGCCCTAATCCCCCTTAATGGGGACCTATCTTGGACCCCTTTCCCTCTCCTAACTCAAATTTGAAGCGAGAAAATCCCCTCTATGTCGGTTCAAGTCAAAAAATCAATTAATTAATCCTATAGGCAAGTATATAAGAGGGATTCACCCTCTCATTTGACAATCTAAGGAAATCACATCAAACATCCAAGCATTCAAGAGATCAACCATTCAAGCATTCAAGAGAAATTGAACATTTTCAGTCTTCTTTCAAGCTTTGGAGCAACAATAGAGTCAATATTTCAAGCATTGAAGAGGAGATCATCATTCTACTTCATAAAATCATAATTCCATGTGGAGGAAAGCAAAACTTCCCAAGGAGGTATAAGCATGTCATTTTCATGAAATTCTACATCCTCTTAAAGAGGAGGATTTCTACTTTTAGTCATTTAAATTAGATTATTTCAACCACTTGGTTAATTCCAAAATCGGGGTTTGACCTAAAGGAAAACCCTATTCCCAACACATTTCCCTTTCCTTCTATGTGCATAAAGTAGGTGCGCAGTTGTACTTTTGTATTTAAGCTTTATTTGCAGGCATGAAAAAACCCTTTTCGACAGGTGAAAAGTTCAGAGGACCGATAGGAGGACGACCTGTTCCAAACACACGGTCCCTGCAACTTTTGGCAGATTTCGCAGAGCAACTCCGAATCATCTCAAACTTCTTAGATCCAGGTGCACGACTGAATCCCAGATCTGTAGCTCTCTATTTTCTTATACTTTGTCTTCATTTTCAACACTTAATCTTAATTCAATTAGTCAACTTATAAAAGAGGGTCAATTACATTTCAAACACAATCAATCTACTTAGAATTCATTCCTTGCATCATTTAGGATTGGATCTAGTGGATTCATCCCCCTCTTTTGAATGTAAAGTCTCCCAGAGTGAAAATTGAGCTTAGTGAATCCTCCTTTCCTTGTGGTGGATTTGCTAAGCTCCCAATTTTCTACTTTACAACTTAATTAAATAATTGAAGAATTATTTAACTAATAGGACAAATAATTAGTACATTATCAATGAGACATTTTTAGGTGTCTATATTTGCCCCTCTTTGAGACAATGGTGAAACAACATTATTTCAAAGAAAATGAAAAACAAATTGCCCTAGTATGCCTTGATGATATTAGGGTATAATGCCCCCTTAAGAGATTGTTTGTGCTTTAAAGGCATGAATGATCTCTCGAAAAAAGAAGAATATTAGATGAAAGATGAAGAATGATTAACTTGATGACAATAATGAGTTTGATTGGATTAAATAAAAGGTTAGAATGATTTGTAGATTGATTGATCGATTAGATAGATTGGATTGATTTGATTGATAGGATTGATTTGATTGATATGATTGATAGGATTGATAGAATTAATTTCGTTGATAGGAATGATTTGATTGATTTCATAAAGTTCAAGTCTAGTTTCAGGAAGGACACATCCTATATAAGACAAAGATGATCAAGATGTCTGGTTTCAGAAGGATACATCATGTATAAGACAAATATAGATGATCACAACGTCTGGTTTCAAGAAGGATACATCATGTATAAGACAAATGATTGATGAAATTTGGATGAATGATGAAGAAATTATAAAAGTGGAAAATGATTAGTAAGACGTGGAAAAGGTTGATCCAAGAAAAGATGCTTGATAAGAGAATGATTTGAAGAGACAATCAACATGATAGGATGAATGATGAAATCATGAACTTTCATGCCTTTATTCATAATGCAATATATATTCATCACTGAGCTTTATTATGTAACAATAAAATTTTGCACATTAGGGTATAAGGAACCAAAATGTAAAAATATCTCATTGCAGAAACAAACACGTAGCAAACAAGGAATGAACCCTCCATTATGGGAATATCACCAAGGGTCGAGGTATGTGCGGTAGTCACCAGCATAGTTATCCTTGACTTCACTTTTGCATAGGATACTTGCTGAATCAACGTACCAATCATAGAGACCTACAAGAACTATTGCCCTAGAACTTCATTTGTTCACACCACAAACAACAAATAAAGAAAAGAGATCATGCTCATCACAACTCCTCTAGTCACTTGTGGACATCCTTGAGTACCATAGTAACATGATTTATCGTCAATTGATAAAAAAGATAAAGACCAACTAGGACAAAATACAATAGCCATACTAATTCATGCCTTTGTTTTGATTGCTTGATGTGATGGTTGATAATGTCTAGTTTTAGAAAGTGTGGACCTCGTTTAAGACCGACTTGTCTAGTTTTGAGTGTATCGTCTTTTGTTTAAGACAAGATAACGATCACTTGATATGGATAGTTGATATGATTGATAAGACAGTTTGATCAGTTGATTGCAGATGTTTGACAAGATAGATTTATCCTCTGCGAACTTCATGTGAAGCATTTGTTGGAGATCTTTTTTGATGTTTTGGGGTTTTTTAAGGATCGTATTCGAATGTTTTTGGTTTATTTTTGGTATTTTTTTATGTTTTTGGTATTTGTTCAGAACGTTTTTCAATTTTTAGAGGATTTTTTGTCAGGGTTTTAATATTTGATTTTTAGGATTTTTTCTAGAATTTTTAAGATTTTTAGGATTTTTCAGGACTTTAATGATTTTTTAGGATTTTTTCAAGACTTTTTATGATTTTTATGATTTTTTCAAGACTTTCTACAAGCAAGATGTTTTTATTTGCCCCTAGTGTCTAGCAAGGAAAGGAATATTATGAATGGATGCAAGATGGAGGTAGCTTATTATGGAATCATAGGTGAGTTGCTTTCCAAGGACTATCTTACGATGGATAACATACTCTTTGGCTATTGTAAGGAAATGGCTTGTGGTCCACATGAAGGGACATGTCAAGAGCTATTTGAAACCATGTTTTTGCATTATTTTTTTTTACCTTAGTTTTGATCAAGATCAAGGATGAAAAAAAAGGATATGGATTGAGATAGGGATATGGATAGGATAAGCAAGATCATAGATAGTGATGGATGATGGAAGAAAGGAATATATAGGATAAGGGATATGGACTAAAAGGTACTGATAAGGTGAAGAAGAGAGGATGCTTAATGCTTATGTATCCTTAGCTTTGTCAAGATCAAAGTTAGAAAAACAAGATGGATGTAGATAGGGTGATGGGCATTGAAAGAAGGATAATGAGAGATGTGGTAGGAAGAATAGAGTAGA
The DNA here is from genome assembly GCF_030272615.1 of Cryptomeria japonica. Classification (NCBI taxonomy): domain Eukaryota; kingdom Viridiplantae; phylum Streptophyta; class Pinopsida; order Cupressales; family Cupressaceae; genus Cryptomeria; species Cryptomeria japonica. The sequence continues at coordinate 668,378,934 of NC_081411.1, read as the reverse complement.
TGAAAATTGTCCCCAAGTGCAGAGGTCTCCATTTGCAAAAAGGGCAATATGTGAGATCATCACAACATCTAGTGCCACCCGAATAAGTGTTCTTGAACATTTCAAAGATAAAGACCCAACCCACACTTAGAACCTCTAGGAAATTTAACCAAATATATCTATCGACTAGGAAACATGCTCAAAAGGGAAGAAGAATCCCAAAATGGATCAAGGTACTTAGTCTTTAATTACCCATGTCTGTACAGTTGAGTTTATTTCGGCTCATATGGTCATTGTAATCTTTACAATCGCATGTGACTAGCTACGTGAGTTATTCTGACTTCAAAAGCATCCTGGATATAGCCTCGCTGCCAACAAGGGTCCATAGCTCCGATGAGGTTATCACTGTAATCTCACAAATATTTCTCCATTGCTAGCCAGACGTCAATAGCCTTGATCAAGTTACTCTCATGTTCCAATAGCCAAGCATTTTGATATTGCATTTTTTCTTTTCCTTCTTTTTTTAAAATCTTTTTATATTGTTTTTTCTCTTGTCATTGATTCTTTTGTGCGTCGGCTTGTAAACAATGAAGCTCACATAGGTTTAAGAATTAGAGTGGTGCTAAAGTAGGATTATAAAATTTTCACTAGCCATGTCTTCACCTAAGAAACCACAATGACTTAGGGCAATTGATTAAGTTTGTGAGATATAGTAATAAGAAAATGTCAGTATCAAGATACAACACGTGATTCTCTCGCTGGATTGAGTATGCATTCCAACCAAAAGATAGTGTCAAAGAGGAACAACCTCTGATTCTAAATCATTTCATGAATATATATCTAGGAAATGGACTAGACATAAAATTGAGAGTGGGCGAGCGTGTGACAATAACACAAACGCATATTTCATAGATGAAGGATTTATGTAAAGGATTGACTGAGAGGGATGGAAAGATTGGAAATAGGTGTTGGATAATGGATAGGATGTTGGAATATTTGTGCAAGGATAGATGGAAATGTCTCCAAGATCAATGTTGGCACACACATTGAGGGGTGGAGTGATGCAGGACAAGTGGATTTTGGATCTTGAGATTTTGTTGGAGTGGATGTGAATTTCGAGACATAAGAACCCAAAATTGATGAAGGAGGTGATGTAATAATAGATTTGGAAAGTGGAAGATGTGTGGATGGACGATTGAGGGAAAGCTTTTGGAATATCAAGTCTAGATGCCAATTTTGATTTTTATTTGGATTGTAATTCTTTTATGGGAATCCACATCAATATTGATCTTTCTTTTGTTTATGGTTCTTTGGGACACAATGCTTCTATGAGTGATTTAGGAATCCACATAGTTTTGGGTTTTTCTTTTCTGATAATGGGACTTTGTAGCCTTTTGGATATTGCTTTCTTCTTTTGGATCATATTTAACTTTCATTTGATATGTCCTTTACATTGGACATGTTGATCTTTTGATGTATGTAGATTTTTGGACTTGTGGAATTTATTCTTGACATTCAAATTGCTTCCAAAGAGAATGGAATTCATGGATAGATAGGAATGATACAAAGGTCTTTTGGATGGGTTGATGTAGGTAGATGGTTGGAAGGTTCTCAAAGATGTGTGCCTTTGATGGTCTTGATTGGATTGTGAGCTAGGGATCATATGAATAGTAGATGGAGAGATGTGGGGTCTTAATATAAATGGAAGGGAGGAAAGCTTTGGTTTCGGGATAAAATGACCCAAAATGGATTTTAAGATTGAAGGAGGATGGTTATGTTGGGATTTAGAAAAAGGCATGTTGCATTTAGAATAAGATATGGAAGAAATGATAGGATCATGAAGTAGACTGGATCGAGATTCATGAACCACTTGGATAGATACAAAGAGATCTAGTGGAAGATTAGGACCATGAGAGGGATAAGAAGGAATAATAAAATCTTTAGGTGGATTAGGAGGAATATGACATGGAGATGAAGGGAATCTCTCATCTTGAATTAGAATAGGAGCATTAGAATTTGTGATTTTTTCTTGATTTTGAATTAGATCATTGGACTTTGCGCTTTGCTCTTGATTTTGAATTGGATAATTGGAGGAGATGGAAGGGATATTATGATCTTTCTTAGGAGGTGGATGTTTAACAAGACTGGGAAAGACACTTTTCTCTAGAGATGGAAGGTGATATTCTTGGATGGAATACAAATGAATGAGGGGATCATCATAAGATTCTATATAGGTGGGATCTTAATAAAAAATTGGGTAGGATCGAAGGGTTTGTTCTGGACATTGATTTATTCTAGGATTCATTTCTTCTAGCTTTGGATTATCGTCTTGACACGGGGTAGGAGTTTGGATATGCATGGGAGACTCTTGGAAGGTTTCAACACTTTGGCCTGATGGGAACAAATTTTGAATGGGACTCTCTATTATAGGAGTATATGGTGTGATTAGGTCTTGAATATCTGCAGCATGGAAGGGACTTGCATCATTAATCGTATTAGCTTGGAAACTTATTGTGGATAGCCTTTGGGAGGTTCCATTATTAGATAACGATGGTGTGGACTTCTCTTGTGTGACTTTAGGGTATGAGGAAATGATGGAAGATATGGAGGCTACTTGAGGTGCAAAGTCTTGATGAGAAAATCCACTGCTAGACATGGGTAGATGATCATGTTCTGAAATAGTCTCTTGCGTATGGACTAGTATTTGAGGCAAATCGTTGAAAGTTTTAGGTAGGCATTTTTGTTGTTTAGACGACCATGTTTGTAACATTGTTCTAAAGTTTGTGTGTTGCAAGGTAGTTTTCGATTGACCTTGTTGCATGATAGGTGACACATTGACCGTGTTCGATTGATATCCAAAGGGTGACGTGTTTGTAAATACACTTGCATTTGTTGGGACACCCTTCATGGTGTATTTGAAGACATAGGAGAATATTCACAGACATGTGATGTGCCCAAAGGAAAAATTTATTGTGTAATTGTGTATGATCTTGGTAGTGGTTGACTTATTTGCACAATTTGTGGTGCTGAGAGTTGTGTTATTTGTCATATTGGTTGTTGTACTTGCATTGTTGGATGTGTTTGTTGTTGATATTGGTTTCTCATATTTATTTGTGTGAGAATAAATAATATGTTTGATTGTGTAATAAGAGCTTGCACATCAACTGGCTCTAAGTTTGTATTGGGACCTCTAAATTTTTGAAATAGTTTGGACACATAGGATCTATTGTCTTCACTTTTTTTAACCTTTTGTTCCAAGATCTCTATTTCTCGAGCTAGTTTCTCTTCAAGTGATGGAGAAATAGGTATGACACTTGTGTTCCTGCTAAGTTTGATGCACGTTTTGGGACATGTATATGTTGGATTGAGATGATTGATCGTTTGCTTGCAGTGACATGGTCCCATGAAAGTTGGAAGTTTGATAAGGGTAATGTTGTCTCCTAGAAGTTTGAGAGCTTGTTTCAACCATTGCACTATATGCCATTTTTTTTTGGATTTTTGAAGTTTAGGGATGAAATGCAGTGCAACTAAGGGATGAAAGTTGGATTCTGTGAATTTTGAAAATGGACAAATGAAACTGAGGACGACAAATGCAACCTATGTTTTTGAATTTTTTTTTGGCAAATTGGATTAAGGAATGACAAGATGCAATCCTAAAGAATAACATTGCAACTTATGTTTTTGTTGTTTTTGACGAATTGGATTAAGGAATGACAAGATGCAATCCTAAAGAATAACAATGCAACTTTGGACTTGGACTAGGGAACAACCTAATTTTGAAAATAATGCAAAATAGAGAGAATGATTTGACCCTATGCCTTATGAGGATGAAGACTATGCAAGGACTAAAATTGGGATTATGACGACTGTGCAAGGACTAAGTGAATAATGATGACAAAGGAAATACTATGCATACACTATGAGGACTTAATTAGGACTAATGCAAAAATAACATGGACTTCTTAAGGGAAAAATGAGAACCAAGAATGGACCATGAAGACATGAACTATTGAATTGTGCAAGATGAAGACTAAGGATGAACTATGCAACTTATGAGGCTTAGGATCACAAAGAGTAAAGTGTTTTTTCTATTTTTCAAAAGTGTGACTCCTATTTGGTTTTTGATTTGATCAGTTTGTTGAGGGGTAATTATTTTGGTGACAAATTTTCTGACTTTTGAAAACAGTTTGTGAAAAAGTATGGCCAATGTATTTTCTTCTGGCAGACTCTGACAACAAAGTTTTGCAAAGAAAGGCCCAAATTAGCTCATATCAATGCTGACTCTATACTGGTTTGGAACATATTATACACAAACAATCACAGTAGACAAATCCTAGGCCGGATAGAGGAAACCATTCAATGAGGCCCTTACAATAAAATACCAAGACAAGACAAACAACTAGAGATTCTGGCAGCACTGGCTCCACTCCACATCACACACTTCTCGGGCATGCATGTGTATCTTACCCCAAAGATTTGGAGATCTTATAACCACGGGAATTTTGTCTCATCATGCAAGGTACATTAAGGGTATCTATGTGGTACGATTAGTACTCCTGGAACCATTGAATGTGGGATTTTGGGCTACTACTTTGGTTCTAATTGTAATTTCAAGGGATCTCGATCCAGCGATGGATTCTCAAAGCAAGCCACTTAAGGCTTTAGTTAAGCTTATTGGTGTAGGGGGGGGGCCACATACATCGAATTGACTCAACACTTCAGCCGCTTGACCAGTATGTTTATATAGCGGTTTGAAAAACTTGTTCGAGAGTATGCTAGGAGAGATGATATCCCCAATGTATCTCAATTCAAGATACCACTGTGAGGTGATGAAATCCCCATTAGCAATAGCCCTCAACTACTGAAAATAAAAAGATAAGTGTTTTTATCACTTTTCCAAATCTCCCAAGACCCTAAAGGAGGGTGGAATGGTACTTCGTGTAACGGTAGGTCCACTCAAGATAGAGAGAAAGTGCTCTAGAGTTCTTATCCTTTTAAAGATTGCAGTATGTGAGCTATTCTAAACATAAAGCATAAACATGTATATTTTAAACCTAGAATCCAAATGTGAGATCTGCAAGATCATGCCCATTTTAAACCTTAAATCCAAAGATGAGTTTTTTTCATTCATTCAAGAGTGTGTTTCAGGTTCTTTTTAAGCACCAAATCGAAAGATTAAAGCATACATGTCCATTTTTAAAATCCAAATCCAAAGATTGGCTAAATCTAAGAATCCTGCAAGCACATATTAGTAGTTTGATAACCACTATATTTGACCAATCATGCCTTCCCTATTCTTCTTTGCCACACGCTGCAACAAAACAACAGTAGAACCAAGAAATAAAATAACAGAGAAAAATCACAAAAACAGAAAATTCCCAAATTATCCAACAAATGTGCCATAATGTCAGTGTGAATGTGCAACAATATGATAACAAATTCGCATTTATGTTAGCATGAATGCGAATTACTGTTTAAGAGAATGGACAAACCTATCAAGGCGAATGCAAGACAAAATGACAGAGAGATGTCAGAATAAAATTTGGAAACCTGCAAACAGAGAGTTATGAATGAATACACAATGTTATGAAGGAATGTGCAATGTTATTGATGAATGTGCAACCTTTTTGATGAATGCACAATGTTTTTTGGCGAATGCACAATGTTTTTTGGCAAATGCACAACGTTTTTGGTGAATGCACAACGTTTTTGGTGAAGGCGCAATGTTTTTGGCCAATGCACAATGTTTTGACAAATGCACAACATTTTTGGCGAATGCGCACTGCTACATTTTACTTCGTACAGAATTTCCAGAAACCTGCAAAATCACAAAAAATATGAGAAAATAAGTCAGATGCAGTTTCACGTCGGGTTTACCATTGTTTTCATGTTTAAAATCATTATGAAAATTACAACTAATTAGACTAAAAGGAAAATCATAGATTCCTTAATTAATCTAGCCAATTCTATACATAATTCAATGAAAATAGATGCAAAATTGAATCAATTAAACAATGTAAAAACCCCTATTCTGCATCATGTCTTCCATTGTTCTTCTCCAAAATTGTGTTGTGGGTGGCTCTCAAAAATAGTATTGGGATTTCTACATAGATTAGACACAATAATTTCAAAGATCGTGATTCCTTGAATCAGGAGAAATGAGGTTGCTTTTATAGATTTTTGAGACAAATTGGGTGAGAAATAGAACTCAAGTGTTGATTGATAGTTAAATTGATTTGATTGATTAGTCAACTCATTTTGATTGACTTGTTAAGTGGATTGATTGGAGAGATGACTCAATTGATTGGATAGTCAACTAAATTGATTAGCTAGTTAGCTGAATAGAATGGGGAGAAGACTGAATTGATTGAGAGATGATTGAATAGATTGGTTAGTCAGAAAAAGGTGATTTGGGAGTTAAAAGTGGAGATTAGAGAGTTAACTAAGTTAACTAATTAGTTAATTGGATTTGATCAATCAGTCATAATTTTCAACATATGATGTAGGACTTTTGAATTGAAATTCAATTTCATTTCTATTTCTATTTGAATTTTTATTTTTATTTTTGAATCATGAAATTGAAATACACATTAACTTGAAAATTTGTTGAAATGCAAATTTGGGAGAAATGAAATTAATTGAAATTTGGTGAAATCCAAATTTGGGGATTTGGAGGATTAATTAATTAATTAAATAATTTAAATAAAATTATTTAATCATTATAAATGAAATTAATTAAATAATAAAGATTATTTAATTAAGGAATTAAAATCACAATTAATTAAATAATTAATATTTAATTATATTCAGGAAAGGGTTAAATGATGAATTTATGAAGGGGAATTATAAATTGAACAATTAGTACCTTATAGAAGGTGATGATTGAATTAATTAAGAAGAAATAAGATATAATTAGCTTAATTAAATAATTGAAGAATTATTCAACTAATAGGATGAATAATTAGTACATTATCGATGAGACATTTTTAGGTGTCTGCAATAGTTATTGATCAAGGACCTCAGTTCACATCTAAAACTATCGTTGCCTTGGTATGAGAATATAAGATCCAATACCGAAAATCATCTCCCTATCATCCATAAGCCAATGGATAGGTTGAGATGATTAACCGTGAACTTGAGAACATTCCTACTAAAACAGTGGCCATACATAAGCAGGATTAGGTAGCTAGGCTTCCTGAAGCAATATGGGCGTATTGCACGACATGAAAGACAAGGATAACTCATACCCTTTACAAGCTTGTCTATGGTAAGAAAGTTGTTCTACCAATTGAATTCAAGGTAAAGACCCTTCACAATGCTCTTCAACTTGGTAAGAGTTTGATAGATGCTCAGAAAGATCATATAGTATAGCTACATTCTTTGGATGAACTTCAACAACGGGCTCTACGCCATGTTGAAATTTTGTTTAAAAACAACGAGTTCTTATGCATGACTATTTCATCCGACCAAGGTCTTTCTAGCTAGGAGATTGGAGATTTCTTTATAATTTTTGATTTTAGGATTTCAAAGGAAAGTTGCACACTCACTAGATAGGTTACTATGAGATAGAGACTGCCTATGATAGTGGTGTTGTTAAGTTACGCACTATAGACTCAAAATGTATGGCTTTCCTTGTTAACGAGCATCGCCTGAAGTTATACAAGAAGCCACTCTCTAGAGAGACTTTTGTTTGTAACTTGATGAAAGAACTCCATGTCCTTCTTGTCATCTCTTCTGGTACCTCCTACGTAATTCCAACTTCTTATTATTATTAAAAATAAATAAAAAGTTGCAATAAATGACCCAACAATGAAAACTCTATGGTGTTGTTGGCCAATTACTATCTAAAAACCAAAATCCCAGTGGGTATTAACTCCAAAAATAACCATAGATGTGAAAACCGATTTCTCGACACTTCTAGGCGGTGTTAGGTTGAAAACTGCAAGAGCGGCGACCTGATATCATTATAATAAAATTAATTAATTAATTAAAATAAAATAAAATAATTAACAAAAATCAATCTCTACGTATTCTTTCTCACGACGCGACAAGAGTGAACTGTACTAGTCCCTTTGTGCTCATGTCCTTTGCATTTTAGTGACAATGCTTTGCCTCTATTGTTTGGTTTTCCAAATGGTCATAGTTTGTTGTTTCACCCTTATTCTTTAACTATTTGTCGTCATTGTGATTCTGTTGTTACTCCTTCACAGTTCGCCAATGCCTCGTTGGTGTTAAGATCCTTGCTAGTTGTCCACCTTGTCCTTGACCCCGTGGTTTTGTGTCCACCTCTGTCGCTCCTTATCTTCGACCACCATGTCTTCGTTGGCTTTGGATGTCACATCACATTCTTATTGTCCCTTGTCACATGGCATCGGCACATTGCTACTCTACCAATAGTGATCGTTCCATCTTGTTTTCGCGCGTTGGATTCATGAGGATTAACGAGCATCGCCTGAAGTTATACAAGAAGCCACTCTCCAGAGAGACAATTACCATCTAGACAGTGGCAAATGTTACTGGATTAGCTCAAGAAGGTGAAGATTACTATCCATAGCATGCAAACCACACAAATGATCTGCACACCTTTACTAAGCGTTTTTTGTAGAAGGAGAAATTGGTCAGGTTCTAGGTCGGGGTACTCTACAAACTTCTCTTCTAGGTCATTAGAAATATGTTGGGAAATTTATTATTCAGTACATTATTGGGGAAGGATGGTATTTTTATATCTTTTCTCATCAATTAAGATTGATTTGTCATTTGAGGCAGGAGGAGTTAATGAATCTTCCCCATTATATTTTTCTCTGTAAAAAGAATGAGTCAATAAGTTCAGAAAAGGCATCATAATTCCTTGATCCATCATGGGTTGATCAAATTAATTATCCTAGAGGGATTAAAAATTGCTACTCCCTCAATTAGTTGGTCTACATTTGTAGTGTATGACGAGTCTTCCTCTTCAAAGATTGTAGAGGAATCTAAAGATCAAACCCCAAATACTTCTACCTAGAACAATGATACCACTGAACTTGGAGATGAAAAAGATAGCAAAGCCAAGCCTAGGGTTAGATGGTCTGGAAAAAGTAAGAAAAAGAATGTCCAAAAAACTATTACCCTACGACTGAAGAAGGTCCTTCCCTCATAACTAGGTGTAAAAAAAACTGAAAAGAGAGGAGCCCCAAACTTCTAATTTGCAAAAAATGGCTCATGTAGCAAGTACAATAGAGATGGAAATAGTACGAGGGAAGGATGTTGAACACTTGGTTGCCCATCGTGTTGCTAAGGATAGACAAAGCTGGGAGCATAGGCATAAAAATTTCAAGAAGATAAAAGAGAACAATAATAAAACACAACTAACAGGGGAGGAGGAAGAAGGATCATTGTCTGAGCAAATGAAACTAGATGATCAACATGCGATGAAAAAAGTTGAAATACATAACTTTGGAGACCGGGAACAACAAAATGTTCCTGACAGTCAAGACCAACAAAAAGTTTTTGTAACACAAGATACCATAGGGGATGAAAATGAATAGAAGAATGAACAAGATTTTGAAGAACAAGGAGAACAAAATGAAAATGATGAATATGGTGACTCAGATGAACAAAATGAGCATAATGAGTACAATGAACATCATGAACCTAGTGAACATGATGAGCATAATGAACAAGGTGTGCATCATGATGTTTTGACTGGTAAGATTGACAATTTGAGTCAAAGATGGCTAGTAAAGAACAATTTATATCTCGTCTTCCTAACTCAGCTTCACAGGAGAAAAGGCATTCACTTTCTACTTTCCCTAATCAAATAATTAATATTGTCTTCATCTCTAATCAACCTCCTGTAAGCATGGCCCTACCAGGAGGGGATGAACAAGTTACCTCTGATTCTCCTACACAAGAAGATTTCTACCTAGAGAAGGTAGTCAATAAACAATAGAAGAAACTTTGGGATTTACAGCTTAAGGTGTAGCAATTGGAGGTGGAAACCCAATCACTTAGAAACCAATTACAAACTATGTATGAACAAAATTAGCAGTAGGTTAGGCAATTGAAGCAACAGTTGGAAAATTTGGGTCAGAAGAAGGAACAAGACTTAAGGGACTACATCACACTTCCTCAATACCAAAATATTGTGGACACTTAGAATGCCTTTTGGGAACAAAAGGTTGAGGCTAATTAAATTCCTTTGATTAAAGATCGTAATACCATTAACAACTTGAATATTTCAGTGGAGTAGAGTCTCAGAGATAATTATATCATTGTGGTTGAGCATAAACAGGGACTCAAGGTTTGAAGAGAAAATGGGGCAAGGCCATAATGACTACAGTGGAAGAATTGACTAGTGATTCATCTAGTACTGTAAGTTATGCATGTGGACATGCATTGTCTTTAACTAGGAGGAAATGATGAGCTTATATTTGTCCTAAATTAATGTTCCATTGGTTTCCATTTTAGCTTGTATTTCCATTGTTTTCCCCAAAGTTGCCATGGTAATTGGAAGGAATTATAAGAAATAATACGAACTTTGTTATATAATATATCTTTGGAAATACCTATTATTCCCTATTGATGTTGATGCTTTTGTACGTGAAATAGAGCTCCAGTGGTCTCGGACATGAATATGGAAAATGCCAAGAAGAAGCCAAAGAAGGGGAAGGAGACCATTCGTGAGAATCCACGAGGATTCAAGTGTTGTTTTGTCTCATGGTTAATTCTAGGCATTTGGTTTAGAAAGGATGATCGTAGGCCACTTAATTCTATTTTTAACCGATTTATATAGTTGTTATTGTTAAGACTTTAAAACTGAATGTAATATTTAGGGTAATCGGTTTTACATAAAAAGACTATATAAACCCATTGATGTATCAAACATTATTACATATTTTTGAAACAAAATGAAGGTATTATTGGTGAATCTTCAAGGCATACGTATACTTCTTAATTTATCTCTCTAATCAATAACTGGGAGGAAGGGCTCCCTCTTCAGTCAACTGATCAAGTGTGTACGTGCTTACTTCTGTGTAAGTATAAATTGTTTAGTCCTGTGTATAATTATCTTTATTCATATTAATATAATAACTCTTGAAATTCACATTGCCTTCTATTTTTAATTCATAAGTGTGGTTTTTGTAAATCTGATTCACACATGCAACACCTATCGTAGTGATACAGCTCCTGTCACCTGAATTACACGATGTGTGTTGTGAGAAGCATTGACACCCAACATTGAAATTTTAGAAGCCATTTTGCATAAGAAGGATTGAAGATGATCAAATAGTGTGTTGTGTTCAGAATCTAAATAGTTTGAAAGATATTTTAGGGACATTTATTAATTCGTTTTGATAGCTTCAATTTGGCAAGTTTGTTAATCTATTTTGATAGTTAAGATTGCCTAATTCATTTTGAGATTGTAGGATTGTTGTGATGTTTGGATTTGAATATTTATTTTAGAACTGCATTTCCTTTCCATTTCATTTATTATTCTCACCCCGTCAGCAAATAACCACAACACCTTTCACAATTCTACTATCCCCGAATTGACACTTAGGTACAAATTGAGGAAATCAACACAAGCTTCCCAAAGGTCAATCTAAATCAATCACAAAGAGCAATTTTATCCTTAATTTTGGTCCACAATTTTTCCCAATCAAAAGATAATGTACATACCCAAAATTTAGTTGCAAATCTACATACAAATCTCAGCTCTTAATGAATTCAAAAACCCTACACTAATTGATGTAAAAATGTATGTTTGGGACCAATTTTTTTACCCCAATTGGTATGGCCAGGTCTGATGTAAGTGCAAGTCTAAAACATCATGTAAACTCTATCCAAAAAGCGCCTCTAACTTCCACGTGGGTATCTAGCTTGTGTATGGCCAGAATAGGAAAGGTACGACATGCATAAAACCATTGCACTAATGGATCTACAAGCAAATGTGCCTCAATATACAATTGAACCACTAAAAATATCTATTGATTTCCTTTTAGACCTGAATATTGAAGGCTTCCTTGCAATTCTTTGATTGATGTAACTTGTAGGATTGCTCTTGGGTGATCTTCCACACCTGTAAGCACTCTGAAATTGTGAAGGATTTTATCTCCACAATAAACTTCTTAAACCCTTTGCTCTAGAACTTCAAAACCACAATGTGTCAAGCTAAAAAGGGAATGCCAATAACGCCCTATAGAAACTCCAATTGTTTCTTTTATCTTTCCTCAATTTGCATGTACCCCTTTTAGGGTTCCTTGGCATCTTATGAAATATTCTTTCTAAATGTGCTAAAAAAGATGCTTTCCCAAATGGTTCAAATCCCTTCATGAGCATATCTTTTTTAATTTATTAAATTATCCTTTGAAAACAACCTTGTGTCAACTAGGTTGCATGATTCCCAAGGTGGTCCACTTATTAAATCTATTTATTATTATAATTTTATAAAGTGACTTCATTGAAAAGCACACATTATTTTATTTTATTGGAATATTAACGTTATTACTCTAATATCCCAAATTTATTTTGAAACCATCACCTCGCCTCTCTTACTAGAATCCGATGATGTCATTGGTACCTGGGGTGATGTCTAGATGTAGCAAGCCAACTGCTAGTCTCCCCCTAAAGAATAAGGTTTCTCCTTAAAAAAAGGGAACTATCTCTGATTACTTGAAATTGCTCATCTAGCTCGCTCCCAATCTCCCCAACCTTTGAAAGTCAACCAATGAACAACCAGTTTGCTACTAAAAAATAGGAGATAATCCTTGAACAACTGAAAAATGCTCATAGGGTCCCATGCTATTCTCTATAGGTTTTGGGTGAACTGTTAGTTCCTCCCTAAAAATAGGAAACTCGCTATAAGCTCTAGAAATGCCTGATAAACCTCCCTAAAGGTCACCTGACCCTCAGAAAGGGCTCCCTATCCACTGTATTAGTCTACAGGAACCTTGATGATAGGCTAACCCTACTAAAAATCATATGCGCCTAGGGAGGGGCGAAAGTAGGGAGATTATAGTCTGCCCTCCCCAAAATTGCCTATCTTCAAGCAATGCCAACATATCCTCATAATCATTTGATTCATCTAAATTGGAACGAAGAATGATCCCAAGGTCCCAAGTCAGCCTATGAACCTTGCAACACCATTTGCCAAAGACATGTCCCTTAAAGACATTGTCATGCAATGTGTCTAAATCAAAGACCTCCCGCAAACCACCAATAAGAAGAGCAATTGCATAGTACTTGAATTCAATCATCTCCTTAAGATATTGCTCTTCAACAAACCCAAACTTAAAAAACATAAGAGTAAAACCTGGACTGTCAACATAAGCTCTCAGACTCCTATTAATTGTTGAGCTTCTAACCCAAATAATCTCAAGATACCCAATCAAACTCGAGAAAAAACTATCATGCTGACATTGTGCTACTTTGTTCATAATTGACAAAACATCACGATCAAATTGCACTCTCCTCTCTAGGAACCCCATAAAAAACAATGTACAAACCATGATGATACACAGATCCCAAACCAATTCATAAATTTGGTTGTATGAGATGAAATAGAAGTCTATGATCACAGGACCTTCATAAACCAACCACCTATATTGATAGACCAACAGAAGGATGTGAAGAGAAACTCTCACAAACACATAAACCTGCCTACTAGCCCTCTCCACATTGTTGTTATTAATCAAACTAATAACTAAAAAGATGACAAAAATGTATTGATTCCCATGCATAAGGGAAATATTTATCACATAAGCATTACCCATCCTATTATCATATCCCCACACACTCCAACACAAACCAAGAGCTGATGTAGACCATGATAATTATAAAAATGTGATGGATAATTGTGTAGGACAACCACTTATCATCTGAAATGCACACATTAGTGCCTCCCAGTCATATGTCATAGAAATGTCTTCATACCTAGGCTCATGGGCCAACTACATCCCCAAAGTATGCCAACCAAATATAAGTACCTCCATGGTATGCATCCTCAATCTCTAAACGAGAACAACTACATACTCTGCCAAAGAGTCATTAATAAGGTGAGATTTATCACAAACAAACTCCCCAAGTGCTTCATGATTGATCAAAGACCTAAATAAATTTGCATTACCCACATCTCCAACTACATTTACAATCATGATTCTAGTGACTGGTCTACCAGGTGTATGCTCCATAATGTTGTCCAAGGCTATGTTGTGTGCCTGCAAATGTCTCTCCAGTGGAGGTGACACCAAATCATCATAAAGCATGTTATGTGCACCCAAAAATAACTATGAACCATACTTTAGATCTGATTGCACCACTTGGTTGGCCAATATCCCAAGCGCGTTCCTCAATTTCCATATGCTCCAAATCTTATTTGCTTCTACCATGACATGTAGTACTAACTTGGTCCTCTTGAGTCTTGGATGCATAAATAAGTTCTTGTATTTATCTCCCAATTGAATATCAACAATAGAATAATACTTCTTATGGCTTGAAACTGTTGTGCCTACCTTATTGTCCACACCAAAATATATAAGATTCTTCTATCTCATTCTCTTCATGTGCATTGGCTACTATGCATGAATGAATAAGACTATTGTCATAAATACAAATAAATGACCTCTTATCATGTCCTGTCATGTTGTCATCTAGCTCCTCAATTGCGTCCTATTTCCATGGCTCTATGTCCACTTACAAGGTCACACCCAAAAAGTGGTTGTAACTGGAACTCATTGGAGTCCAATCTTACTTGTTCCTCTATTCCTTTGGTTGTCAAATCATGTTTTTATGAAGAAAAGGGACTCTTGTTATGCATAAAAGCATTCCTTGCTTCTTCCTCTTCCATTGTTGAGTGCTTATCAATTAGTTCTTATCCAAAGGGTGTTTCCCATGGAAAACCAAGTGTGTTATGAGCCATAAATTTTGTTCCATGGCTACAAGTTATATCTTTGTTTCCTTTCCTTCTTAAGGAATCATAATATATTTAATTGTGTGAAGAGATGATCCTTGTCAAAAAGTAAGTATGGGTAATTGGAATTTATTACCAGTGGAGCATCCTTGAGTTCAAGCAAGTCATTAAGAGATATACCTCCTTCATATTCACTTAGAGTTTTCAAACATAAATCAACCATCATCTTCTAAATTTCATCCAAGTGAATTAGGGTTTCCAAAATGTAATTATCATTTACCTTTAAGTGCCCTTCCAAGTGATGTGATTTGTGAAACCCATAATCTCCATGTACCGTTTTTTATTTGTCTTCATAATCATGCCAATCTAGAATAGCTCCCTTCACAACATCCTTTCCACCAAACTCACATTTTGTAGGTAGGCCAACATGATGCTCAATCAAAGGGGTATCGTCATAATAGTGAGTAGAATTATATCCCTCATGCTCCTCTTCAACTATTGATACAAAATTAGATTGTGAGAAGTCATAATTTTCAACCTTTACCTCAATAGCTCACGCATTACCCATTCTTAACCAACTCCAAAATCTAGTATGCAAAACCCACAAAACAATATTAGATTGCAATATCTTTTGATTACGTAATCTCTTGGCTTTTGCATTTAGCTCACTAATACAAATCACCTCATATGACCTTAATAAGTGTTCTTCCCTTGAGGATGATGCATGTCTAACCCAAACATAATCGATTGTGTTTCCTCCTATATCAATGGATATAACACTAATGGTTGGTCCATCAAGAATGTATCCATTATTATTGTTGTTTTGAACCTTCAAAGGACTCCCTAAAAGAGGAAGCTCATGGACCTCATAGTGCAACAAGGTTTTAGAATTATGGTTCCAAAAATCACAACGGATGTCATCCCTTCATGTCATGATTTCATCATCTCTAAGGGCTTTATTCATGATTGCATTCTTTTCCACCTAGTGATCAACATGAAGGCTCAATGGTGTAATATGTGATTCCTGGTGATCCATGGTTTTGTTTTCTTCAAGGCTTCCACATGATGACTGATTTTTACATTCTTCATGCTCACTTGTAGGCTGCAAGTTGCACAAAATTACTTCTTTCATCTCTAACCTTTCTTCAATGGTAGCTTTTGATTTTTCTTTCTCAGTTATTCTAATGCATTTCAATAGGCCTAATTTACCAAGTTTCAATGTTACAACAATACTCAAGATAGAATCAAAAGAAACCTATTTTCCAAACCCCTCAGGCATGCTTTGATAGTCTTCAAAGAGTTGGATCGCTTCTTGTCCATAACTCATATAATTTGATTTTCAACTATGTTGTAATACATGTTCATAGCTCTGAGTTTTGAATCACCAAACAAGATGGCAGGAAAAACTTGCTCTGATACCACTATAATGATTCACCCTTGGATCTAAATGTAGATCTAATTTTTTTATTTTTATTTTTTTTGATTTTTTTTTCGTGTGGTTTTCTGATTTTTAGATTTTTGCTTGAGTTTTTGACAAATAAGAGATGATTGCAATTGTAGTACCCCTCCCTTGATCAGACTATTTTTGATACTTATTTTGACCATGGTTGACTTTCCAGTGTCTTTGCGGTTACACTGTGTGGTGATGTTTTTGTTAAGATATTATGGACTATGCTTTGACTTATGATTCAATGAATGTTGTTTATGCATTATTTCCTTATGAATGTTTAGATGTTGATTTTATTATGTGTTATTGACCATGGACTAACACATTTACCTTATGTATGAGTTGCATCATTTATCTGTCTTCATGTATGTGTGGAGTTTGTATGGGGTGCGAGGAGATGATTTCTCATCACTCATTTCAGTGAGACACGGAAAGTCATGATTCTCTTTCACTAGTGTGTTTACCATATTTTATATATACATGTATGTGTGTGGTCCAGTGATGCAGGAATTGTAGGTACAAGGTACGGACTTAACCTAGTTCCACGGTCGGAGCATACCTAATTAATCCGATGGAAGTGGAGGAGATAGTCTTAAGGCCCTAGATATCATCCCTAGCCTTGCTCGATAGTGAACATTGTCAGTCTTCTATCAACCTTCCCTATGTTGGTATGCAAGTCGTGTCTTTACTTTGTTTAGTTGAGATTGTGTGTTATGCATTTTGTGACTTTATTAAATTTCAAGTGTTAGTTACTATGAAATTAATTATTAATATCTTATGATTATTAATAATTAATGTATTTTGCTTTTATAAATTAAATTAAGAATAAATTATATGGGCACTTTTTATAGTTAAATAGATAAATCAAGCATTCTAGGTTTATTGATTAAATTAATTGTTTAAAATTTATCATATAGTAGATCTATGTTGTGTCTTGTTATTTGAGAAAAGTCATTTTTACTTTTAAGTAATTAAAATATCTAAATGACCTTTTTGGTGTGGGAGGGAATTTTATTTTTAAATTTTAAAATGTAAATGTTATTAATTGGAGTAAAGCAATTCAATTTGAATTTTAGAAAAAGGGGAATTTGCATAAGGAAAGAATTTTGCCCTAAAAAGATTTGTTTTTGGGTAAAATCTTTCCAGATTATGGAGTCTTTTTCTTTTTGGGAAAATTTCCTCTTCGTAGTTAAAGGTGGATTTTTCTTGAAGAGTTGAAGAAGTTTGGAAGGGTTTCAATTGGTGCAAAGCTTTGGATTCATCTTCCATTCTCTTCCAATAAATCTTATCAGGTTGTGGTTTTTAAATCTCTGTTTTTGAATTTTGGTGTGGATTATGAAATCTCTATGTTTTTTTTTTTAATTTTCTGTTTAAAGTTTATTTTTATCTCTCCATGTGAAACTTAGATTTTTTTTTTTAAAATTTTTTGTTTAAAGATTATTTTTATCTCTGCACGCGAGACTCAGATTTGTAGGGCAAAAGAAAATATATTTGTGTTCAAATCTAGGTTGGTAATTTTTTAATTTCAAAATTTTATGCTTTGTTGTGAATGGGGAAATTTGGAATATGCTATGGTTGCAGATAAAATTTATTTTATTAGAAGAAATTAATGGTTTGTTGTTTATATACAACTAGGTTTTGTTGAATTTATTTTAATAATTTTTTGTTTAAGCATGTTCAGATAGTAAGCAATTTATGTTTTTTTTAATTATCAAATCAGGGGGGTTATGTTGTTGAAATTTTTATTATTTTTTTAGTTCTGGGAGTTTTTTTTTTATTAATATATATATATATATATATATATATATATATATATAGTGGGTATCCCACTGTGGGGAGCCACAACTATTGCTTCTCCCATAGTCATGGGAACCCATGACTGTGGGAGGCCACGGTCATGGCCCCTCCCATAGTTGTGGGCTCCCACGACTGTGGACAACCACATCGTGGCCATTCCCACAGTTGTGGGAGCCCATGATTGTGGGGAAACCCACAATCCATGGGTAATCCCATGGTTGTGGGGTGGAACCCACATCGTGGGCCCCGCAGTCCTCCCCTCTTTGCATATGTGGCCACATGAAATTAAATAATATTTAATTTAAGTTATGTGTGTATGTGTGTGTGTGTGTTTGGAAATAAGAAAAATGGATAATTTTGTTTTATACACTATCAGATTTAAAAATATGTATGTTATATATATATATATATATAGTGTGTGTGTGTGTGTGTGTGTGTGTGTGTGTGTGTGTGTGTGTGTGTGTGACTCAAATGGATTGGAAGATTATATTGTTTTGGGGAAATTATTGTTAGTAAATTGATTTAAATCGGAATTTAGAAATTGTAGTAAACTTGGTCAAATATGAACATGATGGAAAAATAAACTCTATTTTCGAATGTAAACAATAGTTTGGGTTTCATCTTTGTTTTGGTTTGTTAATCAAGTAATCGTACAAGTTAATTGGCTCTATGTTGATTTTCTCTTTTCCATGTTTCTTTTCCTTTTGTGGTCATGTCTCCTGAGTAGACCGAATTATCCAGTTGGTTAAACCTATGTGGTAGGGTTGGTAACCAAGTGTACTTCCTCAGGTGTTTTTGAACTCCCTTTGTAAGGTTGGTTTTTGTGTTTTTGCCTTGGAGTTCCTAGGGGTTGTGTTGTGTCATAAGGAAGAGTGGCTTTCGAGTGGGGGTCGGGCCCAAAGTGGCTAGCAAGATAAACCACTCGAAAGTTGGATAAATAAGTGATAACCTAACAATGTATTAGGGGGTTTGGGTAGCTTGAACATTAAGTAAGATTAATTATACCCCGCTCATGGTAGAGTGCTTGTACAGACTCAGGATGCAGTGGGAAGGCTTGGAATGGAAAAACCAACAACCTTGTCCTCACGAAAGGTTTGTTGGGTCCGCATGAGACTTGGATGGGCCCAGGGTTTCGGGAGAGGCTACCAGGATAACCTAGGATGGGGGTTGGGGCCTATGGAGGCCTGCCAGGATAACCATTCCAAGCTATGCAATGACACTCTTTCCATATGCTCACTGATGTGTAGACTTGTTGATGTCACCTGGAGTTTTATTGTGGAGTCATTTTTTGTGTGTGTATGCTTTATGAGGTTACCCAATGTCATGTTTACACCACGTGTGCATTCTTTATAGTTTTCTAGAGAGTCTTATTGCTATCTCCTAACACGGTGGGGTGGTTCTTTTTGAGCCACATGGTTGGGTAGTAGTGCAACTTTCCATCGGCTGTTCATTCCTTTCATTCGAGGGTTGGCTTCGCAGATGTTCAAGTTGTTCTCATGGATTTGATCATCTCATGTACCAATTGGATCCTATTTGTTCTTCTTGGATCATTCTTGTATTTATTGGACCTTATGTGATCCGATGTATCATTTGTTATGTTTTCCTTCTTGGCAAGATGTTATTTTGATGTAACCATTTGTACTCTTATGAGACCCGGTGTTTAAAGTGCAATGTAATAATATAAAGACCTTGTAATGTATATGCAATGTATTATGATGAGAATTAGATGGTAGGTTTTATATCTTTAATTAGAAACATTGATGTAATGTAAATGAATGTATTATCATGAATGTAGCATAGAAATGTTAATGTTATCACATGCAAAAGAATGAATCGATCATTGTTTAGTGTAATTAAGTTCCTAATGGTTAAATATATCTTAAATGGATTAAATGACCTTAAGTAATGATTAGTTTTATTTAGTAATCCACATTGGCAAACCCTTTAGGAGTTTAAGTTAAGTCTTTCATTTGTGCAATTTAAATGCAATGTTTATCTTAATACATCTTTTAGTTTAGTAATGTTTAAAAAAAAAAAATTCCACTCTTTTTCAAGTGTTTTAGTTCAATCCTTTAAGGTTTCTTGGCGAGGCATTACAACAATAATGGAAATATTCTAAGAATTCAAAGAAATCAAAATGGAGTAGTAAATGATAATTTATTACTTTTGGGGGGGCATCAAAGAGACAATGTACATACCCGAAATTTAGTTGCAGGTCTGCATACAAATTTGATCTGCTCTTAATGAATTCAAAAACCTGACATTGGCTAATGTAAAATTGTATGTCTGGGACTAATTTTCTTACCCCAACTAGTACGACCAGGTTTAATGTAAATGCAAGTCTAAAACATGTAAATTTTTTCCAAAAAGTGACTGTAACTACCATGTGGGTTTCTAGCTGGTGTATGACCAGCTTGGGAAAGGTACGATTTGCCTTAAGTTGTTGCACTAATGGATTTGCAAACAAATTTGCCTTAATCTACCCTTAAACCACTAAAAATATATGTTGATTTCCCTTTAGATTTGAATATTAAAGGCTTCCCTACAATTCTCTAAAAGATGTAACTTGAAAGATTGATCTTGGGTTATATTCCACACCTATAAGCACTCCAAAATTGTGAAGATTCCATCTCCACAATCAAATTTTGAAACCCTTTACTCCAGAAATTCATAACCACAATGTCAAGTTGAAAAGAGAATGTCAATAATTCCCAATAAAAACTCCAAATGTTTCTTTTACCTATCCTCAATTTGCACGTACCTTTTTTAGGGTTCCTTGGCATCTTACACTAGTACATTCGGGTCAAAGTTTTGACGGCAAATCGTCGGGATTCTGACACAATTTCGTCGCACTACCAACAAAAAAGTCATTGAAAACTTTGTGTCGGAAGTTCTGACTATCCTTGTGGTCATCGCAATTCCGACATCACCTCCAACCTTTCCGACGGCCGCCATGGATGCTCATACCTCGAAAGAATACCGTCGCGATCTCGGCCTATCATCGGAATTCCGACTCCAAAGGGTAAAATTTTGACAGAGGAGTGTCGTCGGATGCACAACATCCTCGTCGGAACTCTCCCGGAGTCCGTCGTGAGTTGGAATTCCGACGATAGGCCGATTTTTCGGAATTTTTTTTTTTATAGAAAAAGATTGACATTGGTATCTCTCTTCTATCTCTCTTCTCTATCTCTCTTCTCTATCCCTTTCTACTATCTCTCTTCTCTCTCCCCCCTCTAGGTCTCTTTCTCCATCCCTCTCTTCTTCTCTTCCTCTCTACTTCTCTTTCTCTACCTTCTCTAGGTCATTATCTCTTCCTCTCACCCTCTCTCTCTCTCTCACCTCTATAGGTCTCACCTTCCATTCCTCCATCATTACCCATGTTGTCAAGTTGCAAGATATTTCCCAAAGTACTTGGTTACTAGGGTTGATTTGCTTAAGTGTTGGAGTCGGAGTTAGATGAGACCTGCATGATTAAGCTGTATTAAGTGATCAAGTCACCAAGATCTCAATTGTAAACATGACTAGGTTCTAGGGTTTTAGGGTAGCATAGGTCAAGATTGAGGTATGGTGGTCAAGAATTACCTTCCAATGACAAAAGACATCCAAATGATGAAGAATGAAGGTGATGAACTCATAGAAGTTTGGAGGAGATAATTTGACTAAGCTAAAATTTTGTTTAAGTCATGGTCATGATACTAGCTTGCTCATCAAGAGCAATTTGTGCGAATGAACCCTAGAAATGTGCCCATGCTAGAGAAGCAAGAATTCCAATAAAACCTAAGGCAATGCTAGTAAGGGGTCAAAATTAAAGAATTAGGGTACAAAAAACAAAATTTGGCTAAGTCGAGATGTTGCTCAAGGATGACCTAAATCATGGAGTGTAAATCAATCATGAAACATGAGAATGGATAGGTCTTGACCCAAGCAACGTAAGTCTCCCTTGTGATTCCAGTAGATATCACATCACAATCATTGAGTCTATCTGCAATATAAAGTCAAGACCTGACTATTGGAATCTTGGAGTCATCCCATTTGATCACGTAGTTTAGCACTTGGGAGGATTTTGTTCAAGAGAGGATAGAATACTTAGTATTTTATTTTGTGTTGCATAGTGCATAAAAAACACATCAACAGAAACCATTGAAAGGTTTGGTTAAAGCCTTTGAATCACAATCTCTACGAGAACCTATCAAGAGTGCCCAGAATTTGGAAACTTTAGTATCCAAGAACATAATTCATAAGGCACCACTTTTAGAGCAACCAAATAAGCCTATCAATGTAATATTTTATTTACCTTGGATATGTTTTATCCTAAGTGTGATATTCCACTATTAAAAAGCTTAATTAGGTAATATTTTTACTTAGGTAGAATAAGATAATGAGTTGCACATTCTCCTTCTTTGATTGAGATTCTACTTTTTCCTTGTCACAAATTTGGAAACTTGGATAAGCAATTTCTTTTTTTGATTTTCTACCTCTTCATGATCCTCATGGATTTGGAATCTTGGAAGCTATATATTGTAGGTTTTTCCTCAATTAACATATCAAATGAAACTATTGTGAGCTTTCATATCTTAACATACCAAGGGCTTAAGTTTGGGGACGACAGGGGGATGACGAAGGGGGCGGGGTGGGATGCAAATATATATACAACTTAAAAAAATTAATTATAAAAGGATGTGTATAGAATAAGTATAACAACTGTAAATAAAACTTTGCCACACTATGTAAATTTTACAATAAACATTAAAAATATGTCAATGATTGCATTGAATTTGAACATTAACAATGGTGGTAGAGTTTTGGAACTTTGGGAACAAACTAAGAATAAGTATAAGAATTACAGATGAAACTTTGACATACTAAGTGTTTAAACTAGTCAACATAAAAAAAATGGAAACGATTGCATTAAAAATAAGAATGGTGGGTAGAGGTTTGGTGTCAATGGGTAGTGCCCCTTGTGGGGGGTTTGGGGCAGAGCCCCCATCAAGGTTAGGGGGCATTGCCAAACCTTTAATACGGATGACATTTTCACAATAATTTCACCATTTTTGTTTAGAATTGGAGTTTCTAATTGGGGGCCATGGGAGACTCATAGGCATCATCAAGATGGTCAAGAGACTCCTTGGAGTCCCTAGGACGTCGCTAAGTGGTGCGGCAAGGGGATGTTTCCCCTAAGTATTGCATCCTGAAAAAATAGAGATTTTGGAGGGGGGGGAAGGGGTCCCCATGTTTCAATGGTTTCAAAAGATTCTAAGTTTTCTTTTTATCTTTTCATAACAAAATATACTCCTCCTACATCCTTGGATGATTTGAAAATTGAAAACAATTTGACAAGAAAAAATTAACTTCTAAAGTTTAGACTTAGTTTTCTTTTTTTATCCAAGTCACTACAACATTTCAATGATCAAAGTAGCTTTTTTTTGGTGGTTTCAAAGCATCCAAAAGGCTTGAGAAATTCAATATTATCTTTCATTCCACCAAAATTGGAGATCAAGAAGCATGCTCACAAACTAGGATTTGTTTGTAACTTAAGGCAATCGACTAGTTTTTGGGGCATTTTTAGGTCTAAAGAACCTACCATTGTGTCAAAAAGGCCCATAAGACCCCATTTTCATCTAAAACTTGTCTCTTTTGGTTGAAGAAGCATTTAAGAAAAAAAAAATCACACAACCAATGATATGCCTATACCATACATATTTGAGTTAAAACAAAAATAAAAAATTGACAAGGTTTGGAGACCATTGAACAATTTGGGAGATTGCTAATACATACACTCAATTTATAAAGTCTCAATTTGATGTACTTAATCTTCAAGAGGCCTATACAAAAGCATTTTGTAATTGCGAACTAAGATAAATTTCCATTTTTGGCAGTTTTCATCATGGATTATGGTATTAAATTCCAACATTCTATTGTCAAGATAAATTCAAAGAACCATTTGTACTCAAAACAAGGGATAGTGAAAAATTACATTATGTAGGATCTCCTACCCTATCTCATTGAATTCATTCCTACACCAAGTGACTATGAACAAAAGCGTAGGTATTTAACAACAATGACATGGTCCATGGACTAGTGATCCTCCTCTTGATACTCCATCTACAAATGAGAACATCTCTTATACACATTGTTACTTCAGAATTAAAATTTGCTTCTTCTAGAACTTTCCATGATTCTTTGCAATAGGATTATGTCTTCTAGATTCACCCCACTAGGACACATTCCTATCAAGCATCTTTAATTTTTTGAAAAGTAGACCACATTTCAGATCTAGATGACACCATAATGACTTTGATTTCCTCTTGTAGGATATTCCTCCATCATGTATTGCTTCATCGAAGTTCAAATTTACTTCTTCAAGGGCTCTCGATGATTCTCTATATAGGATTCTTCGTGTCTATGAGATCCACTTCATTGGGAGGCCTACTTAAACATTTCACATCTGTTTGTGGACTCTCACCTTTCAAATATTGATGAAACAATTGAGAATATTTGTCTTCTCATTGATGACAATGCCCATTGAGTTACATCGTCTCCCATTGTAAATTCACTTGTTCTATCCCCAACATATCATGCAACATGACACATTCTATTTCACATTAATTAAGGTCTCACACTTCAATGATTGTAGTCCCTGAATCTTCTATGGAACAATCACAACTTAACATCAACATCAAGACACATAAGTCGCTTTAAAAACCATACATCTGAATTCCTTTCTACATTCCACTTGAATGGGAATTCAACAATTTGACAACTCAAGATTTCCATATTGTGAAAGGAAGGTGCATCATTTGTTGCAAATGAACCTACTACAACATTCACCATTCAACATTTTGCATTGCTTTTCTCTCTTCTTTGTGGAGGCACCAACTTTAGGGGATGGGGTGGGTCTATATTATCCTTCACATATGTCACTTGGGATGGAGTTTTGTCCTATGGATTTTCTAGTCTCTACTTCGAGAGGGTACACTCTCTTTATAATTTGGGGTTATTTCATATTTTACATGGATACCTAACCTTGTGACCCATTTCTTCTTACCTCAATTGCACTTAAGGGGGTGTGCCAATGTACCGTTTTATTCACCAAGTGGATATGTTTTATCGTAAGTATGATATTGCATTTGTTTGTTTAGTTTACTTAAGTAATTTCTTTTAACTTGAGATAATGACTTGCACATTCTCCTTCTTTCATAGGATTATGTTTTTTTCCTTATCCTCAAAATTTGGAAACTTGGATAAACAATTCCTTGTCTTTTGGTTTTCTATCTCATCCTCATCTTCATCCTCATGGATTAAAAATATTGGATATTGAGTGAAGATATTGTGAACTTTTTTATTTTCTCTCTTATGAAATCAACTATGTTATGCTATTTTGATTTTATTATCATTTATATTTAATAATTTTAAAAATGTTATCACTTACATTAATTTCTAGGTTAATATTTATTTTGTAGATTCTAATAGAATTGAATACCATACCAAAACAATATCTAGTATGAACTAGTTAGTTACAGGCTAGGTTCCAAGCGTACTTGGTAACACAATTTTTGAGCTTGTGTTTGTTTATGATTTAACGATTGATGCATCTAGCTTTGCTACGCATCTACTTTGAATACAATGAGAGGGTGATTTTGTCTAAGCCAAGAGACCCTGCTATCTAATATCACCCAAGAAAGATATTGATATTTTACCTTGGAAATATAAGCCTTTTGTAAGTATAATTCAATGAATTGTGATAATAACTTAAAATGAAGTGAATTAAAATTTGATTGAGTTCCCCATTGTATTTTAACAAATCACCTAGGAAGATGTTCGTTCCTAACAATTTCCAATTCTCTTTCCAAAAGGGTAAAAAAGAAGAGAAAGGAACTAAGTAATGTTGGGACAAAATTTAGAAGACCTATGTTTTGTGTTTGAAAGCTACTAGCCTAGAGAGCATGGAAACAATATGAAGTCATTGGAGAGAGTTTCAGTTCTATCTCCAAAAATTATGTCCAGTACTCTTGTATTGAATTTTTAAATCCTTCTAAGTTTAAATGTTCACGAGGAAACTCTAAAATTTTAATAAAATACATAAATGAAAACCAATTTTGTTTTCATCGGAATACTTTTGAAAATCACATCACCTTAGTAATTGAACTGTAACAATAAGATTGCATACAAAGTGCAGGTTTGCTATGAAACATGTTAAAAGGGTTAAACTATTTCAATTAATACAAACACTGGAACTATTAAAGAACAATAGCTTGTTGGTAATCAAGATTTTGGACTATACCCACATTTTACACCTTTTCATATAGTTACAAAGAACATAGAAAACATGTACGTGGAACCATAGATTCCAACATATGTAAAAATACAACAATCTAAATAAGAATGGGAAGCATGTGGAGAATGGTTAAGACATGCATAAATAAAAGGAAAACAAAAATCTCTCAATGTGTATCACAAACAAATCAAGGAAAAAAACTTTTAGGCAGGGGTCTGATATGATCATAAAAATTTCAAAACTTCCAAAGTATAGAGCATTTGAGATTTTACAGAGAATGCGCTAATTCAACTTTATTCATGATGAGGCATATTCACAACTTTTGTAGTCGCACCATGGTGTTGTTCGTGTTGGCTCTGTTGGACCTTGCAATTAAGATTCAATATACATACATTATTCAATAAGATTAACTGTGCAACATAATGAAATATTGAAAAGTGTGTTATCTTATTGAGCTTCGCTTTGTTTCGAGAATAGTTTAATATTCTCTACTTAATAGGGCCAACCACGTGAAGGTGGAAGCTCATTTGCCGCCCCCCCCCCCCCTAACATCACTCTAAATTCCCCGTTAACATCTAACATTCATTCACTCTTTCATTCATTCTTTCATCCATTATTAAAATAGAATATTCATTCATTATCACATAATGTTCATTAACACATAAAATTCATTAACTTTCATTAACACGCAACATTCATCAATAATCATCAACACATATCATTCATGAACATTCATTAGCACATAATTACATTCATTAACACATAAAAATCAGTCATTATCAAATAAGGTAGATTACAATCATTTCTTTCTTTTTTTTTTTTTTGAAGCTATGTAAAGTCTAAGTGGAGCATCGTCTTCTTCATCATTTCCCCTATCTTCAGAAGTTCTGCCCTCTTCTCGTGCTCTTGATGTATGCCTAGTCCTATACAAAGGACAAGGATGTTGAACCAAAGAGGGGTCCTCTGCAATAACAAAGAATTGGGTTAAATTCAAAACATTTTTTTATTACTATTACAAGTATTTCATTAATTTAAAGAACACAACTGTTACACTCTTTACCTGATGGGGCCACATCATCTTCCACATTATTTTGTCTAGCCTCAACCTCGACATGTTGAACACCCTCTAGATCCTCTGGAGTTGAAATACGAAACGTTACATTAATCAATACACCAATTGCAATTAAATTTGTTTAGAGGAATAATAGTGGTCCTCTTTACCTAATTGGGGAACATCACGTTCTTGATGTTGTCTACCCGGATCATGCTCCACTTGGTCACCACCGACTACATGCTCTAAAATATTAACAATAAAGGTTACATTAATTACTACACTAATTTTCAATTTAAGATGTTTAATTGTATTAATAATTACATAAAAAAATTTGAATAGCAAATGAATACCTCCACTACTAGGATGCACATCCAAACCTTCATGTACAGGTTCTGTTCCATGATTATCATGCTGCATTCCAATGTCACGCGTAGTATTATCATTGATTGCTTATTTTAAAAAAATATAGTCACTTTATGTTGAAACTTAACATCAAATAAATTATTGGTTAAGTATTCAATTTGAAATAATTTTCATTTAGCTTATTTACCATTGTGACAGATGCATCAGAATCTCGTGTTTGCCCACTCAATTCTCATAATCGTTCAACCATGGCTATATAGCCTTGCTGGTAGCCAATTCTCTTGTCATCTTCTGTGGGCGCTCTATTGAATTCAGAGCCCTGCATTTTTGCTTAGTATTGTGAATTTTGCTTGTATTGTTCGATAAAAAAAAAATTGTTTACAATTTATAAATATTTTGATGTGATACTTAATTTACTGATTCTTACAATTCGTGCGGCAAGTTTCATATAACCACCAGAGCCGAGTTTGTGTTGCCCATGCTTTTCTTGTCTTGCCTTGGTTGCCTTTGACGTGTCACTCAATCTATGAAAAGTTTGAAATATGTTAGATTATATAAATATAATGAATAATTAGCACATATTCACATTCTTAATAGTATCACATACCTTCTTCTAGCGTTTGGTGGTAGATTTCCTTTTTTCCTTTCAATTCTCTCCTTTGCATCCAAAATCAGGTCCTTTCACTCCCTCTCTGGAATCATGGGGGGATGCTCATACTTTTCGTTCTTCTCTAAATGTGTCCTATATTGGTCCCTCACATACTTTAGATATGTGCCAGCTTTTTCCAGGAGCTTAGTCGTGTCAAATGTGTCATTTCCAAACAACCCTACCATACGGTTTGTGAGTTCATCTTTTAACTTTTTTTCTTGGTCATTCCACCTTTAAAGCAAAAACAAACCTGTTAGATTTAGAAATAAATTGAAGCTACCTTTGATATAGTTCAAGAAATGGATAAAAGGAAAACTATTCTAGCAATGATATGAAATCAAAATAGTGGATAAGGGTTAGTTCACGTATGATGTTCCACCTTTTACGTATGGTGGGCCCAAATATCTGCAATGTAATGTCATTAAGATTTTTATAAAAAATATCATTTCCTGCAAAAAAAACACGGGATCATTAGTCCAAAATGAGTGATCAGTAAGTAAATTACAATTAGACTATATATAATAATAATTTTAAAGTACCTGGAACCTTTTGTATCTTCAAGGGAATCAATTCTTCGTCGCTCACCACCAATGTGGCCTGTAACGTTCCCGTACTAGCAATACGGGAAGATCCAGGAAATGACGGTATGTTATCACCAGTAGTCGCCTCTGGCACATCCTCATGTGCATCTCCTGCCATAGTAAATGAATCCACAATGA
Organism: Cryptomeria japonica; assembly: GCF_030272615.1. Taxonomy (NCBI): domain Eukaryota; kingdom Viridiplantae; phylum Streptophyta; class Pinopsida; order Cupressales; family Cupressaceae; genus Cryptomeria; species Cryptomeria japonica. Next base: position 668,349,761 of record NC_081411.1, on the reverse strand, counting down.
AATGCCTCCAAGAAAGAACACTTCAAGGGTAATAAACACATAACGAAAGAGAGAGAAAAAGAGGGACCTACCACCAGTGGGTGGGTCGACATGAGCCGGTGCAACTGACGATGTTTGCATGCTATGTGTTGCCGATATTGCAGTTGGCAATACAGTTGGGGTCGACCTTGGACCCATGTCAGCACCTGAAGAGTAATACATTAAATATATAAAACATTAAAAAAACAAGTTCACAAGTCCAAAGGAGTGGTTTTAATATATAGAACATGGTCATCACCTGAACTACCCGCAATACCCTAATCATCGCCACCAAGATGATGAGCCATTATAAATTTCTGTAAAAACAACACATACATATTTTAGTTAATGACATAAAAGAGAAAAAAATATAAACCATTATTGAACTTTTGTTATGATTAAAGCTTTCATTACTGCTTACTTGCAAGTTTTCCATTGTCCGCAACAATAGCTGCACCCTCTCTATTATCTCATCAGTCTGAGGGCTTATGGTTGCCAAATCAACAATCTCTTGGCTAATTTTTCTAATATTCATTTGTACCAATTGTATAGGGTTTGCGCTAAGTGTGATGTCATCAACGCATAACACTGTCGAGCGCCCCACATCCCTATGCAGGTGCTGAGGTACTGCAGGTTCCTTTCCCTTATCCCAAACATCCATTTGTGACAAGAATATAATTAACACTATCAAAATTACTTCAAAACACTCAAGAAAAGATCATAATGTAACAGTTTGCTTCTATCTAATTTGTACAATTACAATGAGGTTTACCTGCTCCGTAGAAGTGTCGGGACCTACACCCCTATCTGTGCTATGTGGTGGATCCATGTGGCCCTGTGACAAAGAAAAAATATAAAAATGTTAGCGAAATGAAACCAATAGACTTAGCTAAAAAACTTAAGAATACAATTGTTTATTGGATTCATTAATTGGAAGTTGGCTTAAATGGTATATATATAGTACGTACCACCCCCATGATAGTAACTTTGTTTGTATCTATACGATTCAAATTGTAATCGATTAGCAACTCTTCCCCTGCACTTATTGATTTTATCGCACATACAAACACACAATTTCCCTCACATGCCTCAAATATGCAATTGGGTTGCTTATTAGTTGACCCAGGTCGTGTACTATTTATAAAACTTGCAATATTCCCTGTTGCTTTTGGCCTTCCATCAATGTATACAGCCACTCGTTTACTTTGATCATTATCTTTTTGTTGTATATAATTGGCTGACAGTGCATACCTATGCATACTTTTTTTATATCGAACAATCTACATCCAATCATTATAATTATAACAAGGTCCAACAAACTCCATCAATTCAACAACTTTGTTGTAACAGACCTTTATGCTGTCCATGGAAAATAGGCCCAAACCATGTAACGATGAAGGTGCTATGCGATATATCCTCTCATTAACACAAAAATTAGTGTTTATTGGAGGAAGTTCCTTGGGTACACATTGTTTCAGTAGATGTTTGTACCTCAAGGGCACCTCAATGTCGCCTTTGGTCTCATCATCATAAGAACATGACCCCACTTGAGAAAGAAAAATTCCATGCGTTTATTGAATTTTCTTCTAATCTTTTGACCTCTAGTTGATCTCCCTATTTGAGATCTACCACATGTCTCACTTTCCTCTTCTATTCCTGCATTTCCCTCACTCGAGGAAGACACATCTGACAAATACCTATTTGGTGATACCTGTGCACCATCAAATGAGAGAGTTAGTTGGTAATTAGAGAGATATTTTGCAAATGAGGGTAATATTGATGAAGAAGTCGGCCATAAAGTTGATGTTGAGATTAAAATTTGAGTAAGTCCAACTGGGGCCTCAAGTGTTGATAACTTATTAGATTTGCTGCTAATGTTGAGGTTTGAAAAACTGAGGAAGTTTGGTTTTCTTGTAATTTTTAAAAAATATATTATTTCTATAAGGTGTATTGACTTATACTTGTCGATCCATGAGACTGTGCAGGATCCTCGTCAAAGGGGTTCAGGTTCCTGCACCAACAATTGAGCATCATAAGTATTACATTTGTAATTTGATAAACAATAAATACTGCAATATCATAAGCATCATAAGCATCACATATATATCATCATATATGTAATTGAGCATCATAAGAATCACATATGTATCATCATAAACATGTAATCCATCACATACGTATCATAAATCACCATCCATCACATAGCTAATAAGTAGTCCACATTCCATAAATAAACACAAAGTTCAAAAAATGTCACATGTATCATCATAAGCATGTAATCCAACACATATGTATTTTAAATCACCATCTATCACATAGCTAAAGGTGCATCATTAATTAATTAAGTAATGGCATTAGAATTCAAAACATATGAATTATTTATGTAACCATATAAGTCAAATCAATTTCTATCAAGATATCAATATTAAATAGATAATATAATAATCGCATCTCATACATTTCATTCATGTCATTGATCTTCTTCTTCATCCAACTCATCATCATGACCATCATGATGATGATGATGATGATGATGATGATGATGATGATGATGATGATGATCATCGTCATCGTCGTCATCGTCATCATTGTGTTCGTCATTATGTTCGTCATCGTCATCGTCATCACCATCACTGTCACCATCACCACCACCATCACCATCACCATCATCATCACCATCATCATCATCATCAGCAGCAACATCATCATCATCAACTTCTTCTTCATGTACATTTCCATCAGGAACATCATCGACTAACTATCGATCGTGATCATCATCTATATCATCTTCTACTTCTTTGGTATCTTCTTCTTCCATCACATTATACATTATCGACCTTCCTCTTGGATCATGTCTAACAACAAATGACCAACCCGGTTTATGTGGAACCTTCGAGTAAAATACCTGCTCACATTGACTTGGAAGAACATAGGGCTCATCCCCAACTCGTTCAAACGACCTTGTATTAACCATTGTAAATCCATTATCATGTTCGATAATAGTTATATCAGGATCATTTTTATTTAGAGTTAGCCTATACCATTTGACGACGAACATAACTAATTTGAAGGAATTAAAGTCACACTCAAGTATATCATCCAAAATGCCATAGTATCGATTTTGAGACTCTTGAGGATGTATGTCATTTCTAGATGAAATATTGGTCACCTCAAAGACTGCAGTTATACCAGAATCACAAGTTTTCTTCGTGTCATCCAACTATTTGATGCGAAATTTATGACCATTGCAGCACATAGCCTTGTGGTGTTTGACCTGCAATATGTCTAACATATTAAAATTATTGCATCATGAGTTGATAAACATAAAGGTGATTAATAAAATTATACGTACCTGTTGATCTCTTAAACCATATGCTAAATCAATTTCCCTTTGTGTAACATTGGAATCTCCATTACGATGAGCTTCTTTAACCAATGAAGCAACACCATCCCATGTTAATGTGCAACCAAAATGTTGACATCGTTCAATCCACACCATCATCCAATCAAGATTGTTTGCAATATACAAATGTAGCGCATCCCACTCCCGACCAACTGTACAAATAATTAATAGACCACTTACAACTGATTTATTTAGAAGATGAAGAATTAATTTACTACAATAACATCTTATAATTACCTCTCACTTTCTTCAATCTACCTTTCCCCATCAAGTGCTCCCCTTCGAATTTATTAATGGGGTTGGGATCCCAAATGCGATCTACGTGGATTTTTGTTGCAAACTTAGGAAGATATTCAATAATGTACACCATAGTTTGGTATACCATATATCCCTCCACCATAGAACCCTTAGGATGTGCTCTTTGTCGAACCAAAGCCTTCAAAAATTTCAAGTGCCTCTCAACCATCCACATTGACCTAGTGTGTACAGGTCCACACAATTTGATCTCCTCAACTTGGTGTATGAGGTAGTGTTCTTGTGCATTGAAAAAAGTTGAAGGTAGACACTTTTGCATTTCACACATTAAATGAGGGATTTTTCTCTTCCAATATTTTATATCTTCCTTGTGGATTTCTTTAGATGACAACCACCTAAAAGAGATTGAAGACGCAAAAATATATAAACAAGACTTTACAAAATTATATACAATATATTGCATAACAAGTAAAACAAATGGCAAATATAATATCTATACAACAAATTGAACAAACATCACTACTTACCTCATGTATTTTCCAAGATCATATATGACTTGCTTGATATTATTGATGAAGTGGTCTGGGAGAGATAGAGGTAGAACGTACTGCAACAATTATAAAATGATCTTTTCATTGTTTTCTAACATAATACAATGAAAAGTACATGCGCAGTATACAAATATATAGTAAATACACAAGAACCCAAATTACCTTAATGAAGGTATGCCAATCATGCATTTTCATCCCTGGCCCAAATTCACTCTTCTTTGATATGAGATTGTTTATGTTCGTAGCAAATCCTATGGGAAATCGAATTTTTCGTATGACTTCTTTTATAGAATTGCTTTGCTGCTCCGTTAATAACCAAGAAAGGGCACTTATATTAATCTGATCTCTATTGCTATTTGATTGAATGACATTTTTGATTGCATGATTGGATTCCACAATGTCACTACAAATTTTGACAATTTTTTCTTTGTCATGCCTTCCATCCAATATTTTCCATAATGTCTCTGTTATATTATTTCCAATATGCATTGTATCAAACAAATGCATAATTTGTAGCTTCTCGTAGTAAGGCAACCTACTGAATTGTCTGGGATAACTTTTTAGTCCCTTTCAAAGGTGGTCATCCATGCCTTGACGACCTTCAGTATCATCAATTACATCATCAGTAAACAAAACACAATAGAAAAATTCAAATTCCAAACATAAACCATTAGATGGAATGACATTAGCTTGACGATTAATTTTATTATATTCCAACTTCCATAAGTGAGGAGTCATTCTTCGTGGCTTTGATGTAGTCTCTTCTTTCCCATTGAAAAGATGTTTTTCAGTATTCTGGTACTTATGATTTTTGTGAAGGAAGTGCCTATACTCATCAAACACCTACTTTCCTAAACTTTTTGAATGACGGGATTTCATCTTTGGACCACAACTAGACATGCAAATTTTCCCTTTGTTTGAAGACCTACAAGATAATGTATAATTCTATTAAATCTGTTAATTTTTATAATTATAATTATCATGCGCAACTTGAACACTATAACGTACCACAAAAATGTGTTAGCCCTGGGGCATCATGTATTGTCCATACAACCATTGCATGGAATTGAAATTTTCTTTGTCCTATTGGTCTAGAGATGTCATACGTGGTCACACCATTCCATAACTCCAGCAACTCGTCGATAAGAGGCTCAATATATACATTCATATCTTTAACTTGGTACTTGCCTAGTGGAATGAACAAAAACATTACATAATTATTATGACCATTTTACTGCAATATTTATAATTAAATGTAGATGACTATTAAATGATAAAATTCCTGAAACAATCATTGCCAACATTATGTGCTCCCTCTTTATTGACATCCATGGAGGAATATTATTGTTGATAACAAAAATAGGCCACACCGAGTAAACAAATCTCAACTCTCCAAATGGATTGACACCATCCGCTGCCAATGAAAGCCTGAGATTACGAGGTTCTTCATTAAAGTGTGGCCAGTTTTCCTCTATGTCCATAAATGCTGAACCATCCGCAGACATTTGAATAATGTCATCTCGACTTCTATTGCGTGCATGGTAATCCATAAATTGTGCCAAGCTAGTGCACCTGAATAATCGTTGCATACGTGGAATAATGGGAATATAACGAAGAACCTTGCGAGGCACCTTTTTTGTTATTTGATCTGTTTGATATCTACTGATATAACATTCAGGGCATTCTGTTCCAAATTCATGTTGTTTATGATATATAATATGATCATTGGGACAAGCCTCTATTGTTTGATACTCCATTCCAATATCTTTCATAATGGCAGATAATTCTCGGTATGAGCGAGGTAGAATATTTGATGGTGGTAAGAAAAACTCACCTATCAATCTACAACAAAAAAAAGAAGTTTGAGGTGTTAATATAAAGAATATTAATGGTACATGATTCACCATTTATTAACTGTAATGACATGTATGACACACCTTAACATACGTGAGATTGTTATGTTGGATAAACCATTCATAACCTTCAAGTTCACCAACAACAATACATCAGAGAGAGGAGTTGTTTGGGAGCCTTTGTAAAGGGGCTCATATGCCTTCTCAAGAAGAGGTAAATCATGAACATCAAGGTCATCCTGATCATCATGATCAGCTGTGCCAGTACTAAATGTGTCATGGATCAATGTATTTGTACCATCATCTTCAATTGTGTTTTTTGGCGCATGATCATCATCTTCCATGGGATCATTATCTTCAGCTTCGATATTCACACCTCCATGTTCCTCCACTTTGAAAACCATATTCTTCGGGTTGTGTTGGTCCATATCATGTGCCCTGGGGTGCTCGACCTATATAAAAATGATCAACATAAATAAACCATGATCATGATCTCATTATCAAGTGATTTCTTATGTATATAAATTGTTAAAACGATATAATGAACAACTTCCAGTGGATGATAATCATGTCCCCTTTCAATGTGACCATGCTGCCTACAATGTTTCTTAGCTGTTTTGATTAGAAGTCTTCTAGTCTTTAAGCCCTTACAAATTTTGCAGGGACAATAACATTTCCCATCGCCTTTTCTTTTCAAGTTAGACCATAATCTAGCAATTGTCTCCTTATTTTGTTCTTCGTTGATATTATCTAACATGGTCTTTCTTCACAGGCAAAAAAATCAGGCTATGGAAACTTTAGTGCAAAAGCTTCACAAAAATTGCAAATCGAACCAAAACCATTTAACTCTTCTTTTTCATCTTAAAACATTGAACTTAATAGAGAACGTATTTAATGTAGCTAATTGTGTGAATTTTTGAGCATTATGTCTGCAAATTCTTACTAAAAGTTTGCCTGTTGCAGACTTTCTTAGAGACATTTTTGAGTATTCTATGTCTTGGTTCTTGTATTTTCACTGGTGATAAGTTGGAAACTTTATGGCAGACCTGTAGCCAATCGATCTAATTTTGACAAGTTATACACCAAGCAAACAGACATCTAGAACTAGCATTGTTTGCAAGTCACCCCTACCCTATGCCATGGGTATATGACTACCCAGAACTCTAGTTTAAGCATTAAGTTACATCATTATTGACCTTACTTTGGGATGCTATGTATGAGATTGGAACCTTTTGTAAGGTGTGATCAATGTGCTATCATAAATGCAAAGCCAAAACCATTTAGATGAGATCATGATCCCACTAATACTATTTTGCCTTGTTAATTTTGCACCCACAAAAATGATAGAACCAGATATAATATGCCATCAATGCCCATATACCGACAATGCTCAAGATGAGCCACTTAGAGGTAGAGTTTAACCACTTTCCATATAGGTAGATTATCTCTAACCTCATTTTCCCTATAGGTAACTAATTAGGTTCATTTTAGAGTCTTATTTCCAAATATGTACCTCTATGCTAGCTTTTTGCTTTATTATTTGCCTGTTTATGCTTAATCTTGTCAATTTTGCATAATTTTACTTAGTTCTTGCATCTTCAATGAAATTATATCTAATCATATCCAATCACATCAAAATGGAACAATTAATCATATTGTTGGTCTCTCCTAGAGGAATTAAATTGAACCAAATTGACTATTCCCCAATAAAATGTTTTGAAATGGTGAATGTATAAGTTTGTAGTTTACTTTCCTAGACTAGGACCCCATTTCGTCAACATTTCACTATGAAAGCATAAATATTTTTTCTTGAAGAGAACATCTTACAGATTATGCTTCAATGTATAACACATTTTCATAATCAATCATTTGACTTCACATGGATAAAAGAATTCACATATTCTAAATCATGATCTGATGATGTGAACAACTCATATGCAACTATATGGCATGCAAAGCATTTATTTTAACATACACTTATTCATCCACATTGCAGGGATAACAATACAAGGCTCACATATTGGTCTAAGAGGATGCCATGGTCTCACAAAGTAACCAAGAACCATATGAAATGATGGTCTTGAATCCACACACAACTAGGGAGGATCCATACGATTATGTATGACTTCCCCCTTGTTTGTTTAATGGCATTAGCCTCCAAGACATAGTCGTCAATAATCACTAAGAATGTACAAGTGGATTGTAGCTACCCATACAACAAACACTTACCCCTATCCACAAATTTTCCCAATGTTTGATTCCTTATATACACTCATCCAAGGTTATCTACGTCGATCTTGGTGAGGAATCACATCATAACAAAGAAGGCAACATTTAAAAATAGCAAGAGTTTCACTAAACTACCAAAGATCATAAATATTGAAAGAAAGAAAAAATAGTACCAATAATAAGTCAAATAAATGTGTTCAATTCCAATAGCAAATCAAACATAGCCACAATAACTACACAATAGATAAAACTCACAATAGTGATTAAACTAATTCAAACAAGATAAAATAAAATTGTTGGCCCATGCAACAAAGATGAGAGATCATAAATAATTGAAGGAAACTTCACAATCCTTAAAAGTGCACATTACATAACTATATGACTAGAAATTGTGGCTAAATAGAGTTAAGATTCATCATGACTCAAATAATAGTCCCTCATGTGTGCATTTGTGGCATGAACACAAAAACTCCCACATGGCATGGCCATGTACCTAATGGAGAAGACATGCCTAGGCTACATGCCCAAAAAACATGACTATAATAATAGTCCCTCATGCATGCATTTGTGGCCTGCACACTACAAATCCTAACATATCATGGCAATACACCTCATAGAGAAGACACACCTAGGGCCACATTGCACATAGCAATGTGCCTCACAAAGAAGACATGCATAGGGCACATGCCACATAGCAATGTGTCTTATGGAAAAATGTGCATGCATGTCACACACCAAAGCTATATGTATACATCATGAGGCACATTCATATGTTATCAAACACAACCTATTGTATCTAACATGAGTTCCTCTCTACATGTGTGCAAATCTTCCAACACTAATCGCCACTAAGAAGGAATAAGATAAAATGCATCTTCAAATATTTGTGTGTGTGTGTGGAATTGTGTCTTTGAACCCAAATCGCTACCATCAACAACATGTAACCATCACCTACACTATATCAAAACATAAGTATGGTGTGACATCATATCTATTTGCATAATGTCAAAACACATGCAAACATGAAAATCATCATAGCATGACAAAAATCAATCTCCACATGTTGGAACAAAGATATAAATAAGATAATAGGGTAAGAGGAAACCTGTACCAAGAACCACATACCAACTATCGGCAATGCCATCAAGATAAATGTAGGATAGGATACCACTATGAGCCATCCAACGGTCCATTCTATGAGGAGAACTAGGGGATACTATCTTTGAAAGGTGTGGTCAATAGAGATAATCCCTACTAATGCCACAATATGTCACCATAGCTTCTTGAGTTTTCCATTCTTCTACTTAACACCACATTTATTGAGTTCCTCAACAGCGAGGTTGGTTCTCAATAGGATGCACAAACATGTAAACACACAAGCATGGTTTCATCATACTTGTACAACAATACAAATTCATTTTTCTAGTTAATTACTTAATGTAAAAATAACTCCCTTATATAACATAGGGCAATAATCACCATAAGTTTTCAAATAAACTGCCCAAACATCAATTGGAGTTACCCTTTCTAAGGTACAAACATAATTTATTTATAACTTCAAAATTAAAATAATCACAATACATCCAAATAAGTTCAATAGTGCATGGAAATAGACAACATGATCCATAATTAAACCCATAAATTACCCTAATTGGATATGCTAATAAAATGGTGTCTCAAATAATAGAGATTATGTTGGACCTATAATAGAGATCTAGACTTTGTTTCATCATACACAAGCATGGTTTCATCATACTTGTATCCAAATACACCATCCATAGATAGGTACTCAGTACCACAATCTCATGGGTACCCTTTTAGCTGAATTTACCCTATATTTAGGTGAATCTACCCTTGTATCATTCCTTGATCTAGTATGTAATTCCACCAATCAATAATGTTTCCATATTCTTGGGAGAATACACTATCCCTTAGGTGAATATGCCATATCCTTAAATGAATCCTCCTTGTCATCATCCTAAGTCCTCTTTTTGTTAAGTCTTATCCCTTCATCTTTAGGAAAATCCACCTATCCTTATGTGAATCTACTTTCTCTTAGGTGAATCTATTTCACATAAATCATTTATCTTATCCATCTTTCTTACGCAAATGGTGAATTTTTCCTATCCTTAGATGACTACACTCCCATTTAGGTGAATCTATCTAGTTTTAGTCTCCTTCCATTATTTTTTCCAAATTTGTATCCTCTAGTTTACATGAATCTACTTGTTCTTAGGAAAATCAGCCCTATCATTCTAAGGAAAATTCACCTTGTCATCATCCTTAATCATCTACCTTTCAAGTGTATAGTCCATCCATCCTTGGGAGAATCTAACATATTATTGGGAAAATCCACTCCCTCTTAGGTGAATCCACCTTTTCCACCTTCTCATTAATCTATTATTTGTTCTAAGAAGGACACAAAAGTGGATAGAAAACAATAGAGGAGATAGTACTCAAACAAGTACTAAGGAATTGCATTAGTGACATGTCACAAATGTGAGTTATACATGTTCCAAATTGATTGATTCTCATGAAGGAACTAAGTTATCTACAATAAATAGCCACCCAAGAAACCCATTTGCTTTAGGCAAACTATCTTCTTAGTAGTAGCTTAATTCTTGAGACACTTGATTTAGATATGATCTTGTAAATGGTGTTAAAAAGAGTAATTAGTCACCAACCAACCACACTCTTCATTTGTATATTTAAGAATTAGTTTGGTCAAACCTTGATTGTAACAAGCATAACCAAATCCTCCATGATAAAGTTAACAACAAATATATTATTGCATAACCAAATCTTTGTGGTGGGTGTGTTCAACAAATATATTATTGTGTGAATTGCTTTTGTCCAAAATGTAGGAACTTGATCTGCATATCCATGAAGGCATGATTAGGTCTCTATACAACACTGTTTTGTTGATGCATATATGTAGTGGTTAATTGTTTTCTTTTAGTTGTGGATAAACCATTTTGAGTGAATTTCTCATTTACTTGAGCATTTTTCATTTAGAGAACAACTGGATGACCATTCAACAAGCGGTTTAAACTCTTTGAACTTCACAAATGCTTGAGCTTTTCTTGTCAAGAAAAGTACCCACATCTTAAAGACATCAAATTATGAAAGATGATAGTCCCAAATCTGCAAATGACTGTCACAACATAGTGAATAAGGGAAATCCACAGATACATTAATGAGTAGCCCTAGATCAATACAAAGAGAGCACATGCATGCTAAGGGAGCATTGAACAAGCCTTTTTTAGGATAATATAATGGTAGTAAAAGAAATCAATAAAGAGCATAAGTTCATCAAGAACAATTCTTAGCCACAAAGATCTAAGGTAATCATAGAGGAGCTAATAATAAGTGAGTTCAAGAAGACACACTCAAGCCTTCATCACATTCCATAAAAAGAAAATCATTATTCCATATAATTGGAAGGAAATGATATATTGCAAAGATTACTGTGATGGTCTAAAATAGTAAAAGAGATGAGACTAATCTTTTATTTCTACTTACAACAGTGAATTGGTTGAGATATACTCATAGACAAAGTGAATGACATGTGTGAGAACAACCTCAATAAAGGTAAAAAGGACAATAAATAGTAGCGATAGATGACAATGCATTGAATGTGCCAAGAAAAATATAGTGGAAGCCATGGAGAAATCACTATCAGAACAAAGCCATTAAATAAAACTATGTTGGTGCAGCTTGAGAAGCACAGTAGAACAATGAAAAAAGAACACTACTTGGTCCTTGAAAAGCATGTAGTCGCAATGATTGAAAACCACAATGACAACATAGAGGCCATGAATGTTTGGAGTATTTCCTTTCTTAGGAATCTCATGATAGTCCATTATTAGGACAGGTGAAGTGCATTATGAAAGTGTCTTAAAAAGCTAATATAGCCATAAGTGATAGTGTCAATGCTTTGAGTTCAAATCCTCATGAAATACAGTCATGTTTATCTCAATGCAACATTTACCAGCATCCTCCCTGCGTGTGCCAAAATAGGAGCTTTGGAACAAGGTATGGACATCCATCAAAGCATAATCGAAGGGGGTTTTAGTCAGAAATTAGTTGCAAATGCTCCAATAACAAAAATCGCAAAATGGGGTAGCATACACACGGCATGTGAACTGTATGACGAAATACCTCAAAGAGATGTCATTTCATGAAATTTTAAGATCGCGGGATATGCACAAAATGGATTAATTCGCAAAAAAAAACCAGTTGCCCTTGATTGCGAAAAAAAATTAGTTGCCCTTCATTGAAAACAAAGAGTTCCTTTGATTGCAAAAAAAACCTTACCTTGCTTGTGCAGAGATTGCTTTAGCGGGGGGGGGGCAGGGAGGCAAGATGGTCGTCGCTTGCTTCGGTTTGCTTTCAAAATGAAAATGCATTGTGTGTGTTTTTTTTTAATAAAATGACCGAGGTCGTCAGAATTCTGACGAACACGGGCATTTTTAAAAAAAAAATTCAAATTTTCACACAATGCTCCTTGTCCGTCGAAAACCTCTATCAGAAGTTGACCCCAAATATATTAGTGTTATGAAATATTCTTTCTAAATGTGCCAAAAACGATGTTTCTCCAAATGGTTCAAACCCCTTCATGAGCATATATTTTTGAATTTATTAAATTATCCTTTAAGAACAACCTTGTGTCAACTAGGTTGAACGAATTCCAAGGTGGTCCACTTGTAAAATCACTTAATTACTATAATTTTATAAAGTGACTTTTTAAAAAAGCACACATTATTTTATTTAATTGAAGTATTAAATTTATTATTCTAATATCCCAAATTTATTCTGAAACCATTGTAGACACTTAAAAATAATTATTTTAATTATTTTTAATTCCTCGCATAATTAATTAATTAATTATGTTAATTCAAATTCCTCTCAATATTAATTAAATATAATTAATATTGTCACTATAGCATATGATTGATTTATTTAATAAATCAATCCCTTTCTTTATTCTTCTAAAATAAATCAAATCCTCACAAATCTTCCTCTTAGCTAATTAATTTCAATTAATTAGTTAACCTACATGATTCCTACAAATCATCTTCTTAATTCATTCTTCTACAAACTCCCTAAATTCACTTAACATTATTCTTCTAATTTTTTATTCCCTCCACTCATTCTCTCTCCTAGTCAAATTCTCCTACAAATATTAATCCCACCTAACATTTCCTCTAATCCCCCTCCTAATGAGTCGTTAATGGTTAATCAACATGATTAGCCACAAAGTCAACTCTTTGTTGTTTTCATCCAGCCACTAGCTTTAAATGCTCTTTTCCTAGGTGAATGTAAGATTTTCGAAATCACACATTCCTCTAGGCATCCCCTCTCCCAAGGAATTTTTAATTCATTTTTATTCCTCCAATCCCCATGATATCCTTTTTTGGAGAATTTTTAATTCCTCCAATGCATCTTGTGGAGTGTGGAGATACAAAATGCCTTTAAGGCATAATTCTTGGTCTCCACACCCTCTCTTAGACCTTGTGTGAGCTCACAAGTAAATCTTAGCCCTTCATCTCAAATTCATCCTAGCCATCCGTTTTCCTCTCCTCTTCCTATAAAATAGGGCTCCATCCCTTCTTTCAAAACATCTTGAAATCTAGTAAGTTTATGCTGCCCTTTTGAGCCCAGGAAATCATCTTGGCAACTTGATCATCTCATCCTTATCATTTTTCAAATCCATTCCATTTGTGCACAACATTGGAGAGCCATCCACATCCAGCAATCAAAGGAGCACATTAAGTGGAGCATTATCAAGGGGCGCCTTCACTTCATCAAACTCAATTCGAAGGAGAAGGTAAAATAGCAAGGTGAAATGGTCTTTTAATGATATTTTAGCATTCTGCATGTTTATTTTGTTATGTTTTGATCATTTGACCTTCAAATCTATTTTCCCCTCTTCATTTTGGCACGCCCGGTGGGACCCACGTCCCTAAGAACTAATTTTTTTTTTAGGTTTTTGTGAGTTGTGAGACGCAGGTTCCAGAATAGAGGGACTGCAAAAAAAAAAATCTTTTTTTTTTGCAGGTTCCAGAATAGCGGCTATGTATTTCTGCACAACAACTTCTTTTCTGTTTCTGTTGCGTTTTTGTTTCTGTTCTTTTTCTGTTTCTGGTTCAGTTTCAACACGATAGCTCTGCGATTAGCATGAGCATTTTTGTGGGAATTTGAATTCTTGTTATCCGATCTGTTATTTGCTCTGTTATTTGCTCTGTTTAATTATAATCTATGTGAAAGTAGGAGAGTATGCTCTTATCTATATAGACAATCAGAAATCCAGACCTTTCACTTTTCTATTTTGTTTAGCACGACTGTATGCTCTAACCGCAGGAAAGTGTGAAAATAGGATTGTATGCTCTTGTCTATCTAGACAATCAGAAATCTGGACCTTTGACACTTTTCTATCTGTTTAGTGCTACTGTCTGCTCTATTGATCTGTTTGAAAATTTTAGGCGCTAACTGTAGTCTGCATTTCTTTTTTTTCATTTCTTGTTATCTGCTCTGTTTAAAGATAATCTATCTGACCGCAGGAAAGTGTGAAAGTAGGAGATTATGCTCTTGTCTATCTAGACAATCAGAAATCCGGACCTTTGACATATTCTGTTAAATCTAGGGTTTCTGTCTACTTTGTTAAAAATAAAAAATAATTTTTTTTGTTCTTTCGCCATATCTTCTTTATCTTGACTCCATTTTCCTCCAAACTCCACCAGATTCTCCACATTGCCATTTTCCACATTTTCTTCCTTGGGGGTCTTATCCCAAAAATCCACTTTTTGAAGCCTAAATCCCATATTTCTCTATTTTTAGGGTTTGCCATAACTTCTTCCCCTTTTGGGACTTAGTCATTAATGTATCATTCTTTTGATTCTCCATTTATCGATTATAAATCAATATTTCTAGTTGACATACTTGGTGGTTGTTCCAATCACCTCCAAATTTTTCCCATATTATTCATCTCCAACTTTTGCTTCTTTGTCCCTCTTTGACAAATTTTCCCATTCCTTCATCTCTCCTCCAAAATCCTCATTTTTCACTTGCCTATCCCTTGGAAAGTGGCAAAAACCTAGTCAAACCCCATTTACCCATCAAAGCTTCTTCAAATCCACATTTATCATTAGTAAAAAAGTTTTTATTCATGTTTTTCTATTCATTCCCAAAAAATCAAAAAAATTAATATTTTTGTCATTTTGTTGTTTTTTGCAGGACGCTTGTTGAAGACTATTTTTCCAAACTAATCAAATTGTTTTGCAGGACGCTTGTTGAAGACTCCATTTTTTTTCAAACTACTAATCAAGTTGTTTTGTAGGACGTTTGTTGAAGACTCCATTTTTCAAAACTACTAATCAAGTTGTTTTGCAGGTTGCCTAGTTGATTCAACCAAATCTTGTGCATTTATTTAAACTAGGCACCTAGATATTAATTAAAATGGAATGAACCATTGTCTTGTGTGTCTTTAAGAAAAGCGTAAAGGTAGGAAAGTATGCTCTCGTCTTACTAGACGATCAGAAATCCAGACCCTCCAACATTTTCTTGTTTGATTGTGTGTTTACCTCTAGCGGGCCTGCCCTCCCAACTTGCTCTTTAAGAAGGTAAGAGGGGAACGACCCAAGTGAGTACACCCGGACCTGGAGTTCCCAACTCACTATAATAAATAGGCCATTGACTATGAAAGGGTTAATGGTTGGGGCTATATGAGAGTTCACTCTCACATTGGGTGCTTAGTAGGATCCCAGAGATCTCAATCACGCTTGCATGACTACTAAGTTCTTGGTGCTTCGTTGGGCTATAGGCCTCAATTGCGCTTGCGCAACTTCGAAGGGTAGCTCATAACGGAAATACTCACTAAACACCTTGTTCATAGTGGCCAAAAACCTTCTAGTCATTGGTGCAGGAGGTCGGACCTCTGAAGCGGCCCATATTCTTACGGCCCTTAGTAGAGACACAAAGTTCGCCATGAGGAGTTTTCATGGGAATTGATGCTTGGCTCCCTCGAGAAGTGAGTGTCGTGGAGGGGAGCCAGTGGGGTCAAGCATCTAAGTGTCCGCTCTGGGTAAGCGTAGATGGGAAACCAATTGGGATTCAATGACTATTGTCCTTGCCAGCCTTAAGAATGTTGTATATGAGCATGAGTGTCTTTGATATAATATGCATTTGATCACTGTGTTTGCTTTGTTTGATACATACTTGCCAAGAGTAGACTAAAAACACATCACTATCCCCAAACACTTTGCAAAAACATTTGTCAAGACACAAACAATTGTCCAAGTCATTACCCACACAAAGTCCAAAATTGCGTCAAAACTCTGTCCATCCCATTTTTCATAAGCCCAAGAGAGAAGCTAAGAGTTTATCCTCTACGTCAACATTCAAGTTTGTCCTTTGAAACACCTATTATCGTCCAAATCAGGGTGGTCATATCCCTTCATACAACTTGCCATTCAAATCGATCCTCCATTAAGTCGTATTCATGTCAAAGACAACCTAGTTATCAAGTTTCTTCTAAACCATCACTACCATACCTTCTTCATCAATCATCCTCAAATTTCTTAAATCCTTTCATCCTCAATTTTCTTAAATCCTTTCATCACAAATTTCTCAAGTCCTTTCATCACAAATTTCTTAAATCCTTTCATCACAAATTTCTCAAGTCTTTTCATTCTCAAATTTCTTAAATTCTTTCATCACAAATTTCTTAAGTCCTTTCATCCTCAAATTTCTTAAATCCTTTCATCACAAATTTCTGAAGTCCTTTCATCACATTTTTCCTAAGTCTTTTCATCACAAATATCGTGTATGGCCGCAACTCGATCCCAAAAGAAAAAGATGGCTGAACAACAATATGGCATGCCAGACATTGATGTCCTATATGAAGATCTCGCGCAAGATCATACACAAAGTGGACAACCTAGCTATCAAGATCAAAGTCAAAATCTTGACATGGTTAACCAAGATGAACTTTGTCCGGAAGTGCAAACTTTCCTAGCGGATTCTTATAACCAAGAGATGATGGAAAAGTTTATTAAACACAATCCTACTGCACTTCTGAAAACTCTCCTTGAACATGGAGCTCAACTTTCATCTGAATTTAATAGATCCGCTCTCACCCAACAACCACAAGGAGACCTCACTCCCACACAAAGTGTTGCACCTACTATTCAAACTCAATCAATTGCAACCCCATCAATCATCCAGGCTCAATCAATGCCACTCGCGGTACCTCCCACCATGGTCTCCATCCCACCTTTTTCCTCCTTACCATCCATACCACTATCAAATCCAATCTCATCCATTCTCCAACAAACTTCTATACCACCTCCTTCTATTCAACCACAAATTTCTATTCCACAAACTTCCCTTCCTCCCAACAATGTTGCAAATTTTATCTGGGTCGTATTCAATCCCATCACAACAGTCGGCGGACCGCAACCAACTGTCCCTCAAACCCCAGTGACATCAGTCATCACATCCCACGTTCCCACCTCCTCATCATATCAATATATTGGTGGTGGTGCACCTTCTTTGGTTCATCCAATTCTTGGGGCAAATAAAATTCATCAATATCAAAGTCCACAACAAGACCTCATCAAGGAAATTCAAGACATGAAGAATATCATCAAGGACATGAAACAAAGGACTAATAAAAGGAAAACTTACTCGTTCGAAGAGTTTTTCCCTTGTCCTTACGACCCGTCTATATCATTTGCACCATATCCCCCAGGATTTGAGATCCCTAAATTCACCAAGTATGAAGGCAAAGGAGATCCCTGTGACCATGTCCGAGAATTCCACATCTTATGCCAAGAAGTCTCCTATAGTGACCTTTATCTTCGCGGACTCTTTCCCAAGAGTCTCATGGGAGAGGCCTTGGCATGGTTCTCATCTTTACCACGAGGTTCCATTGTCTCTTTTCCAAACTTGGCAGAAAAATTTGTGGCCCACTATGCATACAACATGGGTAATGATGTTTCTATGATGGACTTATGTAATACAAAACAAAGGCTCAGAGAAACCTTCGCCAATTTCCTACAAAGATGGTGACATCTTATCAAGAAATTCCGGTGGGACATGCCAGAACAACATCAAATTGAGCTATTCCAAAAGAACTTGGTTCCTGAATTTTCAAGACCTTTAATATCTTGATGTATCAAATCCTTCCAAAAATTGATAGATAAGGGCCTCGCCCTCGAATGTGTCTTGTTGGAGGAAGGAACCTTGAAACATTACCAGAAATCAACACAAAGTTTTTCCTCTTATTATAACGACAAGCCAAAATTCTGGTCCAAAAATAAAAATGTGGTCAATGATGGGATAACTGATGCAAAGCGGGTCCAAACCGTGGCCGCTCCCCTAAAATCCACCACCAACAATCATCAATTCAACAACCAAAATCAATCCAAAAAACCTCACAACAATGTCTCAATCTAGGGACGACCACCCCGATCGAATAACAGGACTCCAAGAGATTTCACTCCTCTGGCTGAGCCTATTGAAGTGGTGTTTCAAAAACTTGTCCAAGCAGGTGTAGTGGTTTTTCCAATCACTCACCCATTTGACCCCAATCAACCTAAACTAAGATGGTATAATGAAAATGAGTATTGTGAATACCATCGTATCAAGGGACACGATACATGAAAGTGTATGAAACTGAAGATCTACATACAAGATCTCATTGATAGAGGTGATATTGAAGTAGCAAATGCAAAACCTGGTAATAACAATGACAAACTCAAAATGTACCAGGAACCCTTCCCAAAGCATGATAAAGGAAAATGCTCATCATCTAACACAATGGGTTATGACTACGCTAATCACGTAACCAGTTTTGATTTTTTGGTAAGTCGCATTGAACCTACAAACAATAATGTCAATGTCATAACCATCCAAGGAGTTAATCCTCCTTCTTCCCAAAGCAGACCAAATCCTTCTCGGATAGTCATTCAAGGCGCCACGCCTTCCACCTCCCATTTCCAGAATGACTACAATACAACTACACGCCGAGGAAGAGTCACCATCCAAGGAGTTCCTCCCCCACCAAACCCCCCACATATGTCTTCCACCTGCCAATATGACCTCCTTGATCAACTTGGGAAGACACCCGCGTAGATCTCCATTTTGGAACTTCTCAAGACCTCCCTGGTCCATAAAGAAATTTTGGAAAAAGCCCTTCTCCAATCACGCGTTCCAGATAACATCAACGCCACCCAATTCCAAGCCCTCATTGGAAACCTTGTTGCCTAGCAACACATTGTATTTAACTCCAAAGATGCTCCTGCAGATGAAGACCATAACAAACCTTTACACATCAAAGCTCTTATCCACAAGCACAAGGTCAAACGTATCCTGATAGATGGTGGATCCGGACTCAATCTATATACATACAAATTAATAAAACAATTGGGACTTTTTGAGGATCTGATAGACACATCAGGAAGGATCACAATAAAGGCATATGATGATGCAGAAAGAATTTCAAATGGCGTGATCACCTTACCTCTTCAAGTGGGCCCCATTACAATTGAAACCCTTTGCCAAGTACTAGATCTTGACCTCCCCTACAACATTCTCCTCGGGAGGCCATGTATTCATTCCTTGCAGGTCGTACCCTCCACCTATCACCAATGCATCAAATTCCCCTATAACGGAAGAGAGATCACTATCAAAGGTGATCCCCAACCTTTTCAATATTGCAAACTATTAGAGGGGAAGCATCCATATCATTTCCCACTAAATAGACCCTCGCCAATGCCTCCATCTGACACATCAAATGTTGCCTCCACATCGTCCCAACCAGATAATCAAATCAAGATCTTGGACAATGGCTGTGGAGAATACAAATTGGAGGACGTTTTATTAATAGGCAACCTCCCTCTCTCTCCTAAGTCATTTGGCAAACCAACAGAGATAAAAAAGGACTCAAAACTAGTCATGCAATGCCAAAATACCACCTTCTAGCAATGGGGCCCACTTGATAATGAGAACCTCGAAGCAGATATCTCTTCATGGTTGTACTGGGAAGAAGATGAAGATCCAACAAGAATATCCAAAGAAATGTACCCAAAAGAATCTACCATAGTTGAAAAAAGGGGTTACAAAGGACACGGCCTGGGACCAGAGGAGAAAGGAAGAAAGACACCCATAAATCCTATCTCCTACAGATACAACAGAGGCTTGGGGTACACCCCAGTGCCTAAGATTACTATTGCTGGTCCCCCTTCTAGCCCTTCATCGGATATTGAAAGCGTTGAGGAAGAGGAATTCCACGAAATGCCTTATGAATATGAGAAAGATATCTTCTTGGACGCTTACATCAATACCATCACCCCTGTAACCCCTCCCACTTCACATGAGCTACATCTTGTCCATCCTGAACTCATTGACTAGGGCCAACGAGACAAATCCACTTTAGATATCTGCGCCGACGATAATGCTCTCATTGCTCTCCTAACAATGCAAAATATGGAAGATTGTAGAAGAATTGAGGGTATTCAACTACACGAAAAGGGATACTTTGGTAGTCAAGTGAATGCCCTTAGCCACAAAAAAGATAATAAAAGAAAAAGATATGATTCCCTAGGTGAAAAGCTCCCTAAGGCGCCTTTGGATGAACAAGAAATAAAAACAAAGGGCGTATCTGAAAGTAAAAACCTGGAAAAGGCACTTGACGATGAGGGATTTGATCTCCCTACCATTGGTTACCTTCCACAGGACAAATCAAATTTGTTGATAGAAGAAACAAACAGCATCAACATGGGCACCGAGGTCATTCCGAAAAATGTGTTCATTGCCAAATCCCTCACAGAAATCGAGAAATAAGACTTCATCAACTTCCTTACAGAGGTAAAAGTCAATTTTGCATGGTCCTATTTCGATATGCCAAGTTTGGACCCTGCCTTGGTGGTTCACAATCTCATCGTCCGCCTAGATGCAAAACCTGTAAAACAAAAATTGCACAAAATGCACCCACATATTGCACTCCTGGTCAAGGCGGAACTCCAAAAGTTGTTAGATGCAGAATTTATCAAACTAATAGATTATGCTGAATGGGTCTCCAACATTGTACCTGTTGGCAAACCTGCTGGGGGCATCCGCATCTGCACAGATTTTCGAGATCTAAATATAGCTTATCCTAAAGATGATTTCCTGCTCCCCAATATAGACATGATTGCGGAACTTACAGCAGGACATGAAATGTTATCGCTGGATACAACCAAATCAGGATAGCAGATGAGGATCAGCATAAAACTGCATTCACAACACCATGGGGTACCTTCTGTTACCGGGTCATGCCTTTTGGCCTTAAAAATGCTGGAGCTACGTATCAACGGGCAATGACAATAATTTTTCATGACCTCTTGCACAAAATTATGGAGGACTACGTGGATGATCTACTAGGAAAATCCAAGACAAGACAAGAACACATCCCCATTCTAAAACAGATCTTCGAAAGATTGGAAAAATACAAGCTACGCCTAAATCTCAAAAAGTGTGTTTGGCGTCACATTGGGAAAACTATTGGGATTCATTGTTTCCCGCAGAGGCATCGAGGTTGATCCCGCAAAGGTAAAAGCTATTATGGAAATGCCTCCGCCAAAAACTCTCAGACAACTGCGCAGTCTCTAGGGAAAACTCTAGTCTGTCAGGCATTTCATTTCACAGCTAGCAGACAAGTGCCATCCATTTGCACACCTGTTGCGTAAAGACACAAAATTTAAATGGGATTGCCTATCTCAAAAGGCCTTTGAGAAATTAAAAGAATATCTAGCATCACCTCCCGTATTTATGCCTCCTGCTCCTGGAAAACCCCTTATTTTGTATATATGTGCTACTGCAGTGGCATTGGGGGCATTATTGGTGCAAACAAATGATCAAGGGAAGGAACACACCATTTACTACATCAGTCGGACGTTGGTAGGATATGAAATCAATTACACCCCCATTGAAAGAGCATGTTTGGCATTAGTGTTCAGCACACAGAAACTATGACACTATATGCTAAATAATAAGACAAAATTAATTGCTAAAATTGATTCACTTAAATATCTCTTGCCCAACGTTGCTCTCACTGGCAGAACCGCCAAATGGGTCATGCTCTTAAGCAAGTTTGACATTGAATATGTGGACAGAAAGGCAATCAAGGGACAATTCATTGCAGATCAGTTGGCTGAAGCTCCACTTCTAGGCGACCATCCTCTTCTCATAGAATTACCAAATGAGTTCATTATGACTGTTACCACATCCTCCACATGGAAATTGTATTTTGATGGCTCCTACACTCAAAATGGATCGGGGGCAAGAATATTATTGGTCACACCTCAAGGAGATGGCATCCCCAAATCATACAAGATAGCCTTTGCATGTACCAATAATATAGCAGAATATGAGGCCCTCATCACAAGTTTACGCTTGGCTATCCACTGGAAAATAAAGGAATTACAAGTCTATGGCGATTCCCAACTCATCATAAAACAAGTCAATGATGAATACTAGACAAAAGATGATAAACTCCTTCCCTACCATACCATGGTTGAAGATCTTAAGCAATATTTCACAGTAATCAAGTTTGACCAAATCCAACAAACAAACAACAGGGCTGCAGATGCAATGGCAACCATTGGCTGCCTCCTTCAAATGCCAGCACATAGTCAGAAGTGCGAGTTCTTGGTCGAGTAATTATTTATACTGGCATATGACCTACCAGAGTCTGAAATGGTGTGTGTTCTCGTTGGTTCCGAGTTCCCTTGGTACCAAGAAACCTTCGCTTTCCTCAAAGACAACACCATTCCCCCACACCTCACCAAAACCCAACAGCAAACCTTCATCCGTCGATGTGCCTGTTACACCATCCTTGCAGACACCTTGTTCAGAAGGCATTTTGATGGTTCCCTCCTAAGGTGTTTAGATAAACAAGAAGCAGAATGGGCATTACGTGAAGTACACGAGGGTATCTATGGGGCACACTCAAGTGGACTCACATTGGCTAAAAAACTTTTGAGAACATGATACTATTGGCCTAAAATGGAAGAAGATGCATACAATTATGTGAAGAAATGCATCCCTTGCCAGTAGCATGGCGACAAGATCCATGCACCGTCACAAGAATTGCAGCCATTCATTACACCATGGCCCTTCTCGCAGTGGGGGCTCGATCTCATTGGGAAAATCCACCCTTCATCTTCAAACGCACATAAATTCATTATCACCGCCACCGAATACTTCACCAAGTGGGTAGAGATTATCCCTCTTACTCTCACCACCGGCAAGCAAATATCCAAATTCATCCTGAACTACCTAATATGTCGGTATGGCATCCCAAAAGTTATCATCACAGATAATGGTAAACAATTTAAAAACCAGGATGTCAAAGAACTCTGCCAAAAATTCAACATCCAACACCGCTTCTCCACTCCATATTACTCCCAAGGCAATGGCCAAGCTGAGGCTTCTAATAAAACCCTAATAAAAATCCTCAAAAAGACAGTCAATGAAGCGGGCTATGATTGGCACCTCCAAATCTATCCTGCATTGTGGGCCTATCGCACCTCCATCCGCACCCCCACTGGCGCCACTCCTTATTCCCTAGTATTTGGTTTTGAAGCCATCCTTTCTGATGCCCTCCTGAATGGCACAATGTTAGTTTAAGATCAATCAACACAAAACACACAAGACGTTAGCGTTAATCAATCAAAAACATATGAAGGCATTCCAAGAGAGACACTAAAAACATGCTAATGAATCTAACTAAAGAAGTAAGACAATGAGATATCTCCAACTATCTCTCAACATGATATTAGCTCCTTTCTCCCTTGTTCCTCTCCTCTCCAAGTTCCAAAATAGTGTAGCTCTCAGCAGCTTTTTGCACTATGGATGCTTATGGAGGATTGAGATTGTAGTATAGCTCCTAAACATGAAATGAAAAGCTAATAGTAATGCTAAAATGATGTATTTTAACCAAAAGACAAAAGATTAGATTGTTTATGCTAAAATGCTCTCTAAAATGTCTATAGTCTAAATGCATACAAGTTTTCAGGATCTGGATTATGAAGGAATGGGCTCTATTTATAGGAAAAATGGAGCAATGGATGGCCAGGATTGAAAGGTTTAATCAAGGGTCAAGCTTGAAAGTTGGGAATCCATGTGCACAATTGGCACCAATGAAATGGTGACAAATGTCAACATAGGGTTGGGTTGAAAGAAGAAGTTGGAGGCATTAAAGGCCTAAGAAGACCTCATGGTTATCTAAAGGCTAAGGGTCAAGTCTAAATTAGGATTACCCACTGGATTAAAAGTTAATGCAAGGATAAACCTTTGTGCAAATGATTAAGAGATAATCATGGTCAAAGCATTGAATGCTTGATGAGACCCTTGGGTTGGATAGAGGTTGAGTCAAAACAAATGTTTTAACCATGTGGGAGGGTTTGGGTTAACCATTAATGGTTATTGGAGACTTTGTGGATTAAGTGGTTGAAAGTTGGAAGTCTTTAATGGTTTTCAAAGACTTTGGGGTTTTTGGTGGTTGAAGGTTGAAAACCTTCAATGGTTATCCAAGACTTTGGGCCATTTGAGAAGTGACTCCATTTTGCTTAGGAATGTGACAATAATTAGGGGATGGATTAAGTTAATTAGGAAGGGGTTAGAAGAATCTAGAAGGGGATTAGATTTTGCAAGTGGATTTGGTGGGTGAGGGCAAATAGGATTTTATTAAAATAAAAATTCATTTATTTCAAAATGTGTGCAAGTTGCATTTGTAGGAAAATGCAAGTGGGGTGGGGATAATGATTTAAATAAATGTTTTATTTAATTTATTTAAAAGAGGAAAAGGGGGATTTAATTAAATAAATAGATTTTATTTATTTAATTGATTTGTATTTGGTTTAATGAATTAATTAAAATAAATTGAGTAATTTATTTAATTAATAGAAGAATGTTTGGGGATGATTTAATTAAATATTAATTTAATTAATTGGTGGCTAGTGGATTTTTAATCAAATAAATACGAAATATTCATTTAATTAAAATGGACAGATTTATGTGACTACATTTGCCCCTCTTTGAGACGGTGCGGTTTATCGCGTCGTTTCAAAGAAAGAAAAACTGGTGTGAAGAAATGCCCCATAAAATGTTAATTTAATGGGTGGTATGCCCCCTCAAGAGATGGGCCGAAAAATTTTGAAAAATCGGGCGATCTCTCGAAAAAGAACAAAAATTGGCAGGGTGGTAGAAGAGAAGAAGTTAGGCATACTGGTGAAAAATAGAAGAAATCAGGGGAAACAGGGAGAAATGGGAGGCACGGGAAGTTCACGGGGACCACGGCGATGAGCAGGGCGAAGTTACGGTGACAGCGGGGGGTATAAATGGGGTGAAAGGGGTGAAAATAGGATCATTTGTGACCGCGACTAGTTGAAAACTTGAGCTCTGACAGTGACATTTGGAGGAGCAAGGAGGAGCTACGATGCTGTTTCCGATCACCGAGCACCGATTTGAGCGAGTGCGATGATTCCAGCGCCCAGCCGACTATGGACCAGCGGTACGCAAATTCGAAAACTTTCTTTTCATGCATTTTTAATATGTTTTTAGCTGAGTCCAAGTCAAGTCGGAGCAAGAGGGCTGGAACTATGTTTTTAGCGCTTTTGCTCCATGAAGTAGCGCTATTGTGCCGCAATAGCGCTTTTGTAATCTAGTTTGAGCGCTTTTGCTATTAATTAGCGCTTTTGTAGCCAAGTTTTAGCGCTTTTGACAAATTAGCGCTATCGTAGGATTAATTGAGCGCTATTGATGGGTAAGAGCGCTATTGTATAGCGTTTTTAGCGCTTTTGGTGTTGTAGCGCTATTGTAGAAAGGTTTGAGCGCTATTGATGTGATTGTAGCGCTATTGTGTATAACTAGCACTATTGTAGATAAAATAGCGCTTTTGCCTTAGGATAACGAGATGCCCCAGTTTCAGACAAAATAAATCTCCGGATGACTAATGATTGATGGATGGCGAGGTGCAGTGGGAGTTGTTTTGAACCATAGCAGCCCGATGAGACTTAGGTCATTTGTTAGGATAAATGCCTGTTGAAGTCTAGGCGGCCATGATTGCTTACCTGTTTGACCCGAAGATACTTGATCAAAGTATCTGATGATAGTCTAGGTTTAAACTTAAGAAAGTTTGATAACAAAACAACTGATGGTGATTGTGATGAATGTCTATGTGCAGGAGGATCTGCGCGTGTTGCAGTTACGCGAGCGCCACCCCGCGACACAGGGATTGCGGGATCGATTGACACAGATAGAGATAGACTGTATTGCGGCTACTGGCCTCTACGAGGTGATGCATATGCCCGTGATTCGGATGAATCACGGCCTGATCACAGCATTGGCAGAGCGATGGCACAGTGAGACGTGCACGTTCCATCTGGCCTAGGGCGAGATGACGGTGACTTTAGAGGACGTGTGGCGTATCCTTCGGATTCCGATTCGGGGGCAGCTAGTGACATATGATCGATCTTGGGGGACGGTGTCTTGCCAGAGGATATTTGATGAGGACGTATATATTGATGATGGCTCGATCGCATGGGAGGATATAGCGGCACTATATGAGCCCCTTCCAGTAGTATTGTCAGGGATCATGGGAGGACTTCTGTGTCTAGACAGACGGTCACATGGATTGGCGGTCGGGTGGGGACAGGTTATAGAGATGATGGTGACTGAGGGGACCCGATATGCCTGGGGGTCGTGCGTGTTAGCGCACATGTATCAGGAGTTACACGAGGTAGTGTACTGGGGGAGAGGTTCGCTTGCAGTAGGCATGACGCTGCTGCATGTGTGGGCATGGGAGCACTTACCAGTGACTCGACCAGTGAGTCTGAGATTCCGAGCCGTGGACCAGCCCTATATGTTTATGTATAGTGGTATGATGAGCCAGCCCCACTTGGGGAAGCTAGAGTGGTGGCGGCGGCATTAGATGATTTGGATGCAGTGATCTGGCGGCCATACTTGGAGTGTGAGCCATGGGAGGATGATGCGGAGGCACTACCGTATTGCTTCATGACCCGATTCCTCATTGGGAGGACCTCGTATCATGTAGAGAGACAGGTGCCGGGACGGGTGATGAGGCAGTTTGGACGGCAGCAGGGACTGCCAAGTGGATCAGGGCAGTATGCACGAGTGATCCGAGAGCGGTATGCATGGGGTCCAGTGCTACCATATGATCAGGCACTGGCAGAGTTCCGGACACTGCAGGCGAGGCCATGGGACTTACGAACGAGGGTCGTGGATGCAGGTGTGACAGCAGAGTATACACAGTATCGGGCGGCGCACCCGATCCGATGGATATCAGACCTAGCTGAGTCGATCCCAGCGTTTGAGGATGAGAGGGGACGAGGACGAGGACGGAGAGCAGGAGATCGAGGAGGAGGAGGAGGAGGAGGAGGAGGTGGAGATGGAGGTGGCGGAGGAGGTGGAGAGGGAGGTGGCGGAGGAGATGGAGGTGGAGATGGAGGAGGAGGTGGAGGAGGAGGAGGAGGAGGATTGGGGATGCCGAGGCAGCGGAGAGGGAGAGGGGGACTACCTCTTCAGATATCACAGGGACCTTTGATGCAGGAAGGAGTGCAGCTGAGTGGGAGGGGGATGGAGAGAGAGATCCTGATGGCTACAGGTGCAGGGGAGGGTGGTGTAGGGGAGGGACCTAGTGGAGGGGGTGACACAGGTGCGGCAGCGATGGACATGGGAGAGGGAGCTACTGGGGATCTGCGGGAGCATATGATAGGTTATTTGTAGACCCGGGTAGAGAGATTAGAGGCGGAGGTAGCAGCTAGAGATGTGCAGCTATTTGCACGTGAGTCAGAGCTGACAATGGTGCTGCGGGAGAGAGATACTGCAGTGGAGAGATTGGCGGAGCTGCAGGAGAGAGTGCGGACTGGTGCACAGGGGCCTTCAGGGGAGATTATGAGGGAGATGCGGCGAGCACAGGCGGAGATAGAGTACTGGCGGGGGTTATATGAGCAGGTGGTACCGATCAGCCAGCGAGCTCTCAGTTACTCACAGATGCGGCAGGCCAGATCCGAGCGATCGCAGAGGATGCAGAGCAGTGGGGGTGTGATGGGTCCTCTACGGCAGGAGAGATCAGGGGATGCAGGAGGGAGTGGGGGTTCGATGAGGCCTCCACGGAGAGATGGATCAGGTGGTGCAGGTACCAGTGGTGGAGTAGGTAGGGGTGGTGGTGGTACAACATCTGGCCAGAGTGGTATTTGAGAGAGCATTTTTGCATACATGTATTGTATCATTGTCTATTTTTGGACGGTATCTTGGATGGCTCTTTGGTAGCCGATTTTTGTAGACTTCATTGTACTCTGATATATGAGATGATATATATGAGGAGATCCCATATTGTGATGAGATGCATTTGATTATGTATGGACGTTTATGTATGATGATGATTTATTGCTTAGATGTATACGAGATGTTTCTTTTATGCATGTTTTTATGATGATTTAGGATGTTGTATACTGACATATGAATGCAGGTTTAGATGTATTTGTTGTATTTGATTTTTGATGTAATGCTTTATGTATGGAATGCTATGATGATATATGCTTATGCTTTGATGTATGAACAGGATTTTTGATGTTTCCTATTGCAATGTAATGATGAGATGATTTATGTGACGATGTTTGAATGAATGATGTTATGTATGAATATGCATCTAGATGTGTTTTTAGATAAATGTAATATGGATAAACAAAATGTTTAAGTGTAAATGTTTATATGATAAACAAAATGTTAAATGAATGCATATGGATAAACAAAATGTAAAGTACAAATGTTTATATGATGATGCCGAAATGAATGCAGATGGATAAACAAATGTAAAGTACAAGTGTTTATTTATGATAATGTGTTTTAAATGAATGCATATGTACAAGGGATACATGAGATGGTATAAACCAATGTTTTGTAAACAAATGGTGTTTTATGATTCTAAATGCGTTTTTAAATATGTTGGTAATGACAAATGACAATATGATAACTAATGGGGATAATAACTGCACCTTAATGTGATGATAATAAATGTAATGTGAAATGAATCCTAAAATGAGCATTATAAGATACTGTAGTAATGAATGAATGCATCTTTTTACTATAAAGAAATGAATGCAAATAATAAATAATGAAAAGGTTAATAAAATGATAATGGATAATTGATATGAAATGAATGCTTTTTTTAATGATGCAATACAACCAAAGACAATTTGATCCCATGAATGAATCTAATTATTTATGATTGATGAAAATGATTTTTAAATGAAAAGTAATGTCAATAATGAACTATATGCAATGTTTTTGAAAAATGACATGAATGGACGTAATGCAAGATACACCTAAATGCAAGGATGATATGATCATGAGGAATGCAAGGTTTTTAAGACTTTGCATGATGCATTGATGATGTATCAGAGTACTCGGTCGTGATTGTATCCAAGACCAGTTCTTATTAGTCATTTGTGCATGTAAAAGCCTATATATGAATGAATGAGTGGATGGGTGATATGCAACGGAATGCAAGATATAAACGGATGAGGTGAAATGACGATCCATAGTGCTCTATTTTCATCATTGAGCTTTAAAATGTTGGAAGAGAATACAAGCATCTTGACACAATAATTCAAGATGACCTGAGTATTTCTTTCATGGATTTTAATATAGCAAGTTAATACAAACGACTTGATATAAGGGTCAAGTCGACCAGAGTATTGCTTGCGGAACAGACAAGGATTATCTCCTTTCGTGCATGACTTGGATCGTCCTCCTTGACCTTTAGGCTGATCAGATCCTGAGACAAGCTCATACCGTACTAAGAAAATAAAACCTTTATCCAATTTGGAGGAAGAGGAACCAAAGGATGAGCATTGTACCTGCAACCAAACAACATATTTACATAAAGAATAAAGAATAAGGATCCTTGGTAATGGCTCATGCTCATATGGTCGAGGTATACGCTGTAGTCAGCAAGCCGTAGTGATCTATGACTGCATTTTGCATAAGATCACGTAGCTTAGTGAACTTCCCACGTAGACACCATTAGTACATGCCCTAGAACTTCATCGGAAATAATGCGCAAATGATACAAAACCATGCTGAAAGATCCTGATACTGATAAACAAACGATTGTACTCACAAATCAACCAAGTATTTGATAGCTTAACATAATTTTCTTGTCAAAGAAAACGTCATCTTGTCTTTGTTTTGGTAAGGAAGGATGCATCCTTGTTTAAAGACAGGTTTGGATTTGTTAATGTCGATTTGTGTGGTTTGATTGGTAAATGGTCAGTGTGTGAGTAGTTGTCAATGTTTATTTTGTATCTGATCGGATAAATATGTACAAGGTGTTGCCATGTTTTTGTGTGATTTTTGATGTTTTCTGATGTTTTTGGATTTTGTATTGTTTTTGAATGTTTTTGGTATTTTGTGAGACATTTTTGAATGTTTTTGATATTTTCTGATGATTGCCTGAATGAAGAGCATAATTACACATAAGACAATTTAGAATCCACTTCCATCACGAGGGTAAGGGTATTGCCCCCAGTTTGTAGACCTGACTATGAAAAGGTGGGATGCTAGACGCGTGGAGTACTTTCTTAATTGCAGATCAAATAACAAGCCATAGTTTGGATGGATGGATGTGTGTGTGCATGAATGTGATCGCAACGAGCCTGAAAGATACTGGAGCCATTGCTTTTACGAGTGGCGCCTGTTTGCCAGGTTTTCACCATCGCACTTACCCAAGGTGCCACCGGAGTGGTTGTTCACCGTTTGGATGCATGATTTTTCTTTACTTTTTTGAATGTTTTTGTATTTTCTTCAGGACATTTTCTGAATGTTTTTGGTATTTTCTAGTATGCAGGGGACCCGGATGCTCTGTACAGCTTAGGTATAAAACCGTTTGAGGTGCATGCTGTTGATTGGATCTGCAAGCGGTTCTCCTTCTGATGTAGCCAACTGATATGCCCCGGACCCAAATACAGCAGTGACAACATATGGGCCGAGCCAGTTTGATTCAAACTTGCCTTGATGTTCTCTATTTGGTTGGTTGCGAGGATTCTCTCGTAGAACAAGATCACCTACCTCAAATGTACGAGATCTAACTCGGTGATTGTAACTTCTACTCATGCGCTGCTGATAGGCTTTGAGGTGATTGTATGCAGCTTGTCGCTTCTCATCAAGTAACTCTAAGTCCTGAAGGCGTGAGACTCTGTATGCTTCATCATCGATGAGATTATGCAAGGAAACTCGTAATGATGGTATCTCGACCTCAATAGGCAAGATAGCTTCTGCACCATAGACCAATGAATAAGGAGTTGCACCTATAGGGGTTCGAATGCTAGTTCGATATGCCCATAGCGCTGGATTTAATTGAACATGCCAATCACGGCCGACATCATTGACTGTCTTCTTTAGGATCCTCAGTATGTTTTTATTGGATGCTTCGGCCTGACCATTGCCTTGTGGGTAATAGGGAGTGGAAAAGCGGTGTTGGATATGAAATTTCTCACAAAGCTCACGGACATCCTGATTTTTGAAAGGAAGACCATTATCTGTGATGATGGACATGGGCACACCATACCGGCAGATGATGTAGTTGAGGATGAATGAGGCGATCTGCTTGCCGGTGACTTGGGTAAGTGGAACAGCTTCGATCCACTTTGTGAAATATTCGGTGGCGGTAATAATGAATTTATGGCCATTGGATGAAGATGGATGAATCTTACCCACAAGGTCAAGGCCCCATTGATAGAAAGGCCATGGTGTCATGATTGGTTGCAGTTCCTGGGCCGGTGCATGTATCAGGTCGCCATGAACTTGACATTTCTTGCATTTCCTGACAAAATAGTAGGAATCCTTTTCCATAGATGGCCAATAGTATCCAGCTCGCATGATCTTCTTGGCTAGTGATGGACCACTTGAGTGAGTCCCGCAAATTCCTTCATGTACCTCTTCCAAAGCCTTTGTTATCTCATCTTGTTCCAGACATCGAAGGAGAGTACCATCAAGACTACGTCGGTATAGGGTTTCGGCAATAATGGTATATCGAGCAGTTTGGCGAATGAAGGTTTTTTGTTGGTTATTTGATTGGTTGGGAGGAAGGGTATGATCGCGAAGATAAGTGTAGAACTCACAGTACCATGGGGATTCGGAACCAACAAGGCGACATATCATTTCAGATTCGGGGATATCATAAGCGGGGATCCAAAGCTGTTCTACCAAGAACTCATAGCGTGTTGAATTCTATGGAAGATCTAGGAGAGATGCGATAGTAGCCATAGCATCAGCAGCTCGATTCTGATCTCTTGGTATCTGTTCAAAGGTGATAGTAGTAAATGATGTCTTTAGAGTGTCCACCATTTGCTTGTATGGCATGAGTTTATCATCTTTGGTCTGATATTCATCTGTTGCTTGTCGAATGACCAGTTGCGATTCGCCATATACTTGCAGTTCTTGTAATTTCCATTGTACGGCTAACCTGAGTCCTGTGATCAAGGCCTCATACTTTGCTATGTTGTTTGTGCATGGAAATGTGAGCCTGTAAGACTTCAGGATGCTATCACCTTGAGGTGTGATAAACAGAATGCCTGCCCCCGAGCCGTGCCTAGTGTATGACCCATCAAAATATAGCTTCCATGGTTGTGCTGTTGTGATCATGAATATCTCTTCATCTGGAAAATTGGAAATGAGAGGATGATCGCCTATGAGTGGTGC
Source organism: Cryptomeria japonica (assembly GCF_030272615.1). Taxonomy (NCBI): domain Eukaryota; kingdom Viridiplantae; phylum Streptophyta; class Pinopsida; order Cupressales; family Cupressaceae; genus Cryptomeria; species Cryptomeria japonica. The sequence goes on along the minus strand of NC_081411.1, from coordinate 668,316,684 downwards.
ATCGGCCAACTGATCTGCAATGACCTGCCCTTTGATAGCTTTACGGTCCACATACTCGATGTCAAATTCACTTAGAATCATTACCCATTTGGCCAAGTGACCTGTCAATGCTACTTTGCTGAGTAAATACTTGAGTGGATCAATATTTGCAATGAGTTGTACCTTGTGTGTTAATAGATAGTGTCACAATTTAGTGGCTGCCAGGATTACTGCTAGGCAAGCTCGCTCAATAGGTGTGTAATTGAGTTCATAGCCAACCAGTGTGCGAGAGATGTAGTAAACAGCACACTCTTTGCCTTCTGCATTATGTTGTCCCAATAATACACCTAATGCTGTACTTGTTGCCGAGATATAGAGTAATAATGGTCTACTTGGATCTGGTGGTATCAGCAATGGTGGATTCATGAGATAGTCTTTAAGCGTCTGAAATGCTTGCTGGCATCGAGCATCCCACTGAAAGCGGATGTTCTTGTGTAGTAGATGTGTAAATGGGTGACACTTATCAGCCAATTGTGCAATGAATCTTTGGATGGATTGAAGCCGTCCTTGTAGTGTCCTTAGCTGACTGATATTCTTTGGAGGTGGCATGTCCATGATTGCTTTAACCTTTGCTGGATCGACCTCAATGCCTTTGCTTGAGACAATGTATCCTAGAAGTTTCCCGGAGGTCACTCCAAAGACACATTTCTTTGGGTTGAGTCGAACATGATATTGTTCCAGTCTATCAAAGATTTGATCTAAGATGTGGAGATGTCCTTCTCTAGTAAGTGATTTTGCTAGTAAGTCATCCACATAATCTTCCATCATAGTATGCATCATGTCATGAAAGATGGTGGTCATTGCTCTTTGATAGGTCGCTCCTGCATTCTTTAGACCAAAAGGCATTACATTCCAACAGTATGTGCCCCATGGACATGTGAAGGCTGTCTTATGTTGATCTTCGGGTGCGATCTTTATTTGATTGTATCCTGAAAAACCATCCATGAGTGAAAGCATGGCATGTCCTGCTGTCAAATCCACTATGATGTCGATATTTGGTAGAGGGAAGTCATCCTTAGGACAAGCCTTATTTAGATTTTTGAAGTCTGTACAAATGCAGATGCCCCCTTTTGGTTTGCCGACTGGCACGATGTTGGAGATCCATTCTGCATAATCAATTGGTCTAATGAAACCAACATCTAGGAGTTTCTTGAGTTCCGTTTTGACTAGTACTGCAATCTGGGGATGCATCTTACGAAGCTTCTGCTTGACAGGTTTGGCTCCTTCTGCTACGGTGAGGTGATGCATGACTAAATCAGGATCAAGCCCAGGCATGTCTGCAGCTGAAGGGTTTGGCATCCGCCCCGAAGTATGCGGTGCTATTAAGTTCAATGGCGAATCCAGCTTTGTGATCCCTGCTGGGTAGATTATCCCTTAATTCCAAAAAGTCAATGATAGCCTCATCGTTCTGGAAGAGGTCAAGACATGGGGGATTTGATTGGTTCCATTCGATGAGTTCAGGGTGGATAATGGGCATTACTTCATCGATTAGATTAAGTTTGTTAGAGGTATCAGTGAGGGTTAAGACAGTGTAGTGAAGGTCGTTGATGGTACTCTCCCTATCAGAATCAGGCATAGGATGAGACATAAGGTCTGTGGAAGATGTTTCCAGCTCAGGTACCCAAGTGGTCTTTATCTGTGCTTCTCCGTAAACAGGTATGTCTTTGCGTGGCGGAGGTGGTGATGTGTCTTCCTCATCTGAAGTGTTAAGCTGTACCGAATCAAATTCCCACTCATGTGAGTCGGTCTCTGAATCACTCTCCAGCATCCGATTGCTATACCATACTGGGATGTCATTGGAGTTGAATATTGCAGGCGTGATTGGTTTATGTATCTTTGTAGTGATCGGTGTTGTAGGAACCATGATGGGGATTAAAGGATTTGTCACTGGAAGTATCGGCAGTGTTGATTTAGTGGCTTCTATTGGAACGGCTGGTGCCATAGATGTTGTTGTGGGTTCTGAGATAGTTGCTGCTGCTAATGGTGCTGCTGATGGGATTACTGGTTCGTTTGGTGGGATGATTGGTATTGTAGATGGTTGTAGTGGGTTTGTGAGCCTCGATGGGGCAGTGGGGATAGGGTTTGATGGTTCTTTGATTATGAAAGGTGTCCTCTTTGCAGTAGGCGGGCAAAATGATTTGCTAGGTTTTCCTTTGAATTTGAGTTTAGGAAGGATCTCTTTTTCAAAACTGAGGCCTGTATTACCTTTGGGCTTGAATTCCGGCAGCAGCGGTTCGTGTCATCCTTGTTTGCAGTATCCCAAAGCACTCTGACCATCATATCCCATTCTTTGCATAATGAGGAGGCCTTTGCCATATTGTTCCGTAGGAAGTGTAACTTGCGGCTTGTCAGTGGTGATGGGATCTTTATAGATCCATTCCGCTAGGTCCTCATCTTGTGTTTCTTCCTCTTGACTCTTTCCAAGGATGAAAGGCGTTAAGGCACATGCTGGCGTGATCAGTGGTTGCTGGAGCAACTATTGTGGTTTACCATGTGTTCTAGGAGAAGTGGGCATTTGTCCCACACAAAAGAGCTGACTCAAGTTGTATTCTCCAGGACCTTCCTCTGCGACTTTCATCTTAAGCTTTTCTTGCTTGGGTATAGGGGTGTTTGAACTGGCAAGAGAGGCGGGACTTACATATGATGTGGAGGAAATGGCTTCTCTATTATTAGGAACAGTAATTTCTGGTTGATGGCTGATATTATGGCAAAATGCAAAGGGATTTGCATCGCCCAGGATTGTGACCTCTGCACCATTATGTGGGAACTTGATACATTGATGGTAGGTAGATGGAACAGCTTGCATGGCATGTATCCAAGGTCTACCTAACAATAGATTATATGGCAGAGGAAGGTCCAGAACCTGACAAATGATATGCTTTACCACAGGGCCCACTCGGATTGGTAGTACCACAGCTCCTTTGGATGAACGCTCTGCATCATCATAGGCTTTGATGGTGATCTTCTTACAAGGATCCACTGATTCTATTGCATATCCCAATGCTGTGACCAACTGTAGTGTGCAAATGTTTAGGCCTGCTCCATTATCGATCAAGACTCGCTTGATCCTGTGTTGGTTGACAAAGCCTTCAATGTGGAGTGAGGCGTTATGAGGTTGCTGGAACGAAGAGTTGTCACTTTCAGAAAAAGTGAGACAAGGTGATGACTTTAGATTTCCAACCATGGCTTGAAATTGGTCCGTATTCAAGTTTGCAGGGACTGACACCTCTTGGAGTGCTTGATCCAAGATAGTTTTATGAGATGGTGACAGGCGTAATAGCTCTAAAATGGATATAAGCGCAGGCGTTTTGTCTATTTGGTCCACAAGATTGTACTGCTTTGGGATGGAGGTGGTGCCTTGTGGAGCTGCCTTGATGGTAACTTTGCCACGACGTGTAACAACATTGCAATTTGAGGTGGGATTTTTGAAGGTTATGGTTGCAATTTGTTCACTGGCATCATACAGGTGATTTACAGTATAATTATACGCAGCCTGCGTATAATCAGTGGTATCAGTGCCTCGCCTAGAAGTGGAAGGACCCCTTTGATCTTGTGATGGAAGTGGATTCTTGAACATCTGATGATCATTATTGGTTGTTTTTGGGTCATGTCCTTCAATTTCAATTTCTCCTCGATCAATAAGATCCTGAATGAGATCTTTCAATCGGTGACAATTACTTGTCTTGTGTCCTCTTCCTTGATGGAACTCACAGTGTTCAGTATCTCTCCACCATGCCGGTTTGACCTGAGGCTCATAGTTTGATAGCTTAGGTAGAGTGATCAAATTTTGAGAAATGAGTTGTCGCAACACTGTTTCAATGGGTTCCCCTAAGGGAGTGTATGTGCGTTTTTGTTTTTGCTGACGAGGTCTAGGTTCATCATGAGACGTGATGCGACCTTGATTGGAAGGAACATTTGTGTTATTCTGAGGTGGAGGATTTTGTCCTGCAAACTGAACCACAGGTTGTGCATTTTGGATAGTTCGAGCATCCACAACCCCATCGTTGACGATATTCTTATTCTTGTTCCAGAAGTTTGGTTTATCACTATTGAAGTGCGGGCGAGGACCATCTTTTGGTTCATTAAATATTTTGATGAGTCCTTTCTTGATGAGTGCCCTTTCACATTTTAAACCCTTGGTGATCATATCGTTAAAAGAGTCTGTGTCTTTGACATCCAAGTGAAATTCCATTTCTTCGTTTAAGTTGGAAATGAAAATTTCCACTAGTTCTCGTTCAGGTAACTGAAGAGAACGTCTGCTAGACATTTGGCGCCATCGTTGCAGGAATACTGAGAATAGTTCACCTGGTTTTTGTTTGGTATTGCATAGATCAGCCATGGTGATGTCGCGTTCAATGTTATAAGAGTAATGAGATAGGAACTTCTGGATGAGTTCCTCAAATGTTCTTATGCCACCTGGTAGTCGGGAAAACCATGATGTGGTTGTTCCTCCCAAGCTTTGGGGAAAAAGGCGCATTAGGTAGGTGTCTTCATATGCCACTTCAAGACAAGCGGAATGAAATTCTCGGACATGATCACGGGGATCCCCCTTTCCTCTATATTTTTCAAATTTGGGTGTTTCGAACCCACGTGGAAAGGGTGGCATATAAAGATTCCTATCAAAAGGATAGGGACAAATGTCATTGAGTGAGAATTGGTTAATCTTGACACCACTATGAAGTTGTTGGGCGAGATTCTCGACTTGTTGCCGCAACATCTCCATTTCATTTGGAGGAGGAGGTGGTGGGTTACCTCGAGGGATGTTATATCTGATGGGATCTCTACACCTTTCCTCCTCATGGCGACTTTGTCTTTCTGATGTTTGTCTTAATTGGGCAAGATTAAAGTCTGAGGGGAGTTTGGCTCCTTCTTGAGCAAGTTTTAAGAAGTGAGCATCTGCGTTGCTCCTTAGTATTTCATCAAATAATCTGTTAAAATGAGGGTTATGCTGAACCCTTTCGATTGTTGAAGGAGTGGGTGTACCTGGGTTTTCATCATTCCCATTTCCTCCAAGTGCTTCTTGAAATTCATTGAGGTTGTCCTCTTCTTCCTCAATTTCTATTTCTCGTTGCCTTGATCGTGATCGGGTTTGAGCCATTTTGTTTGCAAGTTTGTTTTGAAGTTGATTGAAGATGATGATGAGTTGGTGATGAAATGAAAGATTGATGATTGGTGATTTGTGTTGTATGTGGATCTCTAGCACTTTTAAGGTAGATGTAACCGAAATTCCTTCTTTGAATTGCTTGCTTGTTTTGATAAGTTTTGATGTGATAAGGTGCAGAGAAATCTGAGATGTGTTACAGATTGGACTACCTAGCAATGAGAGGATTCACTCATGAACTAGTTTTAACCTGCGTAGATGTGTCTCTTAGGATGAGCTTATCCTAGATGTAGAAACAATCTAAAAAGTGATGTGATGTGTTTGATTTCAAGCAATATCTAAAAAGGAATCTTGGGACAAGAACCTCTCAATGTTTTAAGAGTTTTGGGATGGATTGATGATGAAGTGATGATGTATGAGTAAGATGATGGATGTTTTGTTTTCAACTTCAATAAAAACTTTGTGTTACAAATGGAACAAACTCTACCTCTTCCCTTTCAGGCGTTGGTGGCACTTCTCGAGCTGTGTTGTAGGTGATACAGATGTTTGGGAAGAAGTTGGGATTAATCTTTCCTCCTTGATTTTTGTGATAACTCAGAGCTCTATATTGCATAAAAGCTCTGCGGTTCAATGATTCTGAATCAAACTCGTTTGTTTTACCTTGAAGGTACAGACGCATGTGATGTAGAAAGACTCTATGTGAGACAAAGATTTGTCTATTGAGATAGAAGAATTTTCTCCTTTTGATCAAAGCCTTTGAGCTTAATGGTCTTCTTTTCAAGGTAATATTCTGATGACACTTCTTCTTTCGCAAGATGTGAAGAATGGTCATAAATTTTGTCTCTTTGTTGTTTGCACTTTGTTTTTGGTATTTTTAGTTGTGTTGACAGATGTTGGATGAATACTTTGTTTTTGGGATTTGATTTTCTGATTTTTCTTTGACAAGAAAACAAAGCAAGCACACAAACACAAGATTGTAGCCTCAAAGGCACAAATGAGTATGGGTCTAGATCAACCCAATCCTTGGACTTGTTTCTGACCCTTCCTTTAGATTTATTTTAAGGTGTAATTCCAAAGCCTGAAGTCGGCTCAATTTGCTCTAGGTCTGTAAAACGAACACACTTCAAACACTTTTTATCCCTAAGGTCAAATGGCCAGTTGTGATAAATTTAGCCCACATCTTGATATTTCTTCGACTTTGGTACTACATACCTTATGAATCCCGCCGTGGCAGGTAAGGATGTGATATACTAAGTCTTGCACGAGCATAACAAATAGATGATCCCTATGATGGGGGAGTCACCACTTTTATCAAGCCACAAGTGACCTTTCAAAAAGCTATGTTTCTACTCAAGGAAATATGTATGGTGAGTATCTTGGGAGCAAAACCATCTATGCTCTTGCACTAAATTATACCTCAAATATCCTCAATCAATAGAACGGGTGGGCTACTACTTAAAGGTGTTTAGTCATGTTCGATGGCTTTGGACATAAGTTCATTCTGCAATGACTCACTTAAGAGCCTTGTAACTGGTGGTGGGGCCCATTTGTCCTTTCGGCCAGTTACACTGTAGGAACAGCTATACCCAAGGCTACAGCTTTCACTCTCACCTGATTTCTATAGCGGCTCGAAGGATTTACCGCTCGAGGTCGTTCCCAAGAGTATCGATCCCTTGGCAGGCCTCTCTTAAAAAGATAAAAATTGAGTGTTACTAACACTTTTCTCTTGCACCTAGGACCACGAGAGCCAAGGGAGAGGATAGTGTGTGTTAGAAGTAGGTCCACTCGACTGACTTTTGTGCACAAGCGTGCCAAACACGAAATTCACTTGTTCCTTTTAATCCAACATTTGTAAAGATGATCTAACTATTTGGAGATGTTGCTCCAACAGCCATGGTGTTCTTTTTAACTTCAAAGGCAATGTGTTTTGTAATCTAGAATTTTGAAAATCCTGGTCAACTTAATGAAAAACACGTTTTGCTTTGAAGGAAAATTTGTTTGTCAAAAATAAATCAAGACAAGTGGATTGTTCTTTTTACTGCACCAAAAATTGAAGTGTGGATTGTGCTTTTTAAGTCCCAATTGATGCAAATGAAATTAAAGTTGCGTTGTTAATTTTAAGCACCAAAGAAAATGAGGTCTAACTAGAAAACAAGAAAAAAAAAACTGTTTTTTTTTTTTGTGTTTTTAAGTTCTTTTTAAGCACTTAAATGAAAATTTTTGTGATTTTTGTTGGGTTGTTAACCTGCACAAAGAAAAGAAACAAGTTAATAAAATCAATGCTCAAAGGGGGGGCTTCCACAAGCCTAAATTCTGATTTTTTGGTTATAAGTCAATTTGGGCGACACTCTGTCGCAATAGCGCTATTCTGTGTTTTTGCAGAAGCGCTGATTCATACAATAGCGCTAGTCTGCGTGAGCAGAAGCGCTAATTAAAACAGTAGCACTGAAAGAAAACAAGAACCCGAGAAGACAAACGCGCTAAAAGTGTGTCAATAGCGCTGAAACTGTGACAATAGCGCTGGAATGTTGTCAATAGCGCTGAAACATTTTCCATAACGCTATCTTAGAGTCAATAGCGCTAAAAGAAATTGTTGCAAAAGCACTAAAACGCGTTCAATAGCACCGAAGCGCGACCTGTGTGGCAATTTCAACAAGCAAAATGTTAATTTCAAAAAAATGATCAGAAGGTTGCGTGTTCGATTCACGTCGGGTTCACCAAATGATGCCCTCCTAAATGGCACAATGTTAGTTTAAGATCAATCAACACAAAACACACAAGACGTTAGCGTTAATCAATCAAAAACATATGAAGGCATTCCAAGAGAGACACTAAAAACATGCTAATGAATCTAACTAAAGAAGTAAGACAATGAGATATCTCCAACTATCTCTCAACATGATATTAGCTCCTTTCTCCCTTGTTCCTCTCCTCTCCAAGTTCCAAAATAGTGTAGCTCTCAGCAGCTTTTTGCACTATGGATGCTTATGGAGGATTGAGATTGTAGTATAGCTCCTAAACATGAAATGAAAAGCTAATAGTAATGCTAAAATGATGTATTTTAACCAAAAGACAAAAGATTAGATTGTTTATGCTAAAATGCTCTCTAAAATGTCTATAGTCTAAATGCATACAAGTTTTCAGGATCTGGATTATGAAGGAATGGGCTCTATTTATAGGAAAAATGGAGCAATGGATGGCCAGGATTGAAAGGTTTAATCAAGGGTCAAGCTTGAAAGTTGGGAATCCATGTGCACAATTGGCACCAATGAAATGGTGACAAATGTCAACATAGGGTTGGGTTGAAAGAAGAAGTTGGAGGCATTAAAGGCCTGAGAAGACCTCATGGTTATCTAAAGGCTAAGGGTCAAGTCTAAATTAGGATTACCCACTGGATTAGGAGTTAATGCAAGGATAAACCTTTGTGCAAATGATTAAGAGATAATCATGGTCAAAGCATTGAATGCTTGATGAGACCCTTGGGTTGGATAGAGGTTGAGTCAAAACAAATGTTTTAACCATGTGGGAGGGTTTGGGTTAACCATTAATGGTTATTGGAGACTTTGTGGATTAAGTGGTTGAAAGTTGGAAGCCTTTAATGGTTTTCGAAGACTTTGGGGTTTTTGGTGGTTGAAGGTTGAAAACCTTCAATGGTTATCCAAGACTTTGGGCCATTTGAGAAGTGACTCCATTTTGCTTAGGAATGTGACAATAATTAGGGGATGGATTAAGTTAATTAGGAAGGGGTTAGAAGAATCTAGAAGGGGATTAGATTTTGCAAGTGGATTTGGTGGGTGAGGGAAAATAGGATTTTATTAAAATAAAAATTCATTTATTTCAAAATGTGTGCAAGTTGCATTTGTAGGAAAATGCAAGTGGGGTGGGGATAATGATTTAAATAAATGTTTTATTTAATTTATTTAAAAGAGGAAAAGGGGGATTTAATTAAATAAATAGATTTTATTTATTTAATTGATTTGTATTTGGTTTAATGAATTAATTAAAATAAATTGAGTAATTTATTTAATTAATAGAAGAATGTTTGGGGATGATTTAATTAAATATTAATTTAATTAATTGGTGGCTAGTGGATTTTTAATCAAATAAATACGAAATATTCATTTAATTAAAATGGACAGATTTATGTGACTACACTTTCTATTAAGATTGAGATCCCCTCTCTAAGGGTATCGGTGCAAAACATCCTACCAGAGGAAAAATACAGAATTGCCCGCTTACAAGAGCTAGAATTATTAGATGAAAGGCACCTCAAGGCCTTGAATCATCTCCGGGTATATCAAAACCGTCTGCGCATGAGTTATCATAAAAAAGTCAAAACCCGAGAATTCCAAGTTGGTGATCTTGTCCTCATGGAGAATCAAAAAAATCTACAAGAAAGAGAAAAGAAAGGCAAGTTCGAGCCTAATTGGCTTGGACCATATGTAATCACAGCGAAATATGGATCATGAGCTTATCAGTTGGCTACTCCTGAAGGCGATCCTTTGGATGATCCAATGAATATCATGCACCTCAAAAGATTTTATGCTTAGTCCTCAGAAAGTCTTAAATGGTCAAAAAAAAAAAAATCAAGAAAAAAATTAAAAAATTAGAAAAAGATCCTTAAAAAATCGTCACTTTGGTGAAAACCTGGCAAACAGGCGCCTTATGACACAAATTTTTAAAAAAAAGAAAAAGAAAGAAAAACAATTCGTCCATTAGTCAAAACCACTTGGTGGCGCTATGGACAAGTACCTTGGTGAAAACCTTTGTGCAGACACCAAGGTAAATAACCGGATCCACTGTCTATCATGTCGATACTAAAAATCATCCGCCATCTAGCCCACCCATGTGCAACATTCATTCTTTTCTGCCTCCCAATAAAACATGTGTATGATGATGAGTCTTCACCTGAGTCATGAACAGGGAATGTCCCATTGAAACTGAGTTTTTATGCCTCTGTGTAAGCTTCAAGAAGTCTTGAGCAACAATCCCAAGTCCATCCTAGTTCTACTCTTGGCAAGAGGTATCATTTGGTCGCAAGGAAGAGACTTGTTAGATTTTGTTAGATCTTTTCATATAGACTTGCATCTTTGCCCTACGACTGCCACTATTTATAACTGCCTGGATTCTTTCATATCCAAGTACGTTATGATAGGCGCATACTGGGGCATATTTCATAGTATGGAATGTTTTGGATTCTTCTTGTATAAATCGGCGACCTGGTACTAGTATTTACCAACACTTACCTTCTCATGTACAAGAGGTATCAGTGTGTTTGAGAGTTTCCTTGCACGAACCCACAACTCTGTATTAGTGTTTCTTAATACTTGCATTGTTGTGTGCAAGAAATTCCCGTTTGTCTATAGAGTCAGTCCACGCCTTGCGTTTCTCATGGTATCCTGATTTCTATAATCAATGGTGCAAGTCAGTCAGCGCAACATCAAACTAGGTTGGCTCTCCACATTTGTTGTGCACAAAATCTCACCATCATTCCATCAAATCCTAAACTCAATAATCCCATGGAGTTCTCAATTGCCCCCATTTTCCTCTGCGGTCTTGTATCTCGTATTCTTCTTTCCAAATACCTCACGATTGCTTCATATTTGTTCCTCATCTATCCCTTCCACCTTAATTTTTCTTCCTCTATTTTTTTTTTCCCTCACATAATCAATTCAGATTATAATTCATGTCTTATACAGGATGTATCCTTCCTGAAACTAGATGCTCTGATCATGTCTTATACAGGATGAATCCTTCCTGAAACCAGATGTTGTGATCTGATCATGTCTTATATAGGATGAATCCTTCCTGAAACCAGACGTTGTGATCAGTCATGTCTTATACAAGATGTATCCTTCCTGAAACCAGACACTCTGATCATGTCTTATATAGGATGAATCCTTCTTAAAACTAGACGTTGTGATCAATCATGTCTTATACAGGATGAATCCTTCCTGAAACCAGATGTTGTGATCTGATCATGTCTTATACAGGATGAATCCTTCCTGAAACCAGACGTTGTGATCAGTCATGTCTTATACAGGATGTATCCTTCCTGAAACCAGACACTCTGATCATGTATTATACAGGATGAATCCTTCCTAAAACCAGACGTTGTGATCTGATCATGTCTTATATAGGATGAATCCTTCCTGAAACCAGACATTGTGATCAATCATGTCTTATACAGGATGTATCCTTCCTGAAACTAGACGCTCTGATCATGTCTTATATAGGATGAATCCTTCCTGAAACCAGACGTTGTGATCAATCATGTCTTATACAGGATGAATCCTTCCTGAAACCAAACACTTTGATTATCTTTGTCTTATACAGGATGAATTCTTCTTGAAACCAGACTGAGTCTAGATCTTATCAATCGGATCAAATCAAATCTATCGGGATATCAATTTCGCAAAACTCCAAAGATCAAATACCTCAATTGATCTCCCGAGGGGGCATCACCATACCATAATCTATCAATCAAGAGTCGGGGCATCCTATCAGACCAATATCAACATCAAAACAAGATTATTCTTTGAATCAATGTGTCATCACACCTCGCTTCAAAGAGGGGCAAAATGTAGACACTTAAAAATAATTATTTTAGTTATTTTTAATTCCTCGCATAATTAATTAATTAATTATGCTAATTCAAATTCCTCTCAATATTAATTAAATATAATTAATATTGTCACTATAGCATATGATTGATTTATTTAATAAATCAATCTCTTTCTCTATTCTTCTAAAAAAAATCAAATCCTCACAAATCTTCCTCTTAGCTAATTAATTTCAATTAATTAGTTAACCTACATGATTCCTACAAATCATCTTCTTAATTCATTCTTCTACAAACTCCCTAAACTCACTTAACATTATTCTTCTAATTTTTTATTCCCTCCACTCATTCTCTCTTCTAGTCAAATTCTCCTAAAAATATTAATCCCACCTAACATTTCCTCTAATCCCCCTCCTAATGAGTCATTAATGGTTAATCAACATGATTAGCCACAAAGTCAACTCTTTGTCCTTTTCATCCAGCCACTAGCTTTAAATGCTCTTTTCCTAGGTGAATGTAAGATTTTCGAAATCACACATTCCTCTAGGCATCCCCTCTCCCAAGGAATTTTTAATTCATTTTTATTCCTCCAATCCCCATGATATCCTTTTTTGGAGAATTTTTAATTCCTCCAATGCATCTTGTGGAGTGTGGAGATACGAAATGCCTTTAAGGCATAATTCTTGGTCTCCACACCCTCTCTTGGACCTTGTGTGAGCTCACAAGTAAATCTTAGCCCTTCATCTCAAATTCATCCCAGCCATCTATTTTCCTCTCCTCTTCCTATAAAATAGGGCTCCATCCCTTCATTCAAAACATCTTGAAATCCAGTAAGTTTATGTTGCCCTTTTGAGCCCAGGAAATCATCTTGGCAACTTGATCATCTCATCCTTATCATTTTTCAAATCCATTCCATTTGTGCACAACATTGGAGAGCCATCCACATCCAGCAATCAAAGGAGCACATCAAGTGGAGCATTATCAAGGGGCGCCTTCACTTCATCAAGCTCAATCCGAAGGATAAGGTAAAATAGCAAGGTGAAATGGTCTTTTAATGATATTTTAGCATTTTGCATGTTTATTTCGTTATGTTTTGATCATTTGACCTTCAAATCTGTTTTCCCCTCTTCAACCATCACCTGACCTTTCTTATTAGAATCTAATGATGCCACTGGTACCAGAGGTGATGTTTGGATGTAGCAAGTCAACTACTCGTGTCCTCCTAAAACATAGGGAACTATCTCTGATCACCTAAAATTGCTCATCTAGCTCCCTGCCAATCTTCCTGACCTCCAAAAGATCAACAAGTGAATTGCTAGTTTGCTCTTTAAAAATAGGAGATAGTCCTTGAACAATTGAAAATGCTCATAAGGTCTCCTGCTATGATCTACAAGCTCTAGATGATCTCTAGGTGAATAGTCAATCCCTCCCTAAAAAATAGGATCCCTTCCTTAAAAATAGGAAACTAGTTTTGAGCTCTAGAAATGCCTCATAAACCTCTGCAAAGGTCACCTAATCCCCAGAATGGGCTCCCTATCCATTGTATTAGCATATAGGAACCTTGATGATAAGCCAACCCTATTAAAAATCATCTATGCCTAGGGAGGGGTAAAAATAGGGATATTACCTTAGTGGGTGATCATGTGTTCTTGAGAGGTCACCTGCAAATTAGCCCCAACCATTATGGGAAAGTCTCTAATTTTGTGTCGCATCCACTAAGCATTCCATGTTTCAAATTTCAGGTATTATATCCTCGATGTGACCCATGTGTTTTATTATGATGCTTTGTATTGTCAACTATTGTTAGGTGGCTAGGTCGCCTCTACCTCAGCCATGTTCTTGGTTTCAATATTGTATCATGTGCTCATTTGCACTCAATTTCTTGTTAATAAGTTAGTCCATAAACCATATTCATAATAAAAAATATTTGAAATATGCAATTCATCATCATTTAATATAATTTAATGCATTCTTAGTAATCATATCTAATTATCATTCATGCACACAAAATCACCAATGCATTCAACAACATATGTCCAATGGTCCCATCCATTTTTCATTTATTATTAAATTTATGCAAACAAAATTCAACATGTGACAATTGGTCACTTTATAATACCTCACTTTCTCCATTTGATGATCATAAAATGATATTCTATATTTTTTCTCAACTCCTTTAACTTCTCTACTCTATTCTTTGTCCTCTAAGGGTTAAGGGTGAAAATGAACTATTTTAACCCCTTTAAACCTTATTTATTCACTCCAACCCCTAATGAAAAATTTCACCCCTTCACCTCTTTTCACCATGTTTATCAATTTTTCATCCATTTTATTTCATTTTTCCTCCTTTATCATATGTTTCTCTGTATTTCTTCTTTCAAGAGCTCACCTACACACTATTTTCTTTAACTAGCCTCTCAAGGGGGCATCGCCCCTCTATCTTACTATCTTCATTTCTTCCAACTGACTAATGTATATCACTCTTCTTTTCATATTAAAACTGTTATATTTAATTTTATTTAAAACAACATTGATTTTGCTAAGTCACAACATGATCTTAGAGAGGGGCAAAATGTAGAAACACAAAATCATCTCTCCAGAAATCCATCATCATCAATCCACTAGACATCTTCACTTCACAATTACTTAAATCAATTACATTTATTTAGTTAATTTTCTACTAACATTAATTACATAAACTTTTGATGCAGGAGCATCCCCGGTTCATAGCAATCTTGCATCAACAAAAAATATTTCCTTTTTTTTTTCTTTTTGTTTGCAGTTTCAACATTTATTTCCGTGTGTCCCAGATTTGGCTCACCAAAACCTATGGAGTTGGATTTTACATGAATAATTGATCATCTTCCTTATTCCCAAACTATGGACCATTTGGATTATTTTTCGGCAAGTTATCGCTACCGGTTTCCGAGACAGTTTCCTGTTACCAATTGACAATTTCCTGTTACCAGTTGCCTAGATCTATTTGCATTTGTGATCTACCAGATCCCTTTCATAGCTTGTGGAGCCTTGAGCACTGATTCTAATGTTCCTTGGCACGTTTCTGACCTTTTCCCATGATCTACTCTTCATCCTTTGGATTTTCCAGAGGAATTTCTTTGGCGGAGGCCGACCTTGTTGGTTTTGCACATTAGGTCTTGTTCTTTGGGTTTTGATCCCTTTTTGGGCCGATCGGATCTCCTTGGATCATATAAATCATTTTAATAGAGCATTAGAATGTAACCAATAAGTTAGACTAAGAATAGAAGATAGATCTTGAGATTTGAGGTCCCGGTTGTGACCTATGTTGTACTTTGAGCATGTTTTAGCAAGCCTGTGAGCTGGTTTCTATAACCCGGTTGTTACCGGTTGGTTGTAATCAGTTTTCATGTTATAATTCAACCTCATATGTATTGCCTCCATCATGTCCTTGTGTTTACTCTTGTTGACTGGTCCAGATTGATCTCTTTGAGGCCCCTTCTAACCGGTGACTGCTTCAACTTTAATCATTTCATTATTTAATCTAACCCTTATTGTGTATTCAATTAATTGATCATTCTTCTAATGCATAAGATTAAATAGATAAATCAAATATATATTTATTTAACCCCATCATGCCCATTCCAAGAAATTAAAAAAATAAAATCTATTTATTTAATTCCTCTTTTTCCTCTCACGTCATTAAGAAACTAAAATCAATTATTTAATCTAGCTAATTATTTGCACAAGTTGAGGCATGATTAATCAAGGAAAATCATATCCAAGTTTATGCAATGCACAAGTGTCTAAAAAATAACTTTGCATGTACATTGATTCATGCTCCCACTTCTCCAAAAATATACTTACGGAATCTCATCAATCTATTTTATCAATAATATTTTTACCCTTCAGATAAATAAATAAGACCTTTTGGTCTTCCAAAAGGG